>NC_136419.1:44190000-44620000 GCF_052625555.1 Lactuca saligna
GCTAGTTAGGTTTTGAAGTCATACTCAATAATAATTTTAGACTTATCCAAGTGGGAGACTGTTGGATTAATGTCTAAGTCCATAACTATATTTGGTATGTACTTGACCCGACCCGGTATGGTCCATTTAGGTTGCACTTCACCGACACAATTTATATGGATAGTCTTTTGAGAATAGTATATTTATGATTTATATTAATATATTATAAGTTCTAATATATTAATAAGGAATCATATTATTTAATTAGTATTGATCAAGACTTAATTTAGAATTAATTAAGTGATCAAAATGAACTAATTAAATATGGACTCTTATATATATGGAATGGGCCAAGTTCATTTAGGTTGGGCTAAGCTTTCATGGATAGTCCATGAAGTCTTTAACCCATGGATCATATGAAATGAAAGGTCATGGGTTTAACCCTAGTCTCCATACTATATAAAGATGTCCTTGGTTGGTGAAATGTGCACTAGTGTGGGTACACTATGAAGGGCTAGCCGATTTCACTAGAGAGAACCAAGTATCCATATTCTCTAAAATCTTCCAAGGTGTTTTGGTGATTTGTGATTCCACTTGAGGCTTCCACACTATTGGGGCTAAGCTCTTAAAGCTTGAAGACATCAAGCTACATCAAAAGGTATGTTATCTAACTAGTACTTTGTAGTATAAGAACTTCATAGTATGCTAGTTAGGATTAAAGCCCTTGAAAGATCTTATTTGCATGTATAATAGAGAAAACATAGATCCAAGGTATTTAGGGTTGCATGTGCACTTAGGAGTGTTAGAATGCTCAAAACCTAACAACTGTATGGCTGCTGCTCCGGAACTCCCCGGCTACAAATCCCATAAACACTAAAATCAAATATTGATAGCTAATCTCAGGGTAAAATGACTATTTTACCCCTGATCAAAGTCAACATCATGGTCAAAGTCAACTTTCAGTTGACCGGACTCGCTGAGTTGGGCCCCCAACTCGCCGAGTCCCTAACACCTTTTCTAATCCTCTACTCACTTCAACTCGTCGAGTTTGGCAATAACTCGACGAGTTCTTCTTCCGAGATAACGTCGAATCTAACTTCATCCGACTCACCGAGTTGTATGAACAACTCGTCGAGTTCTCCTTCATCATATGAACACGTCCAGACTGTGACTCGTCGAGTTGTATGAACAACTCGTCGAGTCTGCTCTTGAGGCAAGAGATTGCCTTGGACTCGCCGAGTCACAACGTGGGCTCGCCAGTCTCCTGCATGCCACTACGATACAATCACTTCTAGATGGTCTCAGTGCATCCAATTCATAGATCTGGGCTTCTAGGACTGGTTTGCACGTAAAGTTTCCAACTTTACGTGCATGCACACGTGAATGGGGCTAAAACACCAAAATCCTCCAACACTAAGCACTTAGGGTTTGGAACAAGGCTATACTTGCATAAAGGTAGCCATATTTAGTTTCTAGTGCTCAATAACATCCAGATCCATGGTCTCCATCCTAGGGAGAGTTCAAATCTCGAGTTTAAATCACATAAGGTTCCAAAAGAGACATAAACAAGCATAAAAGGGGGTTTAATGGAAGAATAAGCAAGGTAATAACTTTATTACCTGAATACGAAGCAGATGGAAGCTAGTTCTTGGATCTCCCTCCTCTTCTATTGATCCTCTTTCCTTCTTTCTCTTCTACAACTCCCAAGCTATCAATAAACACTTAAGCTCAACAATGGAGACTAGGGTTTTATAAAGAAATGCTCTAAAGGTGTTGGAGGTTGGGGTGAGAGGCTATAATGACGTTTAAATAGGGTGCAAACCCTGGGATTTAGGGTTTCATCCAGACTAGCGGGCTCACCGAGTTCGGGATACAGACTCGTCGAGTCGCCTACTAAAGATGCGTGCAAATCCCACCTCTACTCGACGAGTTGGGCTACAGACTCGTCAAGTACCTCTTAAGAAAGGAAAAATACTTTATTTAAATTACATACCAGAAATGGAGCGTTACATAAACCTCAAACCAAGAATAATTAAAATTTACTTGTGAAATGGGCGTTACATAAAACCTCAAACCAAGAATAATTAAAATTTACTTGTGCAATAATTAAATTACATACCATTTTTATAAATAAATTACTTTCTTCTAGTTATAATGACATATTAACTAAAATATATCATCACGATTGCTATTAGAATAATTAAAATTTACTTGTGTGATAATGTTGGTAATATATATATATATATATATATATATATATATATATATATATATATATATATATATATATATATATATAAAAGATCTGAAATTAGGAATAGTAAACTGGGTACTTTTTTTTTGGTAGAAATGGTTTCTGCATTTTGTACCTTATTCTTTATCTATTTTGATATTTTTGGTCCTTGCAATCAATATGTTTACACTTTTCTAGGAACCTTTTAATATTTAAAGTTTGATCACAAAACTTTAACGGTTTCACAACTTTGATCCATTTTCTAAAAATTTGTTAATTCCTATCTCTTTAATTCTTTAACCGTTTTAAAACTTCTGATCCATGCAGTCAAAACTTTTACATTTTTCCATAAAAACATGAAAAAAACGGTCTGGGACAATTTCGGGCTTTTCATCGTTGCACTTTTTACGTTTGTCATATTTATCGTTTGGGAAATAATATTGAAAGCTTATGGCCCCCGCGTAGCGAGGGTAACCTTTATAGTTTAATTTATAGTTATATAAAAAAAAATATTATACAAGAGAAATAAGCAAATGATTAATAATTTTTCAATATAACTATTTAATACATTTTGTATTTTCCGTTGAGTGTACAAGTGTCATCTCTACTTTGTTTGGATGACATAGAAACCTCAAACCAAGGTAGATGTCAACTCACCATTGATCAAGAAGACCATTAGCTTGGGTTTTCACGGCGGCCGGCCGACATCATCGATCAATACAAACACATTGCCAGTTCATAAACGCACAACAACCCATCGATATCTTAGTATAAAACCATGACATTTTATAACAATTTTCCTTCAAATCACACAGCTGATCAGTCTTCATCACATACAACGCATTAACAATGGCTTTTGGGTCTCCAGCCACCGTATTTGTTGTCTGCTTTGCTGCAATGGTGGCAGCGGCCATCGCCATGGATCCAAACATGCCCGGAATGGCGCCTGCTCCTGCACCGTCCTCAACCACCATGGTTTCTCCGTCAGCAATGATCGGAGGTTTCGTTGCTTTGGCTCTCTCATATCTCATGATCAAAGAAAGGGTTTAATTAATTAGTTCTTCGATCTTGTATGTTGCTATGGCTTTTGTACGTGTGTTTTAGTGTTTGAATTGTGTTTTGCGGAAGTAATGTAACTCCAATGCTTACTATCTACATAATAAATATTTTGGTCTTTTTGTACCTAAAAGTGCGTAAATCCCAGTTTAATATCAACTTTAACCGGAAAACGTAACAGAAATATGTAGCAATTAAAAATAATACCAAAAGTGACGACAATGAAGGAGCCGACTGGCAACACAAAGAAGCAATCTCCTTCACCGGAAAGGAGGTTGAAGGAGCTGCTTCGGATTGCGACTCCGTATAAACCTTCCTAACTCTTCCCGAACGCTCAGACGAAGCCGAAGTATCTTTAATTGCAAATGTTTTGAATTTCAAACGTCGCCGCCCTGAACCCACACACTGCAACAACGGAGAGAAAAACAGCCGCCTGCGAATCAGCACATAGCCACCGGTTGAGAAACTGCTGATTGTGGTTGGTTTTTGGATTAGAACAGATGGAGAGAGTGAAGCCGACGACGTACGAAGATTCTAGTAAAGTCTGTAGCCTTTTGGGCTCCTTTCATGTGGATAAAAATTTGGGCTTTTCTATAATAAACCATGGGCTGGGTCATGGTGCCTGCTAACGTGACGAATGTATACGGTGTACCATAAACAATCTTCTAATCTTCTAATCTTAATAAAAACCTTCCTAAACAGCCACATGATAATTTTCTAGATCTTTTTAATGCCACGTGGCAGTGTTCTACACCCCCTTTAATATTTTTCCCGCTCACAAGATATCGCATATTTCATCCATATTATTCGTATCATTTAATGTCAGCTAATTCAAATTTTAAATTTCAATTAGTCCCTGATTATTTGGGATACACATCAATAATTACTCCGTTATCTTCTCTGAATCCCCCTATCTCGATCCATAAATCATTTATAATCTGGCATTTCATTTGTGCCTCTTTCTCTTCTCGATACTCTATACACGAAGATCCTTTGAAATCTAGGTGATTCAAACCCGAGCGGAGAGCATACAGGTTTGAACTTCTCTAATTTTTACACATTTTTGTGTTTTAGATTTTGTCTCTTTTAACTTACTTTTCTCCTATCTCGGTTCCTTCTATCAAACACTGATGTCGGGTGGTGATTTCGGGTGGTGGACAAGGTGAAGGGAAAAACATATGAAATTGATGGAGAAGTAATCTCTTTCATAATATTCATTCTCTTTACAGATTCGATTTCCCCATTTTCAGTTGTTTAGGGATTTAAATTTCTTTTTTGCAGTTTTTCATCTTCACAACCTTATTATAATACTAACATCATTTATGTTTTGAACTTATGCAGAGCATCCTTATATTAGAGAAGATGGAGAAGCATTAGACAAGTCAACCGAAAATCGACGGTGCAACCCTTTAAGGTAAAGTAATTTTGAGCCATCAACAAACTCAAGAAAATCGATCTCAAGGTTTTCTTAATAGCCCAACTTCCTCAGATTCCAGTATACATCTTAACCCTAACTCTTCAACGAGCATAATTTTTAATAAATTTTTTAGGTCATTGCTAAAATCTACACCAAAACCTTTGTTATGTTGGGATCTCTACAGAAAAAACAAATTCTTCCCCCATCTGGTGGTCGATTTCAACACAGGTACAACTTCCAAGAAGAAGTAAGAAATATAAACTTTGTTTTGCTATACAATTATGGTTTTTCTGAGTCCTAATTGTAGCATAAAAGCGATAATAGATATTTTTTTGTGCTTATAATGATAGTCGCATGTGGATGTTTGGCAGTACTGATGCATCTTACAATTCCCCCATTTTATATCTTGGAGTTTATTTTTCTGTATTTTTACTCATTTTTATATTGATTTGATTATTAATTTCAGGTTTTTTGGATTGTTTACCTAATTTGCGATCTCAATTTGATATCCTTTGAAATGTAAGCTTTACTTTCATTTCTTTATTATGGCTACTATAAATATTTATTAAGGTTTTTTTTAGACAATGGTGCTTTTGTGGATTTATTCTAAACAAGTTAACTGTTAACATATTGGCATCATCCATCTGTAATGGGATCCAATTTTGTTCAAAAGTAAGTTAACTATTAACATATTGGCATCATCCATCCGTTATGAAAGTAATAAAAATAATATTTATCATTAGTGCAGTGAAGTTAGATATGTTACTATTATGGATGCAAAATATATAAATAGGCCATTGTTATGTGTAAAACATAAAGTGTATTACTCATATTGTTAGCAAAAGTGAAGTATTTTATTATTCCCTTGCAATTGCCTATATTGCCTTATTCAAAAAGAGACAAAGCTTCATGTAAGACCGATCATCCAGGAATCTTTCAAAAATTTAATTCATGTTGCTAACCTTTGTTAGATTTCTTCTAAAACAATTAGATCCAAGCAAAGGGATGTGATAATAATTCAAGATTAGGGTAATTTTTTTAAAAAATATTTATAGTATTTGGAAAGTTATGAGATTTATGTATGTAATTTGTTTTTTTGCAAGCCACAAGAGGTTGCAACTTGTGTCTATCATGCACATTTATCACAAAAACTTCTCTAATTAACTTGGCCTGCTTAAGTTATCTCAATTAGCAGCAGCATTTGCAAAGTCACATTAGAGCAACAACCCCACGACATGATCATGTAACTTTTCACAACACACTTTTTGTAGTCCCGGAACATTCAAGGGGGAATGGCTGATTTTTAATTATTTTGCAATACAAGTTGTCCTATCTAATTTATTTTGACATCACATCAAACTTTGTATAAAAATAACTATCTTTAGATCTATGATTATTAATTACAATTTTTAAAATTTATATATTATTTTACTTTATCAACCGTGTAGCACACGGGTTATAACCTAGTAACAAAATAAGATCTTACGGGATGTTTGATAAACTTTCTAATAGTTCAATTTTAAGAGGTTATGTTTTAATGGTTCAACATCCAAAGAGTTTGTTAAACACAACTTCAACCTCAGAACGAATTAGAGTTGTTGAAATAGCGTTGTACGAATCAATGAGTATCGTCTCTCAATGACCATCTTTGTGAAAAATCACAAAGCTGCCCTCGTAACCTTCATCATTTTTTTCTTTTTACTTTGTTAGGGCAAAAAATCACCCCCCCCCCCACTCTTCTTCAACAAGTGTGAAAGAAGGAGAACGTATCACCATGATTGTAGCAACTCGTAGAAGCGTACAAAGGACTATATATATATATATATATATATATATATATATATATATATATATATATATATATACATACTACGGAGTGTGCAAATTTTAATCAACCCAATTCGAACCGGCCGATTTAATTACAAACCGATCAACTATATTGTATATTCAATCACAATTGGATTGGATCGGCTTTGAAAATTCAAAATCTAATCGTATTGGATCGATTATTGGATGTCCCTGAAAATCCAATGGATGTAGGGCCCTATTTAAAGGGTGTGATGACTAGGGTTCCCCCCCCCCCCCCCCAATCTCAAGTCTATAAACAAACCTTAGCCTATATTGTTGACATTTTGTGTTGATTTGAGTGGATGGATTCTTAAGAGTTGGTAACTTTATGGATACTTGAGGTCTGTTTATGGATATATGTTCCAGATTTGAAGTCCTACGAAGTTTTGGTTCCATGTGTGAGGTTTTTACCTCTTTCTTCTTAGTTTGACCTAACTTGAATGAATGACATGCATTAGACATACATGTCAATAAAGCAAGGGTTTTCATGATGGTTATGAGTGCAAGGAAGCCTTCAAGAAAGGATGAGTGTGAGGCTTAATGGATTAAGGGCTTAATACATTATGAGGTCCAAAACAGATCCCACGGCTTGGTGGTGTACTTACCACAACGTGGTGGAATGTGATGGGTTTTGAGCATTACAACATTCCTATGGTGCACATGCAACCCTAATTGTTTTGGATCTAGATTTTTCTCAAGTTATACATGTATATCAATTATCCAAAGCAAGAACCCAAATCTAGCATACAATTTTCAGATTTAATAAACAAACTAGGGTTAGAAGAATACCTTTCTTGTTGATAGCTTGATCTTGATCTTAAAGAGCTAAGTGCATAAATTCTTGCATCTCTAATGGATTCACAAGTACCACTAGCAATGAGGAAGAAGGAGAAAGGTTATGGAGCTTCAAAATTTTCAGCCAAAGGGTTCTCTAAGAATGCATAGCCGAAAACTGTAACCTAGGGGTTCCTTATATAATTGAGTTGCTAGGGTTTTCCAACTGGAAACCCTAATTTCCCTTGCTTAGGCCCTAAGCAACATATGGACCCCCATATGGCAAGCATTAGACTAAAACTCTATGGGCTTCCCATAGATTTTCGTCCATCCTATACCAATAGGATCCATTAGCCCAAACTACAATTATTACTGATTTACATAATCAGTCCCCATTCTTTTAATCAGTCTCTTTTGATCATTAAATTAATTCCAAATTAATTTCTGATCATTACTAATTAAATAATATAATTTCTCAATTAATATATTAATAAATCATTAATTATCCTCTTTCTCCAAAACTCATCCTATCATTTTGTTATGGTGAAGGCAACCCAAAAGGACCATGATACTATCGGGTTAAGTACATACCAATTATAATTATGGGCTTAGACACCTAATCCAACAGTCTCCCACTTGGATAAGTCTAATAATTATAACTGCAAGTATGATTACAAAATCCGATTAACAATCGTAGCTCTCAAAAGTCGTTGTCGAACTCTGACCTAGTCAATGACACATCCTTTAGATAAGGGATCATATAATCCACCGTTCTGTAAGAAATCATGTGGACAATGACATGGAACATAATCATTCTCAATGTCCAACCGTTTGTTTCCCGATTTCTGATTTGTTTGACATAGAACTTAATTGACCACATCAATTCAGTGCTGACCGGGCCCATCACATAAGTCAACAAAAAATCATCGAGGGGCCCAAGATATTGCTTTTACCCTCTTAGGATAAAAAGAACAGATAAACTTTGACTTATATGCTTGTACCATTTACTCGTTAAATCATACACAAAAACACGTTTTATAACATTAAGTTACTGATGCGTTTACGCATTATCAATGCACAACTAACTTGTAAACAACAACTTATATATCTCAGTTTAAAGATTATATGATATTATCGTCTCACAATCACTCGTGATAAATTCCATGAAGTGATTCACATGAGCGTGGGTTTAATCCAATACTCAAATCTTATTTCAGAAGTACTCATGAACGTTGCAACAAACTTTTGTTGTGTCTAAGCACTTAGACAATCTACAAACCAATTCATGATAGTCTAACCTTATAACTTACTCCCAAAGTATGATTGGATGTGGATAATTTGAATAATCTAATTATTCTGGAAGTAAAAATGCAAAAGTGAAACAATAGTAAACAATTGACACAAGATAGTAAACTTTACTCATAAATAAATCTCCATTACTTGATCATCAAATGTCAATTAAATTGATCTATTACAAGTTTCTAAAGATCTATCTAATCACTAAAACTAATAGCGTCCTTCATACCAATGCTCCTCACATGTTGTAAGTGCTTAACCCTGCTCGGACCCTTTGTGAGGCGATCTGTTGGGTTCTCCTCTGATAATACCCCCTTGACTATTGGGAGTCCCTCTTCTATCTGATGTCTAATGAAGTGGTATTTTTTGTTGATGTGTCTGGATCTACCATGATCCATTGTTTCCTTAGTTAAGGCAATCGCTCCTTCGTTATCACAAAAAATCTCTGTATGCTCCCTTATGGCTGGTACAACTCCAAGGTCTCCAATGAAGTTCTTCAACCATATTACCTCCTTCGACGCTTTGCTCGCTGCTACGTACTCTGATTCGCACATTGAATCATCCATGGTCTCTTGCTTGGAACTTTTCCAAGTAATTGCTCCTCCATTTAGGATAAATATCCAGCCCGACTGAGAGCGGAAGTTATCTCTGGCGGTATGAAAATTGGCGTCACTATACCCTGTCACTCTCAATTCATCACTCCCACCAAGTGTAAGGACCCAGTTCTTAGTCCTTTGTAGGTACTTAAGGACGTTATTAATTGTTGTCCAATGAGCTCTACCCGGGTTCCCTTGATATCGACTAACCATGCTCAACGCAAAAACCACATCAATGTGATTACATGTCATGGCGTACATGATCGAGCCAACGGCGGAAGCATATGACACTTAAATCATTTCCGCTATCTCGACATCGGTACTCAGACTCTGAGTCTTACTCAGCTTGGTATTGCTTTGGATTGGCAGTTCCCCTTTCTTGGAATTCTCCATGCAAAAACTTTTCAGCACCTTGTCCAAGTAAGTACTTTGACTAAGTCCTATTATTCTCCTACTTCTATTTCTCATAATCCTTATCCCCATAATGTAAGCAGCTTCTCCTAGATCCTTCATAGCGAAACACATCCCAAGCCAGGAATTAACCTCCTACAAGGTTGGGATATCATTTCCTATGAGCAGTATGTCATCAACATACAAAACTAGAAAGCTAACTACACCCCCACTAGCCTTGACATACATACATGACTCGTACTCGCTTCTCGAAAATCCAAACTCTTTGACTTTCTCATCGAAACAAAGATTCCATCTGTGAGATGCTTGCTTCAATCCATCGATGGATTTCTCAAGCTTGCACACTTTATTAGGATATTTAGCATCCACAAAACCTTACGGATGATACATGTAAACATCTTTAGCCAATTTCCCATTAAGGAAGGCAGTTTTGACATCCATCTGCCAAATTTCATAATCATGAAATGCAGCGATAGCTAACATAGCCCTGATAGACTTAATCTTGGCCACTGGTGAGAATGTCTCATCAAAATCAACCCCCCGGGGTTTGAGTAAATCCCTTCGCAACCAGCCGTGCCTTAAACGTATGCATTTTCCCATCCATGTCGGTCTTCTTCTTGAAGACCCACTTGCAGCCAACCGTCTTACGACCTGGTACATTGTCAACCTAGTTCCAAACTTGATTGCCATACATGGACTAAATCTCACTGACCATCGCCTCTTTCCATTTTGCAGACTTCGGGCCCGCCATGGCTTCCTTGTAGTTGTTAGGTTCATCCAAATTTATCAGTGTACTGTCACTAATAAACGAATCACCTTCAGCAGTTATATGGAAACCATACAATACAGGTGGAACAGTAAATCTACTAGAACATCTTAGAGGTAAGGACTTGTCAATTGGTTCAACAGGAATTCCTCAAGTTGAGCGCTAGTGGTAGAGGTTCCTTCATTGTTTGACTCTTGAGGCTCTTCAAGATCAATTTTCCTCCTACTATCCTCTTAGCATATAAGTTCTCTTTTACGAAGACCCCTCTCCTTGATACGAAGACCATGTTGTCACTTGGTTTGTAGAAAAGATATCCAAAATACTTATGTAGGTAGCCGATGAAAATACACCGCTCACTGCGAGGTTCAAGTTTTTCGTGAGTCTCTCGTCTTATGAAAGACTCACAACCCCAAACCTTGATATGTGTCAATGAGAGAACCTTCCCTGTCCATATCTCGTGAGGTGTTTTTGCAACCTTCTTAGTTGGGACTAGATTAAGGATACGGGCGGTAGTCTCTACGGCATACCCCCAAAATGAGATAGGTAACAAATTTTGACTCATCATGGAACGAACCATGTCTAATAAGGTTCGATTGCACCTCTCAACCACACCATTGAGTTGCGGTGTCCTAGGTGGCATCAATTGTGAAATAATTCCACATTCCTTAAGATAGTCGTGGAACTCGATACTAAGATACTCACCACCCCTATCGAATTTGAGCATCTTTATCTTCTTGCCCAATTGATTCTCCACTTCTTGTTTAAACTCTTTGAACTTCTCAAAGGTTTCCGACTTGTGCTTGATTAAGTAGATATACCCATATCTGCTATAATCGTTGGTGAACGTAACGTAGATGCGGTTAGTTATTGGATTTAGTGTCTAAGCCCATAACTATAACTGGGATGTACTTGACCCGATTGGAGCATGGTCCTTTTGGGTTGCCTTCACCAGTGCAATTTGATAGGATGTATTTTGAGAATAAGGTTATTTATGGTTCATTATATATTACAAGTATAATATACTAATATGAAATCATATTATTTAATTAGTATTGATCAATAATTAATTTGTAATTAATTTTGTGGTCAAAAGAGACTAATTAAATATATGAGGATTGATTATGTAAATCAATGATTCTTGTAGTGTGGGCCAATGATCCATGATTATGTAGATGGGATAAACTAATCCATGGATAGTCCATGGAGGCTAAATCCACGGAGCATGAGAATGTGGAAAGTCATGGGTCATTAGGGTTTACAAAGTGTAATCCTAGCATGTGCAACACTATAAATAAGCCCTTCCTAGATCCCAAATAGGTTGCCACTTACTTTTAAAGAGGGTGAAGTTGATTTGTGATAGTAACATATTATCTCAAGCCTCCTCTTGCATTTTGGCATTTGTGAACCAATAGAGGCATCACACTTAAGGTGCTCAAGCTTTCAAAGGTCAAGAACTCTACCCTACTCAAGAGGTAAGCATCCAAACTAAGTTTATATTATATAGCTTCAATTGTATGCTAGCTAGGGAGAATGCTTTGGAAAAACTGAAAATGCATGTATAATTAGAGAAAACATAGATCCAAAGATTTTAGGGTTTCATGTGCACCATATGAGTGTTATAGTGCTTAAAACCCAACAGTGGTATCAGAGCCTAGGGTTGTTTTTTGTATTACATTTGATGCTTACTAGTTTTTCAAAGCTGAAAAAGTCAAAATTTTAGCCTCTGACTGATGAACTCACCGAGTCCATGAACATACTCGACGAGTCCACTCAGTAACAGAACAACTCGCCGATTCCAGTTCATGCACTCGACGGGTTGAGGGCTCTGTTTGCAGAATTTCGACTTTCTTGGCCTGGTTTGGATTAGGAACACTAACACAAACTGTTTTGGATTCTTGGAAATGTTTTTTTTAATGATTTGGTAGTGCTTGTACTCATCCAACCACAAGATTTTGTCAAAGTTTAAAATAATTATTGTTTTTATATGATCAACAAAATTGCTTTCAAATTGTTGAATTGAAATTATGTTGATTTTGAGTTTAGTTAGATCATAGATTATGTGATAATATTAGTTGTTAGAAAAATGATCTAGGTGAATTTTAATGACCTCCATAACTTGTCCTCAAGTTATGGAAAATAAAAGGTCTCATACATTAAAATCCAATTAAACTCATAAGTTATAAATATAAAGAGTTTTGACAAGTTTCAAAACCTGCCCTCAAGTTTTGTAATTTGTAAAGTCACATTAATGAAACTTTAATTCAAAACCCTACAGCTTTAAAAGTTAAAATTCTACCCTTATACTTTATCAAATTATAAGTTAAATAATATATATATATATATATATATATATATATATAAGACTAGTCAGTCTTACCGTTAGTAGGCCTCATTCACAAAGCCGGTCTATAAGGGGGTATAAGGTTACTGCCTATAAAATGGTGGTTTAATGGGTGTCCACTCTCACCCACTGCTTCCTTGACTGGTGGAGGGTCGTTAGTCGAATGAGTAGGATATGACATTAATTTCCCCTCATTAAAAGTATAATGATAAATATAAAGTAACTACATTTTTATTAAATTCTCAATCTTAGTTACTTTAGGGAAAATGTGAAAATGGTTCTAATCCATGAAATTACACTTTGCACCTTGTTAATTCATTAGTGGAGCGTATGTGGTTAACCGGTACACTAATATGGGACTAACAATGTGTGGAAAAGGGTAGCTTGATGTTAATCATAGATCAATGGAGCATGTGTGGTTAACTTGCACATTGATTAGGTGATTCATAACATTGGGTGTACCAAGTTAATTTGCATGGTTATTCACACATTGTTTGTGATCCTCAGCATCCCGATCACAAACTTGAAGGGCACAATCGAGATTTAAACATGCCATTGAAAGTTCAATGAATCTCAAAGATCTAGGAATTTCAAACCAATTAAAACTTAATAATCTATTTCATTTTTCATGGTGGAAATTGGTAAATTGTCATTTACCTACCTTCATATATTTTACAATTGGATTACGGCATCCCTCTTCGCAATTGTAGAATATTGTGTTGGTTCCTAACCTTAATATTTCCTATTGGGTGTAATATTAAGGGTTATTATCTAACCTAAACTTTGTTCTTCTTTCATTTCAGATGTTTGTCCTAAACAATGCTTCCAACCCAATCCCTTCAAGCTCTTTCTCCCTCATGAACCTATGTGGGAGGGTCATTTTCAATGGCTCGAACTTCAATGACTGGATTCGTAACATCAGAATGGCTATTCGCTATGAGGAAAAAGAATATGTCATGGATAAAGAGTTTAAGGAGATTGATGTCACCACTGCTACTACCGAACAAATCGTTGAATACACTACTCATGAGAGGGATGTGACAAAGGTGTCGTGTCTAATGATTTCTACCATGACTGTTGAGCTGCAGAAGTCCTATGATGACTACTATACTTTTGAAACGTATCAATATTTTATGGAAAGATACCATCAAAGTGCTCAACAGGAGATGTATGAGATCATTTCCTCCATGATCACAACCAAAATGAAGGATGGTGAACCCATCATGACCCACTTGCAAAAGATGCAAAGATTCATGGACCGCTTGCTTAAATTGAATGTCAATTTTGATACACTCTTTACCTTCTTGTTATGATAAGTTTCGTATAACCTATCATATGAACAAGGAAGAGGTCACTCTTAGTAAGCTTCAAGGCCTTTTAAGGACTACAGAAAGCAACCTGAAAGGAAAATCGGTTGTGTCTACTCCTACTACTTCTGCTCCTGTTCTAGAAATTGGACATGGGAAGGGAAAGAAGAGTAAGGCTCCCTCCAAGGCCGCAAGGGAAAGTCTCTTGATGGATCCTCTTCTAGTCGGACCAAAGTTGGTTATGCTAATTCCTCTTCTAATCCGAAGGATGCAGAGTGCTTCCATTGTCATGAAAAAGGGCACCGGAAATGAAAATGCCCTAAGTACTTGCAAGACATAAAGGATGGGAAGATCAAACCCTCATTTGTAGGTATTTACACTATTCAATATAATAACTAATAATGTGCTAATTCTTGGGGTCCTTGATACAGGTTGTGGATTTCACATTTGTTCTGATTTGCAAGGACAAAAAAGAAGTGGGGATGTGGAGCACGGGAAGATAAACTTAATCATGAGAAATAGGAAAATGTTGCATGTGACCAAGATTGGAGTTTATTATTTATTGCTTAGTAATGGTTTAAATTTAGATTTGAATAATTGTTGTTACTAGGCCGATATGGCGAGATATATTATTTCCTTTCATAGTTTGTAGAAACAAGGTTTTACCTTTTCTTTCAATAATGAATTTGGTACTATTAATGCTTATTATAATGGTGTATTTTTTTTTGAAGCATTACCTTGCAACGGTGTATATGAAACTGTGAATGTTGTAGATAACCTAGGAAATAATGTGTTACACATTGATTCTTCCAATGATTTGGATAAGCCATGCTTGTGGCATTGTTGTCTTGGACATGTCAACAAGAAGCGCATAGCCCAACTCCAAAAGGATGGAGTTTTGGAGTCATTCGACTTAGAGTCAGATGACACTTGCGAATCTTGTTTACTTGGAAAGATGACCAAGTCACCCTTCACTGGTACTTGTGAAAGGGGTGAAGGTATGTTGGATCTCATACACACTGATGTGTGTGGACCATTCAGAACCGCCACAAGGGATGCTAACCGCTTCTATGTGACTTTTACTGCTGATTACAACAGGTATGGCTATATCTACTTAATCAAGCATAAGTCAAAAACATTTGAAAAGTTCAAAGAGTTTAAGAAAGAAATGGAGAATCAATTGGGCCGAAAGATAAAGATGTTGCGATCCAATCGAGGAGGAGAGTATCTTAGTATCAAGTTCCTTGACTATTTTAATGAATGTGTAATTGTTTCACAATTGACGCCACATAGGACACCACAACTTAATGGTATGGCTGAGAGGCACAATAGAACCTTGCTAGACATGGTCCATTCCATGATGAGTTAAGCTTTGTTAACTATCTCATTCTGGGGGTATGCCTTAGAGACTGTCGCCCTTATCCTTAATCTAGTCCCTACCAAAAAGGTTTCCAGAACACCTCACGAGATGTGGACAAGGAAGGTTCCCTCGTTAGAACAAATTAAAGTTTGGGGTTGCGAGGCTTTCATGATACACGAGACTCATGACAAGCTCGAACCTGGGAGTTTTTTTTTTAGAACGGCAGGCATGAATTAAAATTAAAACTCTAGCCAGAAGCTAGGAGGTACAAATAGTCTCAAGTAAACAACACAGCATCAAAAGAGAAATCAATTGAAGCAAACAGAAAAGCAGAAAAACAGACAAAGAAAAGAAATAAGAACTGGAAAAGGAGCTAAGAGAAATTAGACTACATCCTGCCATAGCACTCCAATATTAGGTCAACAACACAGCTCGAACCTGGGAGTGAGCGATGTATTTTCATCAGCTACCCGCAAAAGTCCTTTGGATATCTCTTCTATAGGTTGAGTGACAATGTTGTCTTCGTTGCAAGGAAAGGAGTCTTTCATGAGAGAGGGATCATATGCCAAGGGTACAGTGGGAGGAAAATTGACCTTGAAGAGCTTCAAGAGTCAAACAGTGAAGGAACCTCAAACACTAGCAATCAACCTGAGGAGGAAACTCCGGTTGAGCCAATTGACGAGTGCGTACCTCTCAGGCGTTCCAGTAGAGTTAGTGTTCCACCTGTGTTATATGGTTATCATATAACAGGTGAAGGTGATACATTTATCAGTGATAGCGCACTGGTAAATTTGGATGAACCTAATAACTACAGGGAAGCCATGGCAGGTCCCGAGTCTATAAAATGGAAAGAGGCTATGGACCACGAAATTCAGTCTATGTATGACAATCAAGTTTGAAATTTGGTTGACAATGTATCAGGTCATAAGATAGTTGGGTGCAAGTGGATCTTCAAGAAGAAGATCGACATGGATGGGAAAGTACACACATATAAGGCGCGACTGGTTGCAAAAGGCTTTACTTAAACTCCGAGAGTTGACTATGATGAGACGTTCTCACCAGTAGCGAAGACTAAATATATAAGGGTTATGCTAGCCATAGTTGCATTTCATGACTATGAAATATGGAAAATGGATGTCAAAACCACTTTCCTTAATGGTAAGTTTGCTGAAGATGTTTACATGAGTCAGCCAAAGGGTTTTGTCAATGCAAAGTACCCTAATAGAGTGTGTAAGCTTGAGAAATCTATTTATGAATTAAAACAAGCATCTCGCAGATGGGATCTTTGTTTTGATGAAAAATTCAAGGAGTTTGGATTTTTGAGAAGTGAGGATGAGTCTTGCATATATGTCAAAGCTAGTGGGAAGTGTTTCGCTATGAAGGACCTCAGAGAAGCTACCTATATCTTAGGGATAAGAATATTGTGAGACAAAAGTAAAAAAACTAATATGACTTAGTCAAAGTACTTACTTGGACAAGGTGTTGAAGTGTTTCAGCATGGAGAACTCCAATATAGGTAACCTACCTATCCTAAGCAATACCAAACTGAGTTAGACTTAGAGTCTGAGTACAGAGGCTGAGATAGAAGAGATGAGTCGTATTCCATATGCTTCTGCAGTTGGCTCAATCATGTATGTTATGACTTGTACTCACCCTGATGTGGCCTTTTCTTTGAGCATGGTCAACAGATATAAAGGGAATCCTGGTAAAGCTCATTGGACTGTGGTTAAGAACATTATCAAGTACCTACAGAGGACTAAGGATTGGGTCCTTAACCTTGGTGGGAGTGATGACTTGAGAGTAACAGGGTATAGCGATGCCAACTTTCAGACCGACCGAGATAATTTCCGCTCTCAGTCGGGATGGATATTTACCCTGAATGGAGGAGCAGTGACATGGAAAAAATTCCAAGCAGGAGATCGTAGCTAATTCAACGTGCGAATTAGAGTACATAGCATCAAGCGAAGCATTGAAGGAGGCGACATGGTTTATAAACTTCATCGAAGACCTTGGAGTCATTCCATCCATAAAAGAGCCTATGGAGATTTTCTGCGATAATGAATGGGCGGTTGCCTTAACCAAGGAACCAAGAGATCATGGTAGATCCAGACATATCGACAGAAAATACCAATTCATAAGACATCAAGTAGAAGAAGGACACCTCATGGTGAAGGGGATATCGTCAGAGGAGAACCCAACAGATCCTCTTACAAAGGGACTGACTTGGGTTAAGCACTTGCAACATGCAAGGGGCATTGGGCTAACAGACGATATTAGTTTTAGTGGTTAGATAAATAGAAACTTGTAATAGCTAAATTGTAATTGACATTTGATGATTAAATAAAAAGAATTTTATTTATAAGTAAACTTATTGTCTTGTGTCAATCATTTACTATCATTTCACTTTGCATGATTTGACTTTCAAAATAATAAGATTTATTCAAACTATCCACAATCGATCATATGTTGGAAGTAAGTATGAAAGAAGACTGTCATGAGTTGGCTTGTAGATTATTTAAGGCGTTAGGCGTATCAACAGTTTTCTACACCATTCATGAGTACTTCTGAAATAAGATTTGAGTATTGAATCAACCCACGCTCACTTGAATCACTTCATAGAATTTATCACGAGTGATCGTGAGACGATAATATCATATAAGTCTTCAAACCTAGATATATGAGTTGTTGACTATGAATTATTTGTGCATTGATGATATGAAAACGCATTAGTAACTTGATGTTATAAAGTGTATCGTTGTGCATGATTTAATGAGTAGTTAGTACAAACATATGATGTCGAAGTTTATCTATTCCCTTTTATCCTAAGAGGATTAAAAGTGATATCTTGGGCCCCTCGATGATTCTGTTTTGACTTATGTACCTAGCCCGGTCAGAACTAAATTAATGTGTTCAGTTATGTTCTATGTCAGACGAATCGGAAATCAGGAAACAAACTGTTGGACAATAAGTATGACATTGTTCCGTGTATTTGTCCAGTTGAAATTTTGAGAACAAAGGATTATATGATCCCTTATCTAAAGGATGCGTCACTGACTGGGTCAGAGTTGACAGCGACTTTTAAAAGCTTACGATTGCTAAGTCGGCTCCTGAAGTTACATTGGCAACTATAGTTATTAGACTTGTCCAAGTGGGAGACTGTTGGATTTGGTGTCTAAGCCCATAACTATAACTGGGATGTACTTGACCCGATTGTAGGATGGTCTTTTTTGGGTTGCCTTCAGTAGTGCAATCTGATAGGATGGATTTTGAGAATAAGGTTATTTATGATTTATTAATCTATTGCAAGTATAATATATAAATATGAACTCATATTATTTAATTAGTATTGATCAAGAATTAATTTGGAATTAATTTTGTGGTCAAAAGAAACTAATTAAATATATGAGGATTGATTATATAAATCAATGATTCTTGTAGTGTGGGCCAATGATCCATGATTATGTAGATGGGCTAAAGTAATCCATGGAGCATGAGAATATGGAAAGTCATGGGTCATTAGGGTTTACAAAGTGTAACCCTAGCATGTGCAACACTATAAATAAACCCTTCCTAGAGCCAAAATCGGTTGCCACTTACTTTTAAAGAGGGTGAAGTTGATTTTTTGCTAGTAACCTATCCTCTTAAGCCTCCTCTTGCATTTTGGTGTTTGTGAACCAATAGAGGCATCACACTTGAGGTGCTCATGCTTTCAATGGTCAAGAAATCTACCCTACTTAAGAGGTAAGCATCCAAACTAAGTTTATATTGTATAGCTTCAGTTGTATGCTAGTTAGGGAGAATGCTTTGGAAAAATTGAAAATGCATGTATAATTAGAGAAACATAGATCCAAAGCATTTAGGGTTTCATGTGCACCATAGGAGTGTTATAGTGCTCAAAACCCAACATTATCATCTCTTGTGATGGATCTAAGGGCCCACACACATCTATGTGTATGAGATCCAACAATCCCTCACCTCTTTCACAAGTACCAGTGAAAGGTGATTTAGTCATCTTTCCAAGTAAACAAGATTCGCACGTGTCATCTGACTTTAGGTCAAATAACTCTAAAACTCCATCCTTTTGGAGTTGGGTTATGCGCTGCTTGTTGACATGTCAAAGACGACAATTCCACAAGCATGCCTTTTCTAAACAATTAGACGAATCGATGTCCAACACATTATTTACTAAGTTGTCTACTACCATCACAGTTTCATATACACCATTACAAGGTAATGCTTCAAAATATAAAGTACCATTATAGAAAGCATTAATAGAAACAAGTTCATTATTAAATTAAAATCTAAATCCTTGTCTGTATAAACCATGAAAATAAATAATATTCATCGTCACCTTTGACGAGTAACAACAATCATTCAAGTCCAATCCTAACCCACTACTAAGCACTAAAGAATAAATCCTGATCTTGGTGACAGGCGATGATTTCCTATTCCCTTTATCAGGTTCATCTTCCCATGCTCCACATCCCTACTTCTTCTTAGCCCCTGCATATCAGAACAAATGTGAAAACCACATCCTGTATCAAGGACCAAAAGAACTAGCATGTGATGAGTTATTAGATTGAATAGTATAAATACCTGTGAAGGAGGGATTTATCTTCCCATCCTTGATGTACTACAAGTATTTTGGGCAACTTCGTTTCCAATGCCCCTTGTCGTTACAGTAGAAGCACGTTGCTTCTTGAGGATCGGATGAGGGAATAGCAGAACCAGCTTTACCTTTGGATCCATTTGAAGAGGATCCATCATGGGACTTTCCCTTGTGGCTCTTAGAAGGAGTTTTCCTCTTCTTCCCTTTTCCATGTCCTATAGCGAGGACGGGGGCAGCAACAATAAAGGTGGACTCGATAGCTTTGCCTTTTAGTCCACTTTCAACGGTTCTCAATAAACCTTGAAGTTTGCTCAATGTGACTTCTTCCTTGTTCATATGATAAGTCATCTTGAACTGATCATAACAAGGAGGTAAAGAGTGGAGAATGATATCAATCGCCAACTCTTCGTCAAAATCGACATTCAACTTGAGCAGACGATCCACATACATTTGCATCCTTTGCAAGTGGCTCGTGATGGACTCTCCATCTTTCATCTTAGTTGTCATTAACGAGGTGACAATCTCGTACCTTTCTTTGCGCACACTTTGATGATAATTTTCCATCAAATCTTGGCACATCTCATAAGGCCAGTAGTCCTCATAGAACCGCTGGAGCTCAGGATTCATAGTAGCTACCATAATACACGATACCTTTATCGCGTCTTTTTCGAGAGCCCTATACTCAGCTCTCTCTTTAGCAGAAGCTTTGGTTTCATCTATCTCTTTGAGATTTTTGTCGTGGATGTATTCTTTCTCATCGTACCGAAGGGCCATGTTAATGTTGCGTATTCAATCATTGAAATTGGACCCATCAAAAATGACCCTCCCACAAATGTTCAAAAGAGAAAAAGAGCTTGAGGAGTTGGAGTTCGAGCCGGAAAAATTGTTTGAGCCAGACATCAGGAAAAAAAGGAACAAAGTTTAGATTAGATAAGAAATCCTTAATATAACACCTAAATGAAATATTAAGGCTAGGACCCAAAACTATAATTCACAATTCGGAGGAGGGATGCCGTAATCCAATTGCAAATTATATTAAGGTAGGTAAATGACGATTTACCAATTCCACCATGAAAAATGAAATGAACAATTAGGTTTTAAATGAAATGAAATTCCTAGGTTTTTTTGAGATTCACTGAACTTTTCATTGGCATGCTTAATCTCGATTATGCCCTTCAAGTTGGTGACTAGGATACCGAGGATCACAAACAAGGTGTGAATAACCATGCAAATTAGCTTGACACTCTCGATGTCATTTACCACCTAATAAATATGTTGATTAACCACACACACTCCATTGATCTATGGTAATCCTCGAGCTACCCTTTTCCACCCTTGTTAGTCCAAGTTAGTGTGTCGGTTAACCACACATGCTCTACTAACGACTTGGCAAGCTCCAAAGTAAATTTCATGGAATATCATCATTTTCACATTTTTCCTAAAGTAACTCAGATTGAGAATTTATAAAAACATTTAATTAATTTATAATATTCATTATACTTATTAATGAGGAATTAATGTCCTATCATACCCGTTCGGCTAACGACCTTCCACCAATCAAGGAAGTGGTGGGTGAGAGTGGATACCCATTCAACCACCATTTTATAGGAAGTTTCCTTATACCCCCCCTTATAGACTGACTTCGTGAATGAGGCCTACTAATGGTAAGACCGACTCATCTTATATATATATATATATATATATATATATATATATATATATATATATATATATATATAAGTATTAAGATTTTAATATTATAATAATATAAGGGTTGTATTTTAAACTTTTAAAACACTAGGGTTTTAGAATTTAATATTTCAAAATTAGAACTTTTAATCAAATTTTAAATTCCAAAACTTGAGGGCAAGTAGTGAAACTTTTCAAAACTTCTAGATCAAATTTTAAATAATTAAACTAATTATATAATTTTGGACATTATCTTAAAATTTGATCATAATCTTCCAATTAGACGAGGATAATCATTACTATAAGAGAAAATTCGAATTTTAATAGTTAAAACAATCTAAGGTAATGATCCTTATCTAAATTAGGCTTGGCATTCGAAAAATCTGCCATCTGACGAACCAACTTGTCGAGTTAGGGCATGGACTCGTCGAATAGGTCCAACTCATCGAGTCCGTCTTAGGACTCGTCGAGTTATGCAATTAGAAGCTAAAAATCGATTTTTGTTCCTGCTTTGAAAAACACAATAGCTTCAAATATAACAAAAAAATACCGTAAGCTTTGATACCACTAATGGGTTTTGAGCATTACAATATTACTATGGTGCACATGCAACCCTAATTGCTTTGGATCTAGGTTTTTCTCAAGTTATACATGCATATCAATTGTCTAAAGCAAGAACCCTAATCTAGCATACAATTTTTGGATTTAATAAAAAAACTAGGGTTAGAAGAATACCTTTCTTGTTGATATCTTGATCTTGACCTTCAAGAGCTTAGTGCCTCAATTATTGCACCTCTAATGGAGTCACAAACACCACTAGCAATGAGGAATAAGGATAAAGGTTATGGAGCTTCACAATTTTCCGCCAAAGGGTTCTCTAAGAATGCATAGCCGAAAACTGTAATCTAGGGGTTCCTTATATAGCTGAGCTGCTAGGGTTTTCCAACTGGAAACCCTAATTTCCCTTTCTTAGGCCCTAAGAAATATATGGCCCCCCATATGGCAAGCCTTGGACAAAAAATCTATGGGCTTCCCATAGATTTCCGTCCATCCTATACCAATAGGATCCATTAGCGCAAACTACAATTATTACTGATTTACATAATCAATCCCCGTTCTTTTAATCAGTTTCTTTTGATCACTAAATTAATTCCAAATTAATTTATGATCATTACTAATTAAATAATATAATTTCCTAATTAATATATTATTCTTATAATATATTAATAAATCATTAATTAACATCTTTCTCCAAAACTCATCCTATCATATTGTTATGATGAAGGCAACCAAAAAGGATCATGCTACTATCGTGTAACATCATTAAAAATCATGCCAAATTTAAAATTTTTAAAACATTTCAAAATCAATAATTATTACAAACTTGTTTTCAAAATAGTTTAGTGTCAGAGTATCCCATAATCAAATCATGAAATATAAGGAGGTGTACGATAACGCCTTCACCTTCCCACGATCATCAGAAGTTCCTGAAACAATAATCCATAAATGTAAGCTTGAAGGCTTAGTGAGTTACACATATAATATAAACAACATCATGCACAATGAGTCTTCAGCCTGAATAGACCGCCTCGAAGGCCTTCAGCCTATACGGACCGCTCTCCGAGCCTTCGGCACGTCTGGACCGCCTCGCAAGGCCTACAACCTATCCGGACCGCTCGCCGTGCCTTCGGCCTGACTACTATACCCTAACCGGGTCTGCAATCAATCCGGTCCACCCTGGGTATCTTGGCCTACAGCACAAAGCAAGACCTACCTCAACCCAATCATCCAAACGAACAAACATGTGCTCATAAATATCATACGCTTGCTAGCATGTACATATAGTCATACAAATCTAACATATCACAAACATGGCAACCATCCTATAACCAGGATACCGATCTAACCGATCACTAACATAGAAACCATCCTATACCCAGGATATCGATCTAACAGATCACTAGCATGATATAATCGAATAACCAGGATAGTGATCTAACAAATCACTAACATGGTAACCGTCCTATAACCAGGATACAAATCATAAAGCATAACATGCAATTAACACGGATACAAATCCAAAAAGGGCCAACATTGGTGCCTTAGACCTTGTTGACATAGTGAGGAGAACTCACCTCACAAGTAGTGTAGAATTAGACTGAAAGTCTCCGACCGCTGTCTTACTGAAAATCCCGAACTATCCAAAATAATGAATACTAAGTCAATAATTAGGATCTCAGTATTGCCCAAGGGTCCCGCATAAATTAATTTTCCACTATTGCCTCTTCTCTAATTTGGTCCAAGGCCCAATGCCAAATCTATAATCTTAAAAGTTAATATATCCAAAGCCTAGTAATGGCTCAATTTTCCCGGTTGGGACCATCTCCCTAATTGGGCCTTAGTCTAGGATCCATTATCAAAACTAGCCTAAAACTCAATTATTCAGAATGTTCAGCAAGGCCCAAGTCCAAATAGTCCCAAGGCATCCCAATCTTGAATCCCAATTCGTTAAAAGCCCAACAAAGGGCGTATTCGGGGTGTACTGCTCTGGTACGCTGGGTGTACTTCCGTTTTGCATTGACCACCATCAGGGTTGTTGACTCAGTATGCTAGGTGTACAGAAATTATGCGGGGCATATGAGAGTTTTACCAAAACTCTAATAAGTGCTTAATGACTTAAGCACTTAACCCCAAATTCCAGATCCATCGACCAAATGTGTCTTTGAACCATAAAGTCTCGAACTTTAAGACTTTCGACATCCGGACAGTTCTTAATACATGGTCTTAACCCATTAAGACCTTCCTACTATATGTATGGGACATTTTAAGCCATTGGGATATCATTTTTATCACTTATGTCCCTTTCTAGGGTCTAAAAGGACAACTATTACGTTCAAACCATAACATGCACCAACTTGGGACTTTTGGGACAAGAAATGGTTTCATAAAGCTACTAAGGCTAGATCTACGTCATACACACATAAAGGTTGGAGATTTTTACCTTTTGGTGCTTCTAGAGCACAAAGACACTTAAGATCTACAAGCTTGTCCTCCTTCTACAACTCCTTGATGCAACACCTTCTTCTCCAACTACTCAATGAACAATCTTTTAGCTAACACACTCAAGAAGAGGTTAGGGTTTAGGGAAAACGGATCAAATCTATGGAGGCTAAGGTGATGGAGGGTTTTGAGCTCATAAGGACATTTATATAGCACTCAAACCCTAAATATTAGGGTTTCCACCTTACGTGAGTACGCTTAGCGTACGTAAGTGTACGCCCAGCATACTAGGACACGCCTAGTACGCTCAACGTACCTTATGTACGCTTAGCGTACTCTCTTGATCCTAAAGTTGAAACTTTAGCCCTCGGTCTTCTAATGGCTTCACTTTTCCAACCCTAGGGACTATAAATGACAAAATAAACAGAGGATTCGGAAATATCTACAAAATCTCGGGATGTTACATACCGTGTCAAGTACATACAACTTAGACACCTAATCTAGCAGAATGGTTCTTCGTGACTTTTTTTCGTGAGGAAGCCACGTCGTGGCATAAGCTTGGCCACGACATGGTGAACAGCTATGTTGACTTTTTCCCATTGACTATGACCATTGACCTTTTAACTAAGTTGAATTTTGGTCAACTAGAGGGTTTTAGCCTATGCATTGAGGATTTTATCTAATCGTTGTATAGGTGGGTCGTGGTACTGGTCCATACTTCCGTGTAAGCCGTGATTTGTGTCTACTCGTCGGTGAGGTGAGTTTTCTCACTATACTTTGTACAGTAGTATGTATCATTATGTGTAAGATGGTGTTATGTTGTAGTAATTTGTTAGTCTGACTGATCTGATTATGTTTGTTGGTTATTTTTTATTTGTTTTCATATGTTGACATATTGTCGGTGGGTTGTGGCGGTCCTGGTATGTGTTGTCGGCCAACATACTCGGGCGGTCCAGTTGTGACTGTAGGACTAAGGAGAGAAATCTAGTTGATATTGAAGGCTCATGAGAGTGATCCAGCTATATGTTAAAGGCTCAAGAGGACAGTCCAAGTGTACAATAGGCCTTACGAGGCGGACCAGTTAGACTGAAGGCCCAAAGAGAGTGGTCCAGGTATATTGTAGGCCTTACGAGGCGGTCCAGTCAGACTGATGACTCATGTGTGCATGCATTGTATGTGTATTTTTGTGTGGGATATTACGGGGAACTCACTAATCGTTGGCTTACAGTTGTAGATTCAAATGTTTTTTAGGTACCTATGGGATTGTGAAGGCGGGGTTGTACACGCACAACAACAGTTTTATGATCTGAGATTTCGCATTATTTTCCTTATAACTCTGATTTTGAATTTTGGTTTATGAACAAATGGTTTGACTTGAAAGTAACTTCATAAAAATGGATGTTTATTCTATTTTAACAATGAAAACTTTATTATGGAATTTGGGACGTTACAAGGTGACGTATCAAAAACTTATTCTTTAAGTCAGTAAGTGCTTATAAATTATTTTTATCCAAACACTAAAAACTCCTATTACCTGTGTCAAAACAAAATAAGTCAGTAAGCAATTCAAATAACTAGTTCCAAAAACCCACTAAATTGAAGTTAGATAAAAATTGGTTGTATATTGGATAACCAATCAAATTATCCAATGGATTAAACAAATGTAATCCAACATCCAATCGGATTGGTTCAGTTGGATATATAAAATTTGATTATATCGGTTGACAAAAATCCAATATCCAATGAAAAATTGGATTGGATCGGTTCCATCAATATCCATTATATTTGAACCAATGAGCACCCCTAGACTATAGAAATCCCTTATAAGGCGTCACTTCATCCATGCCACATTCTTCATTGTCAAAGCTTTCCTTGATGAACGGGTTAGGGCTTCGATCTCTCTTTATGTTGTTTATCACATATAACTTAATTTACTTACTGCTATTAGTTTTGATTGTTTAGATATTCATACGAATAATTACTTCTAATAATCGAATTCTAGATTGCTATTGGCCATGTAAGGAAAACAAGGTTACATCCATGTTCACAATATGATTCTTTTTCATGTGGTTGAAATTAATCACTCGACTTTGTTACCATAAATTTCCTCAATCCCTAATTATACTCCAAGCAAGTCCATCATCTATTACAACTCCAATATCAGTGAAAATGGTCAAATTTGTAATATTAATCGGGTAGAGGATGGAAAAATTAATAAGTTTTAGTGCATATATCGATAATGGGCATATTAATAAAGATCATAAGGTGTTTGATGAAATGTCTGACTGTAATATTGCTAAATGTTGTTACATAAAAGAATAATGAGTGTATTAAAGCAATTGTGTAACGTCCCAAAAATTATGACCAAAAAAAATCATTTTTAAATAAATAAAACTGTAATCCAAGACATCATTACGAGACCAAACTGGAATAAAGTATATCAATACATCATAAAATATCAGAGTATATCACAAAATGTGGAATAATGTGGTGTGTGCTCTGCAATCATCCCGGGCCCTTCCCTTTCAAACCAGAAGTACCTAAAACATAAACTGAAAAATGTAAGTACAAATCTTAGTGAGTTCCCCAAACTATCACATACCACATATAATAAACACATATTGGCCCCCCGCCCTTCATCGGGCCTTACCCGACATCAGGTCCCGCTCGGCATCGGGTCCTGCCTGACATCGAGCCCCAATCGGTATACAAATTTGTCAGTCATCAGGCTCCGCCTGGAATCGGGTCTCAACCGGTACACATATAAATATATAAACATATAATCATACGAATACATGCGATAATTACAAATACAATAGCATACAATATAGTTATCGAGCACCACCCGACATTAGGCCTTTCCTGGTAAGCGTACCAACACATATGTAACATCCCAATTTTCAAGGCAAAAAATTTCATTTTTAAATAAGTTATTACATAAAACCATCAGTGTAAAAACATTCATAATAACATCTCGTGTCAAACCAAAGTGTCGGTAATCAAAACATATTATCATAAAACCATATCAGAGTGTAATCCCAAAGATCTCATGTGCGGAAAACCATAGTGTGATGCGCTGCGATTAATCCGCCTCCTTTCCTTTAAACACGAAGTACCTGAAACCAAAACTGAAAACCGTAAGCATGAAGCTTAGTGAGTTCCCCCATCATACCACATACCATACAATCACATAGCATACATACTATCAGGCATTTCTGGGGTGCCCGACCTACCCGGTACGACCATTCTGGGGCGCCGACCTACCCGTGTCAAGCCATTCTGGGGTGCTGTCTACCCATGTCAAGCCATTCTGGGGTGCTGACTACCCTTCGGTCCTAACGACCAAACCTCGGGGACTATTTCACCCCTACTACTACTAATATTATCACATATCATAACATAACAAATTATCAGACATATCTGGGGTGTTTGAACTACCCTTCGGTCCTAAAAACCGAACTTGGGGATTATTCCCCTCCTACTACCACTATCACATATAACATATCATGCCAGCATATAAACATATCATCACATACTGTCAGACATATCTGGGGTGTCTGACCTACCCTTCGGTCCTAACAACCGAACTTTACTACTATCACACATAACATATCATGCCAGCATATAACATATCAGGTAGTAGCAAACCTAGATGATATCACAAAGACAATTATCTAACATACAACTCCTACTGGTGGGCCGGCATGGTGGCCGTAGACCCACCGCTACTGGAAGGTAACTCACCTCACACTGCTGAAGTCCCGAAGGCACAATCCCCCACTGGCTGAAGTCCCGCAGACTCGACCTCAACTGCTGGCTGACAGATTCCCGAACTGTCAACACCGAAATAACACCCAATTAATAATTGGGTCCCAATACATAACCATACCTATATTCTTTGGGTAATTACTACATTACCCCTAGCTTGGCTTATTCAAGCCCAAGGCCCAATCCGTAGGCCCAAAGTCAATTAGGAATCAAAGCCCAACACATGGCCCAATTTTCCAAATTGGGCCTAGGCCTATACATAGTCTCATTCTAAAGGCCCAAACTATGGCCCATCTATGGCCCGATTTTCCAAATTGGGCCTAAACCCCTTATATGGGCCTCACCCTAGGCCCATTAAATTATTCTAGTTCAATTGCTTGCTCTTGGATGGTGCATTATTATCTCAATCATTTAGGCCCAACATAAAGGCCCAATAATATACCCAAGTCAAATTAGGGTTTCACATAAAATAATGATTAGGGTTAAGTTTCCTACTTAACCCATTAAGGACTTAATTCATTAAGTCCAATATTGCTTAGATTAATTCCCGTCAATGATTATTATTTAATATCTCAAGTTATTAAATAATTCTCGTGTGTGTGACCCGATTAATTCTTAAAGTTAGGTTTTCATTGGCATTAGGGTTTTCCAATCCAAATATTAGCCCACTTATCAATTTGTTGGCCTTTTATGTGAATTAGGGCTTTATTGGGCCTATTAAGCCCACTAAAATCTTAATAAGCTCATTAGGGTTTTATTGGGTCCATTAGAGTCCATTAAGATTCATTGGGCCCATTAGAGCTCCTTTGAGCCAATTAGGGTTTCAAGCATCCCCAATCGAGTCGACTCACAAGACAAGCACACCGCCACCCGACACGGCGGCCGGTGGCGGCAGCCACCACCCTACGATGGTGGTTTGAGATTTCTATCATTCCAATTATTACAATTTACAATGAACTCACGACAAACACACACACACTATACTAAATAAACACACACCCACAACCACTCTTGTGGTGGTCGGTGGTGGTACATGGTGGCAGCCACCATGGCTAGCAGCCATGGTGGTTTTCTTCTCCATTTTCTAACCATCAAAACACATAACACACTCTTTCTCGGGAATGCACATAACCACCCACCTCACGGTGGCACACGGAGGTTCTACAGCAGCAGCAACATGGTGACGATCATGGCGCACGGAAGTCGGGAGATATGGCGGTGGCTAGGGTTTGGTAGTGCCTCCCCTTGATCTTGACGGTGCCTCTCAACAGTCCCGCTTAACAAGTCGTTGGTGAATGGTGATTCCTTCATGCCGGTAGCGGAGGCTCGCAGTGGCGATTTTGGTGGTTTGCCGGCTCCACACAACGCCAACGTCAAGAGTTGGGAGTAGAAGAAAATAGGGTAGCGAGAAATGATATCAACGACCAGTTGTCGTTGTCCAAGCCTTAGAGGCTTCCTCAGTCGTGCTTAACATCGTCGGTCGGAGGATGCAAGTGTTGGAGTGGCGGTCAGATTTGACATCAACGATGGTGAGAAGGGAGAGTAGTGGCAGCAGACTCCAATCACAGTTTGGAGGTTCGATCTTGGCGGCTCAAAACTTCCAACAACAGCGTTGTGGTGACACCCGATGACTGGTGACCTCAATGGAGTTGGTGGTGCGGTGCCAGAGATTGAAGGGGTGAGAGCGGCGGCTACCGGAAATGATGAAAGAGGGAAGGTGGCGGTTGTATCCAACTTCTAGGGTTAGGGTTATGGGACGTTCTTATACCCGACACCCCTTACAAACGTTATTCCATAATGGCATAAATGGCCCCTCCCTCTAGGAACAATTTCAAATTTACTCCCATATTTACCCTTTAAACCCCGACTTCTATAATTTCTTACATATTAGGTCCAACCGTTACCAAACAGCCCCTCCTCTACAAATTGTTCTCCACTGGAGTCCAAAATTTACTATTTAGCCCCTTCTTCCATAAATCCTTTCATATTATGCCCAAATTATACCAAACAACCCCTTTCTTCTAGAAATCTTTACAAAGTAAATCCCGAAACTTACACCTTTCTATATAATTATTGATCTTAGGCTATCATTCGTTCATTAATTTATTTGTTTAACTTAATAAATAAACGGGTATTACTACAAAACACATGCAAGAGTCATGAAAACATATAGCATCATAAGATAATAAACCATGGGCCGACATTGGTGCCTTCGACCCGATAAACACAGTGAGGAAACTCACCTCAAACTATCGAATCACCCGAAAGAATCTCTAACTGCTGGCCTGGAAAATCCCTACGCTATCAAAATCAATAACATCCAATTATTAATTGGATTCCAACTCATAACCCAAAGTCTAAGTTATTTGGCCCATAACTAGGGTAAAAGACCAATTTTCCCTTTATCTAACTTGACCCAAAACCAAGGCCCAACTCAACCATATAAAGGCCTAAATCCTAAAGCCCAATATATATGGTCTAATTTTCCAAATTAAGCCTAAAATCATCATGGGCCTAAAACCCAAGGAAGCCCAACATGCTAAACTAAAGCCCAAAACAGGGGTCTAATGGCTCAACTAGGCCCAAACTTCCAAATCCACACTATGGGCCAATACCAAGGACACTAAGCCTAAAGGGCCATCTGTTGAGTACGTGGGGCATACTCAGATCCTATGCTTAGCGTACTCCATCTGGGGCTAGTACGCTCAGCGTACCAGTAGGTTGTGCTGCAAAACCCTATTTCGTTACTATACACTTTAGCCTGACAAATGTAGGAATCATCATGTGTGAAGAGGTACCTTTTCTTCATGCATTATGGTCTGCATTAGTGATTTAAAGTGCCCCCGCTGGGCGCATCCTCTATTTCCTTTGTCCAGACGTGATCTATTCTCCCTTCAAGTGGTTCAAGAATGTGGTTTATGGCTCTAAAGCGGGGAACATTCTGAAGACGTGTAAGGTCCATGAAAGATTGATTCTGACCATGTTGACTGATGTTGACCAAGTTCTATGGTATCTTTTTTTTTCTATTTTTATTTTAGCTCATCTCGAGCTCATTTTAGTCTTGTTCAAACTTAAGGACAAATTAGGTTTAAGCTTGGGTTGATTTGATAGTTTATTTTATTTCCTTCTTTTTATTAGTTTATTTTAGAATTTTTAGGTCTTTTTATTGGTATTACATTGTATATTCTTTATTTTCTTTATCATAGATCGTGTCGGGTACTTTCTATTTTGCATGAGATATTTTGCAGGGTTTTGGAGCTCTTTACGGTTTGAATGGATTTGGGCTTGGTGGGATATTCGATGCATTATTGGGCTTTATGGCTCCATCAAAGGAGATTTGGGTTTAAAAAGTTGAAGACTTGGATGAAGTTGGCTTGTGAAGATGGGTCATGGATTCTTATTTTGGGCTTGGACTATCCATATTTAAAGCTTGAAGATGATTGGCCAAATTTGAATCATGCGAGGCATGGAGGGGACCAAAGGAATCTTGGGTAATGGGGTGTGTAGTGGAGAAAAATGAGCTAATAGCATTCCAACAATATTTTCGAGGGTGGAGTCTCATTCGCGCAACACTTGCGAGGGTACCTATGCAACTGCACAGTTTTGGGCATTTTGGTCATTTTGCTCACCATTTACTTGGGGGTTAGGTCTAGCAACTAATTATTCAATTTGACACAATTGGAGACCATTGGAGGCAGTTTTTGGAGCTTGATACTCATTCTTCTCATCTTTCTAAGTAATTGGTAGTTTCTTGATGCAAATACACTTTTGTGATTGTTATTTTGTTGTCATGAGCGGCTAGTTTCTCTATTTTTGTTAACTTTGGCTAAAACCCTTGGATATTTGTGGGTTTGAAGGATTCATGCTTAATTTTCATTTATCTTATGTTTATGATTCTAGTTCATATTTCTTATTCTTGCTTAATACTTTGATCATGAGCTTGGTACTTGAATGAGCAATTGTTGGTTTATTTCTTTGATTTAGCATTGAATCCACTTAGAACAAGGGCTTTAAGATGGTTGAAATCATCTCTAGCTTATGAATCATGATCCCTTTATGGATGTGTAAGCATTGACATCCTTTATAAATTGGGGATTCCTTCATTCTTAAGGCTAATCAACTTCTTGGGTTCAATTGCTTCAATTGAATTCTTGATTTTGATTAAGAAGGTGTGTTGTGGGCTTCCCCAACCTCCATACTATCCATGGGGAATCTTGGCATATCATGCTTCATAATTGCTATAACCAATTTGGGATGAATGATAAGCTTCATATTGAATCCTAATAATAAACACGCAAATGTTCATCGTGTTGAATTGCCTTGGTTGACCAATTATCCCCAATATTTGAACATCTCGCCATCTTGCTTAATTTCAAGCTTTTTAGTTATTCAGGTCTTCTAGTTTTCAAGCAATCACAACTCCCCCCTTTTAGTTTAATTGTAGTTAGTTTATTTACACTAGTTCTATTGGATTGCATTGGTGATTGAATACAACCATTTCCCAAAGGATCGATACCCCTTTTTACCATTATATTACATTTTATTTGCAAAAAAAGGGTGTAATTTGCTTGGTGGACTTGACATCCCACCAACCGTCAGTCTGCGGATGAAAGACCATGCTGAAATGCAGACGAGTACCCAAATCGTCGTGGAATCGCTTCCAAAATTTGGAAGTAAATTGGACGTCCCTCTCTGAAACCACAAAAACCAACACCCCATGTCGTGCCACGACCTCCCTGATGTATACCTCAACCAACTTCTCCACATAGATACTCTCCTAAATCGGGATGAAACGCATGCTCTTGGTCAATCAATCCATGATGAACCAAATTGAATCCACTCCGTGCGCAGTATGAGGCAACTTTGTAATGAAATCCATGGTAATCTCCTCCCGTTTCCAAACGGGAATATTCAAGGGTTGAATATTGTCGTGAGTCTACTGATGCTCAACCTTGACTTTCCTGCAAGTCAAGCACCGCTCCACATACCATGCTACATCCTTCTTCATGCAGAGCCACCAATAATTAGGAAAAAGATCTCAATACATGTTCTTCGCCCCGGGACGAATGGGGAACCTTGATTTTTTTCACCTCCTACTTAAGAAATTGATGTACACCACCCCAATAAGGAACCCATACCCTTCGATGAAGAGTTAACAACCCACGAATATTGTAATCAAAGGAAGCCACCTGACTCACAATGCATTCACTCTTCCGGTGCTCTTCCTTTATAGCCTTGATCTGAGCCTCACGAATCCTCTCCAACAACGGAGTAATCACGGTCATCCTCAAAAAAAGTTCCATGATTGGAGCCGCGACTGCCTTGTGGCTAAGAGCATTGGCCACCACATTGGCCTTCCTTGGGTGGTAGAGGATCTCACTATCATAATCCTTTACCACATCTAACCCCTGGCACTGCCTCATATTAAGATTCGACAGATCTATCAGATACCTCAAACTCTTGTGATCTGTGTAAATGGTATAGCGCACCCCATAAAGGTAATGTCACCAAATCTTGAGGGCTAAAACCATAGCCCCCAGCTCCAATCATGTGTCAGATAGTTCGCCTCATGAGGCTTCAGTTGCCTTGAAGCGTAAGCGATCATGTGACCCCTTTACATAAAAACTGCCCCTAAACCCGCGTTAGAAGCATCAAAATAAACCACAACGTCCTCAACACCCTCTGAAAGGGTCAAAATCGGCACCTCGCATAATATCTGCCTCAGGGTCTTAAAAGTTGCATGTTACTCAAGACCCTAACGAAAAGTTACCGTCTTCTTCATCAACCGAGTCAATGGAAATGCTATGTTGGAGAAATCCTGTATGAATCTCTGATAATAACCTGGTAAACCAAGGAAACTTCGGATCTTAGATGGAAACCTCGGAACCTATCACCTCATCACGGCCTCGACCGGAATACCATTCTGGTTGACAATGTGCCCCAGAAATAGCACCTCACGCAACCAAAACTCATACTTGGAGAACTTCACATAAAGTATCTCCCTCCTGAAAGTCTCCACAACCTCTCTCAAGTGCTCCTCATGCAAATCTTGAGTCTTGGAATAGAACAGGATATCATCAATAAACAATCACATAATGATCTAGCATCGGCCTGAACATGCGGTTCATGAGGCCCGTGAACATGTCTGGAGCATTGGTGAGCCCGAAGGGCATCACCACGAACTCGTAATGTCCATAGCGAGTACGGAAGGCCATATTTTGTACATCCTCATCTCTAACCCCTCATTTGATGATAAGCCGAATGAAAATCAATCTTGGAAAACCAAGATGCACCCTGAAGTTGGTCGAACAAATTATCAATCCTCGGGAGTTGATAACGGTTCTTCACCGTTAACTTATTCAACTCCAAGTAGTCAACGCACATACAATGAGATCCATCCTTCTTCTTCTTCATAAACAAGATCGGTGATCCCGATCACGAACTGCTCAGTCGAATGAATCCCCTGTCTAACAGCTCTTGCAGCTATATAGACAACTCCTACATATCGGGAGGAGCCAACCGATATGGTGCTTTGGTTATCAGAGCCATACCAGGAACCAAGCAATCCTGAACTCAACTTGCCTCTCCGGAGGCACCACAGACAAATCTTCTAGAAACACATCAGAGTACTCCCACACAATCGGCACAACATCCACAATCGCCTTACCCTTATCTTCGGTACCCATAACATAAGTGATAAATCAAGAACAACCATGTTGAATACAGTGTCTGGCCCTCGTTTCTAAACTCAAAATCATCGCATGTAGAGCTCCCTCTCACTAAACCACTAACTCTCCTCCACTTGGGAATTGAATTCGGACTAACTGATGCTCACAATCGATTACCACCCCATTGGGGCTCAACCAGTCCATACCTACAATAACATTGTTCTCGTGTAAAGGAATGGGAACCATATCAATTGGATACCTCTCACTGAACATTTGAAGACTACAACCCCGATGAACCCTCGCTACCTGAACATATTGATCATCTGCAATCTCGATGTCAAAAGGACAATCCAGCTCCACCGGAGCTCCAACAAACCTCTTGCTAAGCGCAAGCGATACAAATGATCGGGTAGCCCCTGAATAAAAAAATATCAAAGAAGAAATACTTTTCACGTGGAACGGTCCTAAAAATAAAACACATAAATATAAGCAGAAAAATCAACATAAATAAAGAGATAAATAGAAGATACATACGTGTCACCACATCATGTTTCGCGCGAGCCTCCTTGGCCGTCAATTGAAAATCTCTACTCTTCACTACAAGTGCATCCGCCTTGCCCTGGCGGCCATCAGTGATTCATAGAGTCATAGGAACAGGTTTTGATACCGGTCCTGCTGCAGTCAAACTCAGACATTGGGCCTTCTTGTGGCCCCCCTGATTGTAATGAAAGCAAATTAGGTCAGATACCTGGGTGGTGGTGGTAGTAGCAGTATAATCCCTTTTAAAATGACCCATCCGGCCGCTCTTGAAGCAATCCGAACCACCCACCATGCACGCTCCCTCGTTTATCTTGTCGTACTTACCACAACGGCTCCAACCCTGCTAGCCTCTCGATCTCGAATCATGTACCTTGGGCCTCATGCCCGATCCCCCTGAAACTTGAGCCTGATCCGACTTCCTCTTCCTCCACATCTCATATCAATCTCTCCCTCTGTGTGTGTGTGTGTGGATCTTGCTATCATATCTTCTAGTGTCCTGTAACTGGATCGGCTCACAAACTGTTGAATTTCACTCCTCAGCATCTCATGGTACCTCGCCTTCTTCATCTCCTCTTCTGCCATATACTGTGGAACCAAAAGTGCCCTTTCACGAAACATTGTGGTGATCCTATCCATTGTCTCAGTAGTTTGGCGGAGATCCTGAAACTCTCGTGCCAACTGTTGCACCTCAATCAATGGTGCAAACTCAACCCTGAATCTATTCGTAAAATCATCCCCTGTCATCGAATCAACAACCTCTCACCAACAGAGCGCCCGAACTCCTCCCACTAGTTTGTCACATTATTAGCTTGAAGCAAAATAAATTCATTTGAATGTTTGAAAACACCATATTTGATGGACTAAAATGTCTCATGTTTCTTACAGTTGGGACACTATCATTTAATCAAAGTTTTACCCCAAACATATTTTCGGTAATAACTTATTTGAGAATGATTCTAAATCCGTTTGGTATGATATAATAAAATAAAATATGAATGAAATAAACAAAGTAATAGAATATGTAAAAGAATAAAATGAATTATTATATTTCATTTTCTTGTTTGCTTGGATCAAATAATTCGTTCCATCTCATCTGTCAACTTCTAATTATAACCATTATATTCACTGGCAGTTTATTACGAAGGCTTAATTGGTCTTTCGGGAGATAAACAAAAACTGGTCATTTATTTGATTCAAATACAAGGATGAAATTGTTATTCATCAATGATTTTCAATGCCATGTATATGCAAATACTCATTCAACCTATTGTGTTACATAACTATGATGTTATTCATATGAGGTATCCACTTCACCCTCTTATGTATATACATCCTAACAAAACCATGGAAAAAATAAGACCATTTTACCCCTACATCTAAATCTGATCCACCTGGTGACATTTGATACATATATTTTGCATTCCCAAAAGCTTCCAATATGCAACGGGTATGAATTATTTTGGATGTCATCTCACAATTGTCACCTCCAACAGATGCCAGATACTACACTGCAAACTTTATTGTTTCTGTCTTCCCAGATCCACTGCTATCCCAACGACAATAAACTGATTTTTACCTTCTTAAAGAATTATCAACTTTAAGTGTTAACGATACGAATTATGATTTAACGATTCAATATGGACAATTTATTAAATATCACATCTCATCATATTATTGAATGTAAATATTTCAAAATATATATATATATATATATATATATATATATATATATATATATATATGGCTTCATGTTGAAGTGGGTTTCACTAACAAAATGATTCTTGTTGTATGTTGTTTTATCTTTATTGTGATTTTGCCTTTAAAGTTTCTTTAATTAATCATAGGTGAATGATATGTTTGCTAAACACATATCCCCTTTAAATGCAATTCCAATAAAACTGCTTCATCTACATTTGATAAAATATATACAAGAATCATAGCAACCGATTTAATGTTTTTAACTCTTAAAATAGTATAATCTATGGATTTGGAAGATGAGCATGCCCACCAACTCCATGAGGCAAACTCTTAACACAAAGTTTGCACTCCAGTGACTTCCCCCATCATAGTGTGTGGCTGCAACTCTTGCTTAGGAATATTTTCATTTTCTCTAGATTCTCCTTGGACTTCATTATACATTGTTGTGTCTCAAACAAAGAAACAATGTTTGTTGAAAACTCATATGTAAACGTTATAAGTCAAACAAACACTTGTTTGGAAATTTGTGATTTATAACAGTTATTTACAATATCTCAATAATATTTTTTATTACTTTGGATCGATTACATACTTATTAATCATACATTTGTATATATGTAAAATTATTCCTTTACGAATTGATTAAGGTTTGTAAGTTTATATATATATTTTTTAATAAACTGATGTAATACACGGGTCTCACATATAATATATAGTATTTATAATTGGTGGTAAATTATTGATATTTTTTAAAAGGATAGTTACTATATTAGACACATTTTATTTTGATGGTAATTTTTATCAATACTCTATGGTTAAAATAGAAAGTTATTCAATTATTACCGAATATTAATATGATAGTTTTAACAAAATAATAATAAAAAACAATATGTGCTTCTACGTTGAATGTATATAAGCTCTGCAAATTAATCAAAATATTAAATGAAAATATAAAAAACTCAACAAGGGATATGGAAAGGTAATGAATATTTCTAGGATATTCACTTTCGGAGTTTTTCACGTGATGTTTTGCAGGTTTTCCACGTTTCAGTTGAAAATAACATTTACGAAGGAGGATTTTATATTTGTTTAGGTATGCATTTATATATTTTTCTACTAATGACGATTGGGTTGATTATCATAATAGAGGGTGTATTTATGTAAGAAATTTAACGTCATTTAAAAGACATTACAAAATGGGAACTGATTCGTACACAACACTTTTTTTCCATACACAATAATTTGTGCTTTAAAGTGTTGTATTGTACAACTTTATAATGCATAAATTGTTGTGTACGGCAAAAAACTGTTGTGTACGAATCACTTCCCTTACAAAATAACTAGTTATTTTGCAAAAGCTTTTTATTTTATAGACAAACCTGTAAGATTGGTCCATATGGTATTCGAAATTTTTTAGATGGGTCCAAAAACATTCTCACTTGCATAAAAGGTTTCGTATCAAGATTTTTCCGTGTTTTTGGTCTAAAAAAACTTGAAAAAATGGTTATACATTTTTACTATTTTTTTTGTATTGTTTATAAATTTTCAAATACTTATTTAATTTAACAAAAAAAAAAAAAGAAAATAAAATAATTCTCTCTCTCTCTCTCTCTCTCTCTCTCTCTCTCTCTCTCTCTCTCTCCTGAATCCCAACAGGGATTTGATTTCTTTCTTGAAAATAATCGTTCCTAGCATCAGAAATAAGATTTCTCCCTTCTTAAACAATCGATTCCTGCAACTTAGATTAACCCAAACACTTTAAAATCATGTCATTGGGATGAACCCACCAGGTGAATAGATTCAGTGAATGGAGAAGAGAGATGAGGTTTTTCTGGGATGTAGATTTACAAACAGAGTGTAAATCTATGAACCCTAGATTGTGTTGCAATGGCGACGCATAGGTGGTGATGGTGGCATACAAATGGCAATAATAGGAGAGAGAAGAGAGAAGAGAGGACAAGAGTGAAAGGGTGTTTTGTGTTTCACTGTTATCCACTCACTGGAGTAGAAATCTGCTACTTCTCACCGGAGTGTAGATCTCCACCATCACCTCCAATTGTGGTGTTGTTGGGAGCCAAATGTAAGTTTCACCATCTTTCTCACCGGTCCAAACAAGTCTGTAATTCGTTGGTGATTTGAGAGAGGGTTTCGAGGAGTTGTTTGATACGCCTTTTCCAGCAAGAATATGATCGGAAAATGATATGTTGTTTGGTTCTGCATACGAGCCTAAACTTGAAAAGCCTTGTGGGATCTCAACTGGATCGTAAAATATGGCACCAAGATTGTCAGGCCCTCCTTCATTTGTTGTCCATATTTTGTTGACTTTTGTTACCTAACTTACTTGTAATCCTCCAAGATCTATGATTTCGTTTTTTGGTTTTAGTTTGATCGTTTCTTAGAGACAATAAGATAAAAATGAGAGAAAAAGAGAGGGTACCGGTGGAGAGGGTTGGGTAAGATTTTTTTTTTATTTTAGTTATTTAAATACACAAATAAATAAAGAAAATAGAAAAAATAAATGAAAAGGGTAAATGGACTTTTCAAGTGTATCAGAAACCAAAACACAGAAAAAAAATTTATTTTGAATCTTCCATACAAATTGAAAACTTTTTGAACCCTATAAAAGGTTTTTTTAATACCCGAGGTACCAATCTTGTGGTTCAATCTATTTTATAAGATATAATGCCGGAAAAGAAAACGATCTCCCATTCTAAATTTTCTATATTTTTTACTTTGTAAAATCTTTTAAAAAGTAGTTCCCAGAAAAAAAAAATGATTATGTTAAAAATAAGGTTGTTGTATTATATTTGTCGACAAGATAGTTAATTTTTTATAAGACCACACCCATTTTGATTTCATGTTGATCAACCTAAAAAGATGTATACGAGTCAAATTATAAAAACAAATTTTTATATAAATATATGTGGGACAATCGATAATATTATTATTAATAGAAGTCCTTTTTGGTCACACATAATAACATATTAAAGCAATTAATGACATGAGATAATAATAGGGATCTTGTTTGTTAATTAAATAAGTATGTGATTAATTAATAAAAAATTGTAGACTTAAAAGGGTTTAAGTAAACAAATTTGAAAGTCAAATTCGTACATAAGAATTCTAAACATTCCCTTATAAATAGAGGAGCCTAGGACCAAAAAATTCAAGTGGAAATCCTACGAATTCTGGCTGTCTCTTGACCCTCTCAAAATCCCAATTCGCCTTGACCAACGCGCCGCATCCACCTTGCTTACGCATTGCATCCAAAGAACACAAATCCTAATCATTTAGGGTTTTGGTGTTTAGTTGAATCAAAGTTTTCATAGGTTATTGATCAGACCTGTGGGTGCGACTACATCAGATGGATTCTACTTTGAGTTTTATACATTCGATCAATTGGCTAAACCAAAGACATCAAAGGCTACAAATATATGTATACTTATCTCTTTATGATTGTTTCTTTTGTTTCATTAGATTGGTTGAACATGGATACACGATCGGGTTCAAGAGATCTGTTTTGTATGCAATCATTATAAATATATGTAACTAGGATTTTACCCGTCGCACATTGCGGCGACAACAATGGATTTAATAATTAGTTGAAAGTAAGTTACTACATGTTGAAAATAGATGAAATGATATTTTTTTGTTTTTAAAAATGAAACGTAGATAAACTCGAATTTATATCGAAAATTACATAAAAAAAAGCAATTTATCTTTTTCTTAAAAATTAAAATATGAAAGTTCTAAATTTACGTTGAAACGCTGACTACCTCGAATTTATATTGACAAATACATAAAAATAAGCACGTAAAAATTAGTTTTTTATATTAACGAACGAAAGTTGTTAAGAAAAATCTGATTATTTATACTATAGGGGGTAAACATGAAAGTTTACAAAATGAAGGGGTGAAAGTGATATTTTACAAAAATCAAAGTCGAAGGAGTTAAAATAAAATTTTGAAAAGTAAAGAGGTAGAAATGATATTTTACAAATTAGAGGGTGCAAATTGTTAATATTAAAATTCAAGGAGGATAAAGTGATATTTTAAAAAATAAGAGGTGGAAAAAATAATTTTCCAAAGTCAACAGGTGAAAAAAAAGACGTTTTCTTAAAGTAAACAGTGCAAATTGTCGATAGTAAAAATCAAGAGGGTTTAGGTGACATTTTAAAAATTATGAGATAAAAAAATCATTTTACAAAGTAAAGAGGTGGAAATTATCAACGTAAACATCCATCGGCATTGTCTTTTAATATATAGTTAATTGATACTTAACTAAAAAATATAATAGATCGAACAAAAAACATTAAATTCTCAAGAACAAATACTCTTCTTGTGGAGTAAAAAATTAATTGCGAATTCTTCAAAGGGTTTATTTTAAGGTTATTTTTTTTTACTTTAGGTAATTATTTTTCTAGAAATAGTCGTGAAATTACAGGTTTCACCTGCAAAAATGGCATAGTACCTACTAAATTTTTATAGAAGTCATTTTAAATATTAAAAAGTTGAAGAACAAATCTTTTGAATTTTTTGTGGTGGAAGTTACCAAAATCCATTTGCACTAAAAATCCTTAATCTTGTAGTTGACTTGCTGAAATAGCAAAAAGAAAATGTCAAAAATTTTTGTAAGATTGGCTTGCGAAAATGAATTATAGGATTGTAGTAAAAAATATTTTTGTAAGTTTTTTGTGATACCAATCTTCAAATTCTATTTTCATAGAAAAAAAATGAGTTTTAACTTGTGTAAAATGTATTTCTTTTAACTTTTTTTGAAGTTTTTTTTAGAGAGATTCCACTAAAATAAACGATGTAGAAATGAAGAAAAATGGAAAAAAAAATATTCTTTATATATGAGAGACAACTTATCGGGACCTCCAAATCATTGAGGGACCCGCTACTAGGTCTATTGGTTCTTATGGTGGGGAAGCCCATCTAGAACCTGAATCTAGCATCGATTCCCCTTTTAATGTTGAAGTCGGGAGTTCGCCTCTACCTATATCTTTAAAAGGGGAAAGAGGATGGTGAAAACCAGACGATTGTGTAACGCACCGATTCTCGAGTATCAATTTATGGTTATAAATTCTCATGATTTCAAGGTCTATTCGACGAGTTGGTTGTCTGACTCATCGAGTAGCAGTGGGTTGGTCCACGTGTTTAAGTGACCTACTCGCCGAGTCCAAGTAGGGACTTGACGAGTAGGAGCTGGAGGATGAAACCCTAATTTATGGGGTTTTGCATCCTATTTAAAGAATCATTGGCCTCCTCGGCCTCCCCTTACAGCCTCTTCATAGTCTATAAACCCTAATTCACGTAAGAGTGCTCCATTTGTGTATTTTAAGCTTTGGAAGAGGATTCTTGGTGAGAAGAACTTGGAGAGCAAGTGACTAAGAGCAAAGAACGTGTGGGGATCTATTATCTACATCAGTTTGCACCTCTTGGAAGGTATCAAGTCGTTATCTTGGCCTCTTTTCCTTCTAAATCTCGTTTGGGTGAAGTTTAGGGATTTTCTAGCATATTATGAAGTTATTGTTGGGTATGAGTTAAGATCTAAAGTTTTAACCTCATATCTGAATTCTCTGTGGTCCCTAAGTCCATAAAGCTATCAACTTTGGCAAGTATGAACCCCACCTTAAGTGTAAAGCTCCATTGCAAGCTTGGATTTGTCATTATAAGACTTTAGAGCCTTGCATGCACGTAAATTTTGCAACTTTACGTGATAAACATGCATTGGGAAGCTGGATCTGCAATATGGAACCTTAAGATGGCTTATAAAGCATCTGAATGGATAATGGACTGAAGGGACTCGACGAGTTGCATGGTCAACTTGGCGAGTCCGATGAAGATTGTTGTGGACTCGGCGAGTCAGTAGGGTGACTCGGCGAGTAAGTTAGGGTTTTTCCGGCTTTTGGCACGCATGAACTTGGCAAGTTGCAAGGGGAAACTCGATGAGTTGTCCAAGGAGTTTACGACCGCAAAGATTAGGAACTCGACGAATCACTCAAGTGACTCGGTGAGTTAGCGAGTTATGCAAGGAACTCAGCGAGTGGATGGTTGTACTCGACGAGTCGGGTTAACATGGATTGTTGACCTCGACTATTGACTTAGACTTTGACCAAGGGTTGACTAGTTGACTTCTGGGGTATTTTTGGAAAATTGAAAATTTTATGGATATGGTTCTATGGTGGATATAGGTGGTGGAGTTTGTGACGATGATTTGAGAGTTGATCTTATCACTTCAGCGCATCAGTTGCGAGGTGAGTTATCCTTACTATACTAAGGGGTCTGAGGCACCAATGCCAACCCATTGGATATGATATCCTAGTAGTTGGTAGTATGTTGACTATGAGTTAGGTGCTGTTTGTTTTTTTGGACAAAAAACCTCTTCAAACCTCTTACTGCTGCGCGGCGCAGCACACACGCAACACTTTTCATTTTGCAGCTGTTTGTTTTTTAGAAGTCTTCTAAGTCAAAAACCTCTACGCGGGCTCTGTTTGGCGCAGCACTTGTACTGCCTCTTCCAACCTCTTCTTCTTCTATTTTTATTGCTGAAATTTTGATTATATGTTATTAAAATTTTATTTCACATTTTTTTTCCGTTTTTTTTTCTGTTTATTCTTATTGAATTTGTTTTTCATTTTTTTATATTCAATAATGATAATTTCTTGATGAAATATCATTATTTTTTACTAAAATATCTTTATATTTTTTTTTATTGAAATATCATTATTTTTTACTGAAATGTCATTAATTTTTTTACCGAAATGTTATATATTATTAAATTTTATGTATTAAAAAACTATTTTCGGTTTATAAAATTAGTTTATTTTAATTTTTTAATATCTGCAGCAGTATGCAGATGTTAAAAAAACAAACACTCTTCTTATTATAGTCTGCAGTCGTTTTGTCCACCTCTTCTACTGCAGAGGGTTGCGGAGGTGGTCCGCAGACTTCATGAATTTTTGCTTCAGAAAATCAAACAGCACCTTAGTGTTTCATGCTCGTTGCTATGCCAGTTAGGTAGATTGTAGGACTACCTGTGTTATATGATTATCGGTATGCGAATTAGTTTTGTTATATATCGGCATATTATGTGGGATGGGTTGAGGTGATACTACTCCGTGCGACAACCAACAAACCCGGGAGCATTCCGGATACGAGTTGAGGGAGACTCGTACTGTGGGCTCGGTGGCAATCCAGATGTGAGCTATAGGCCCGGAAGGCAAACATGACTCACACCGTAGGCCCAGGGGTAATCCAGTCTGTAAAGCTGTGGACCCAATATAGTTGTTATTTGTATATGTGTTATGTGAAGTGTATCGGTATTCCAACCCGATGGTTGAGGGCTTGGGGTATTCCATACCGATGGATGATTGGACCTATAGAATGATGTTTGTTATTATATGTGTATTGTTGTGTGTATGTGTATTTTGGGGGTGAATCGCTAAGCTTTCGGGCTTACAGTTTCAGTTTATTGTTTCAGGTTCAGCGGATGACCGCGATAAGACGAAGGCGTGACTGTACACTTCCTCTATTGATGATTTTGATTTCTGGGAACTCTGCTGTTTAAATTATTTTGAAAGCAAAATGTAATAACTGATTGGTTTTAAATGATTTAAAAAGTTTTAAATTGGCTCGAATTTTATGGATGTTACAAGTTGGTATCAGAGCCTTGGTTTGAGTGAATTGGAGGAACACTCGTGTGAATCCAGTCTCAAATCAAGGAAAGATTTTCAAAATGATCTTAAATGGTTTTCAAAATAAGTAATAGAGTATGCGAAGTGTACGTTCAGGCGGAGCCAATAAGTAGACCCCAAAATACCATACGGTTATTTGATATTGTGATATGTTAGAACAGTATGCTAGTACTAGGCTAGGGATCTTCGAGAATTGCATGATAGAATTACCTGATTACATGATGCCTGCTAGCCTACGGTTTTTCCTTATATAAGATTGACATCATTACTGTAGTGTTTAGTGTATGCATCACGGTTATACATAATTAAGATCTTATAGCCTGAGAATGTTTGATTTGGCCTTATGTTCTGTTCTTATCTGAACGGGGGCTTAGGGTAAGATTGGATATTCGAAAGTCTATAGGGTCCAACATTATGTATGGATTAAGCATACACTAGTGCTACAGGGTTGGTGGAAGTTTCATGGATGGGTGGGTTGTGTGGGACCGGTAGGTTAGTTGTGAGACAATTAGCCTTCTTCTAGGAGTGAGGTTGAGTGAGTACCATGAGCATGATCATTGTTAGGGTGTTGTGGTGATACTTGAGACAAATATGGGTAGGTGTGGAAGGTAGTATGTGCCCGTACTACTGAAAGCACATGACCCATACGCGTAGCAAGGAAGTCAAAACCCATGGGGTTAGTTGGAGGTTGGTTCCATGTTATGGTATAGATTATTCGAGACGTTTTGAGACCGGATCTGAATCAGGATCGAGAGCTGGCAGCCAGGATAGGCCAGTATTGTCAGAGGATCGTGTCTGCGAGATCATCCGGGAGTAGATGATCGAGATCGTTCGGGGGTAGATTCCGGAGATGACTGGGTCTTTCAAGGCCGCCATGGTTGAGTATTTTGACGAGCATCATGCAACCATTGCTGAGTCGGTTGCCGCAACAGCTTCAACAGCTGTAGCTAGGGCAGGGAGAGGAGCTGGTCGAGTTTTCCAGTACCAGGACTGATGGGTTTTGAGCATTCTAACACTCCTATGGTGTACATGCAACCCTAGAAACCTTGGATCAATGTTTTATCAATGATACATGCAAAACTGATTTTCCAAGGTTCTTAACCTATTTAGCATACAAAGGAACTTTTAATCATAAAAGATAGTAAGAAAACATACCTTGTAGTGATTTGGATTCCTTGAAAACCTTGTGAGCCTAGCACCCCAAGTGTGATGCCTCAAACGTCTCACATAACACCAAATGCACTTGGAATAAACCTTGAGAGAAATGTCACACACTTAGAATCGGCTATTCCCTCTATCTTGCATCTAGTGACCGATTTTGGTGAGCTTCATATCATTTATATAGTGTGTTACTATTAGGGTTACACCATGTAAACCCCAATGTGACATGACTCTTCATTTCCATGACCCATGGGTTTGTAACTCCCATGGAGCATCCTATGGAACTTACTTGATAATGCATGGAGTATATATAACCCACTATACATGTATGGATGATTTACACAATCAACCCATATATTTAATTAGTCTCCTTTTGATCACTTAATTAATTGTAGATTAATTCTTAATCAATACTAATTAAATATTATTATTATTATATATTAGAACTTATAATATATTAATAATCCATAAGTGTTATTTCTCTTATTCTAGTTTATCCAAATACATGATGCCATGCAACCCAAATGGATCATGCTGATCGGGTCAAGTACATCCCAGAATAGTTATGAACTTAGACACCTAATCCAACAATCACCCACTTGGATAAGTCTAATAACTATATCTGTAAGAATAACTTCAGGAACCGATCAAAAATCGTAGATCTTTCAAGGTCATCACGGAACTGAGATAATGATGATATTCCATTTAAGATAAGTGATTATATAATCCTCTATTCTAGATATCAGCTGGACAAATACATGGAACAATGTCTTACTTATTATCTAGCAGTTTGTTTCCCGATTTCCGATTTGTTTGACATAGAACTTAAGTGAACAGATCAACTTAGTTCTGACCGGGCCCGGTACATGGGTCAACACAAAATCATCAAGGGGACTATATATCGCTTCTAATCCAAGAAAGAACAGATAAACTTCGACTCATATGCTTTTTCTTCTACTTGTTGAATCATACACAAAGGCACGTTTTATAAGATCGAGTTACTAATGCGGTTTCGTACGATCAATGTATAACCAACTCATAGGCAACAAGTCATATCTCTTGGTTTAAAGACTTATATGATATTACCGTCTCACGATCACTCGAGATAAATTCCATGATGTGATACCAGTGAGCGTGGGTTGAATCCAATACTCAGAACTTATGAGCACTCATGAGTGTTGTAGCACCACTTTGTCCAACATCTTAGACCTCTACAATCCAACCCATGACAGTATTGATTCATATCTACTTCCAACATATGACTGATTGTGGATGGTTTGAATAACTTAGTCATTCAGGAAGAGCGACTTAGTTATTTTGGAAGTCAACACATGCAAAGTGAAGCACAAGAATAATCGAATCCAATATGGTCTCATAACATATGAATATAAATAAAACAAATTTTATTTATCACCATATTGATTACCCATCATTCATTGCATACTGTTTCAAACTATCAACTTTATACTTGAATTAAAAACAATAGTGTCCCATACTCCAAGCATGTACACTATGTTTTTCTAAACACTAGTCATACCATACGCCAAGTATGCACACTATGTTCTTTCTATGATCTTTACTCTGTGAAATAGATCGATTGAACATAATTCCAGTGATCCTCATTTCACAATCCCAAATCCTTACCGCAAATGTAAGAAGTCCAAATTCCTGCCATTTACCTAAATCTTTTAGATTCTAAACTTATATGCATTGGTCCTCTTGTAATGGTTATGCACAAAGTCACAAAGACTTGTCAACAGACATTACAGAGTATTCCAATGGAAATCAAATCTATGGAAATGAAGTCTTATATTCAAAGTTCATTGCCTTTGAACATTCTTCTTGCATTAAGTTTCCTAATCTTACACAGATTTAATGAATACCTTCCACCTATGGGAACCTTTCCATATTCCCCTTTTGATTATTACTCCTGAACAAGAGTTGCCTCTTTTCAAAATAAGTCATTACAGTCCTTCCAAAATTAACACTATACTTCCAACTGTCCCTGAGCAACCAATCTTTGGTAAACCTTAGATTATCCTCGATAGTTGCTTAATCAAATTAGTCATATCTAGTTCTAGTACTTTTCCCTCTTAATGCTCTGGGCATTTGGAAAATTTAGAACAGATGAATCTTATAGTGTATGTAATCGATCCTATATTCGAAGCATATGGGACACGATTCATAAAGACATGATACTAGACCAGTTTTTTGCTATAATATTTTTATTTCTATCTGCCAAGTTCTCATAATTCAGATTATGAAAAGGGATGCCGTAATCATAATCAAATTTTAGAACGCAAATAATAGACCCATATATAGAATTTCCTTATGTTGATCCATTCCAACATGAAATTCATATATATATATATATATATATATATATATATATATATATATATATCCTTGACTAAATATGATTAAAACCTCAATCTAAGCTTTTAGAATTGAAGTGAAGTATAATTTCCTCTCCCTTAATTATAGCAAAACAACTTTTTCCCAATTGAAACCATTGTTTTCTATAATTAACATTGCTAACTTGCAACACTTATTATAAAGATCATGCTCCCACTTGCATGATGCTTATTAACATGAAGCTTATGCTCCCACTAGTTTTGACATGTACTCAGAAATCTGCTGGACTTCTAGAAATCAATACTTTATTGACCTTCTTACCAAAGTTCATATTTCTGATACGAGATGCTTTGATATAACTTTATCAAAAGCATACACCTTTCCTTAGATAGCACACATGTGTGTCTAAACAATTTTAGAACTATGAAAAGGGATGTCGTAATCATAGTCTCAATTGTTTAGACCTTTGCCATTTCTCACAAGTCCATGTTAGTGTGTCGGTTAACCATACATTCTCCACTAACGACTTTGAGAATGCAAATACCACCATTGCTATCAAGTTAAAATATACTTAGTGAAAGTGTTTCCTCACCATCATTTTCATGAATCAGAGAGAAACCTTATGACACTTAGATTTTATGGTGTATGTGTTCCTATCCATGTGAATTTTTCAAAACCATAATCACAAGACAAGGTTATTAACAAATCCAAACTCTTATGGATTGAACTTGTGCAGTCTTTACTTCTTTCCACCTGGCTGCACAAGGGCCTACCATTGCTTCCAAGCTGTTATACAACGAATTGAGAACCCTCAGAACTCATATTCAAAGCCAACTTTAACTGGAATGGGCACAGAAATAGGAATATGTCAACACGATAGGTTATAAACCTCAAGTCGTGTGCTAGTGATAAACCATAGGTTTTTCCTTCTTGATTAGATCTGGAAGTATTTCCAAGATCTTTAAGACTCCCACTACCCTCTTGACATATAAGACTCACTTACCAAGTTCTCAAGAGATAGTGCAGATTCTTTATCAAGACAAACACTTCACACAATTGGCCTTAAGTTGGTCTCTGTTTTATCCAAAACATCACAACTTACCAATTTCAAATGTACAAGAGTGGGATACACTTTACTCTTACATTTGACTAGTGTTATAAACCTTTCTTTAAGATATGTCACTCAAGTTACAATCTTGGAGTATGACTCTAAGAATTGTTTTTGGAACGAAGTTTGAGTCATCTTCTTGATTTAACCATTTCAACAATTCTTGATTCCTCGTCTTAACCATATGAATGCACTAAGATGTCTTTAGAGGACCAATTGTGACATAGTTTCTTAGTTATTAAAATGAATACAAAGCATGATACTAAAGCACTCTCCCATCTTTTCAGATTTAAGAAACTTTTATCCTTCTGCCTAATTTGATTCTTCTCATCCGTCCTACCATACACTGAAATTTTTTCAATGTTTCAGAATTATACTTAAACTTGTAAGTATAACCATATTTACTAAACCTTAGTAAATCATGACGAATAGTCTTATCAACCTTTTGTGGTGGACCTTGATCAATTCACAAGAATGTGTACTTGATCACTTAGTCCTTCACTTGACTCGCATATACATGTGAACAAGGAACTAGTCTTAATTTTCCAAAGCTGAAAGTTCTCATTCATCATACTTTACAACTTTTATGATTTCAAATTTCAATCCAACTGAAAACTTGGGTAAGGAGAAGCTTTTCTTATTTGGTAAATTTAAACACTACCACAAACTAAAGAATCAAATCCACATTTCCATTATTGCTAGAAACATATAAAGATCAATTTTTCAATAAAAGTCATTGCAATGAGATATTAAATAAAATCAAATTTTTATTTATTTATAAAAATGAGGAAATTTTTTTTTCCTTACAATGCAACTTGAAATGAAAACTATGCTATTACATGTTTTCGAGCAATCTATCATAACCTCTAAGTAGTAGCTCAAAAATCTGATCTTCAACCATGCGATAGAAATCCATCTTCGCGATCAAATTCAACATACTCTTTCTTTAAGTTTCCTTTCCTTTGCTTGATCCTGCCAAACAACAAAATGTAACTTAGTCACATCATGTATTGATAATCAACCATTAGGAACTTAACATAGTTAGATAGTGGACTTACCTGAATAAGAGTCAAACTTTTTATTATTAATATATTAGAACTTATAATATATTAATAAACCATAAGTGTTATTTCTCTTATTTTAGTTTATCCAAATGCATGATGCCATGCAACCTAAATGTACCATGCTGATCAGGTCAAGTACATCCCATAATAGTTATGAACTTAGACAACTAATCCAACAAGGACTTGCTCGGGTACATATTCTGATGAGCATAGGGCTACAGTTATCTGAGATCAGGGAGATGATCTATACTCATTATATTCCATGGGTTGAGCAGGAGAGGCTAGCACATGAGTTCCTAGATTTGGGGCTCAGAGGTTTGCTTGAGGCCGGAATGTGAGTCGCGAGGGACTCCGGAAAGAAGTGATGCTTATGTTTAGCTGGGGTTTTACAGTTGGAAGTGGAATGGTCAATCGATGGATTGGATTGTCGTTTTATAGGGCAAGGGTTGTGCTCTCTCAGTTTTTCAAACTCGAAGGAGTGAGCAGACTTGTGACCCTAGGATCAAGTTGTATTCCAGCTTGGGGTCAGTTGGTTGCAGGGATAGGCAACATTATTTCAGCGCCAGTGAGTGCAGGTGGGTCGATGTCACATAAGTATTTTGTTAGGTTCGGTTTGCCTCGGATCTCTAGTATCGAACGACAAGGATTGATTGTGGAATCTATTACACTGTTGGGATTGTAGACTATGTCTTAGGAGTAGTTTGTAGCCTAGTTTAGGGCAGAGGTTGCTTCAGCTACTGCAGTTTAGCTGTGGACGTTTAAGCGGGTGAGTGAGTCAGGGTGCGAACCCTGAATGGAAGGATTTCTAGAGCCTAGGAGTGGGAGACTTGCTTGGAACACCTTTGGAAAAAGGGGTATTATGTGGGGGGTCTGCGGATACGGTCCCATAGAAGGGTTATTCAACGTTATCAGGATTCAGTGGTTTTAACAACCGTTCGTGGCTGACGGACGAAAGCACCAAGGGAAGTAGCTCTTCGCCAAGGAAGGGTTCGTCTCATTCTTAGAAGTGTGTGATCAATTGGGATTGGCTAGTAATGCAACACTAGTGGGAAAGAGTTGGTTGTCATTGGATCGATCGTTGGGAAGTGAGAAGGATTGCGAATCCTCTAATTTTCATGTATTATGAAGGCTTAGTCGAATCTAAGTGGGTGAGAGTTACCCCATGATGGAGAATCGGGTAAGGTTTTGAAGCGGAGATAATTTTCACCACCCGACATGGAGAATGCAGTGGCTGTTTGGTTTGATGGTTGTGTTGGTTGGGGGTTCGGTAAAACTCCCCAACATAAGAAACATGTCTTCTTGGTGCTTATAGCAGAAGCTAGGGAACCAGGTTGGAGTTCTAGTTAGGAATTGAGTTCGGTTCGAGTACTCGGTCGAGGGTTTGCTCGACTCTGAGGGTTGTTGGATTGATAGATTAAGGGTTTTGTTAGCTGCTAGGGCTCGATGGTACTCTCAGCATTGGTGTGCGAGTTACTTAGTGTATGTGGTAGTCACGCGGGTCAGGGGACAAACAAAGAATTTCCGAGAGGGTGGAGGATCAGCATGAGGCCTAGAGTCAGGCTGGGGTTAGAGTCCACAAAATGGATCAGGAGTTCAGAACCCCAAGTGGGTGAGAATAGTCTGCATGGAAATATAAACAGGAGGGTGGTCCAGGGAGATACTGTTGGAATAGTGTCTAAGGCTGCAACTATATTAGGCAAGTATTTGACCCGGTTGTGCATGGTCCTTTTGGGTTGCCTTCACCATAGCAACTTGATGGATGATTTGTTAAGAGAGAGTAAATATTATAAGGAATAATATATGGTTATTTGATTAATATAAGTCATAGATTAATTGGAATTAATTTGGTGACTTAAAGAGATTAATTAAATAAGAGGGTATAAACTGTCAATTGTTTGATAGTTACACTTTAGACTATAAATCCTTATCTAAGATAGGATGGACGATTTCTAGGGCTTGGATAAGCCAAAAATCGTCCATAGGGTTATCAAGGAAAGGATATGGATTAACTTAAAGTCTAAGTTATCCAATTAGGGTTAAAGCTGTAATCCTTAAGGAGTCTACAAGTATAAATAGACCCTAGGGGTGAGGGAATTCGACACACCATATAAAGTAGAGACACTCTGGCCGAATTCCTCCCCTCTCCTCTCTCCTAAATCATCTTTCTTTCTATTGGTGTTTGTAAGCCATTAGAGGATTGACATTTGTGACTCTAGAAGCTCCAAGACAACAAGATCAACAAGGAACTCAAAGGTATGGTTCTAGATCTATTTCAATGTTGTTATTTAATCTAATTAGGCATTAGAAGTCTTGGATTCAAAGCATGTTTAATTAGAAAGCCTAGATCCAAGCATTAGGGTTTTGCATGCGCACATAGGAAAGTTCTTATGGCAAAAACTCATCAGTGGTATCAGAGCCTAGCTTGGTTTTCTTTAAATTGTTGCTTGATTAACTGAAACAAACCTGCAACATTCGATTTTGTGGTTTCTGAGTCATGGACTCGGCGAGTTCCAAAGTGGACTCGGCGAGTTGCCCTGACTCGGCGAGTCCGGGTGTCAGGATTAGCCAAAACCGGGATTTTTTCATGTTTATCTTATGGAAACTTACCTTAATCATATTAGATCAACCCTAATCCGATTTTTTGATATATATAACTATAATCTTGATCTAATTAAAGATATTTATCATCTAATAAAATATTTAATTTCCTTATATGATAATTAATTAATTATTTTGATTATTTTGGTAATTATCTTAAAAGAAATCTTGGATAAATCAAATATAGATAATTAGGATATTAATTGTTAATTGGAATTATTTGTTATTTGATCCCCTATGTTTTAAATGTTTAAAACCTACCCTCACATTTTGAAATTTATATGTGTGATTAAAAGTTTTAATTTAGACAACTTAAATTTCAAACCCTACGTTTTAAAAGGTTTAAAACACAACCTTATACTAATATGATATTACTAGAATAATATATATATATATGTATAACTAAATGCTAGTCTTACCGGTAGTAGGCCTCATTCACGAAGCCGATCTATAAGGTGGGTATAAGGTTGCGGCCTATAAAATGGCGCTTAATGGGTGTACACTCACACCCACCGCTTGCTTGATTGGTGGAGGGTAGTTAGCCGAACGGGTAGGATAGGGCAACCTCATCCTCTCATTAAAAGTATAATAAGTAATACAAAGTAACTACACGTTTTAAAATTTTCCCAATCTTAGTTACTTTAGGAAAAGTGAATTGATGCAATCCCATGAAATTACACTTTGCACCCTTGCTAAGAAGTTGGTGGAGCGTGTGTGGTTTACCGGCACACTAATTGGTTCTAAGCAAAGGTGGCAAAGGGTGATTCATTGTTTATCATAGTTCGATGGAGCGTGTGTGGTTTACCGGCACATCAAATAGGTGATCGTTACAATGAAGGCACCATGTGAATTTGCATGGTAATTCACACCCGCTTTGTGATCCTCGGTATCCCGGTCACAAACAAGAGGGGCATATCGAGATTTAAACATGCCACTGAATAGTTTCAATGAATCTCATCCGAACCTAGGAATTCTCAATACACTTAGGACTAATAGTTTAGGTTTTGTAATGGAGAATTAGTGAATCGTCATTCACTTACCTTCAATTTATTTTCATGTTAGATTACGGCATCCCTTTTCTAATATGTAAATGTTATTGTTGGATCCTAACCCTAATTTTTCTTATTGGGCGATAATTAGGGATTCTTATTCTAATCTATCTTTGTCCTTTCTATAGATGTCGAACGCAAACAACGCTGCTGCTAGTTCTTTCACGTTGATGAGCCTTTGCTAAAAGGTCACCTTCGATGGAACGAACTTTAGCGAATGGATAAGATACATTCGCACCATTGCTCGATATGAGGATAAGGAGTATGTCCTCGATGAAAAGCTTGAAAAGATCAACCCCGTAATCACTACTCCGGCCGAAATCACCGCTTTTGAGACTCATGAGCAAGATGCAACGAAGGTACATTGCATCATGATTGCCACCATGAACTTTGAATTCCAAAAGTCCTACGAGGACATGTACCCATACGAGATGCATCAAGACTTATTGGAGAGATACCACCAAAACGTGAGACAAGAGCGTTATGATATTTTCACTAACATGATTTCCGCTAAGATGGGTCATGGAGAATCTCTTACCGTGCACCTGCAAAAGATGCAAAGGTATGTCGATCGCCTTCGCAAGTTAAATGTTGACTTTGGGGAATACTTGGCGATCGACATGGTGCTTCACTCTTTGCCTCCGATGTACAACCAATTTAGGATGACCTACCACATGAACAAAGAGGAGGTCACCCTAAGCAAACTCCAAGGTCTTTTGAGGGTCGCTGAGAGCAACTTCAAAGACAAGTTTGTTGCACCTACTCCCAATCCGTCTGCTGCTCCTGTCTTGGCAATTGGTCAAGGAAAGGGAAAGAAGAGGAAGGCTTCATCGAAGAACTATCGCAAGGTTAAAGCCCGAGATGGTGCCTCTTCTAGTGGGACCAAAGTTGATCCCACTAAGTCCTGTCCTAACCCGAAGGAGGTAGAGTGCCACCACTGCCACAAGATAGGACATTGGAAGAGAAGCTGCCCAAAATACCTGCAAGCAATCAAAGAAGGAAAGATCAAGCCATCTTTCGCAGGTATATACACAATTAAATCTAACGATTCTAATCATGCTATTTCTTGGGTTCTTGACACCGGTTGTGGTTATCACATTTGTTCAAATGTGCAGGGACTAAGAAGAAGTAAGGATGTGGAGCAAGGAAGGATCAATCTAATCATGGGGAACAGAAGATCGTCGCCTGTTACCAAGATTGGAGTGTATTCTTTAGTGCTTAGGAATAATTTATGTTTAGATTTGAACAATTGTTGCTATTCGCCAGAAATGGCTAGAAACATCATTTCATTTCATGGTTTATATAGACAAAGATTTAGATTTTCTTTTAATAATGAGAATGGTTCTATTTTGGCTTATCTAAATAGTGTCTTTTACTTTGAAGCTATACCGTGTAATGGAATACATGAAACTGTTATGATTGTTGATAACTTCGGAAATGATGTTTTGAATATTGATTCTTCCACTAGTATGGACAAAGCATCCTTATGGCATTGCCGTCTTGGACATGTCAACAAGAAACGCATAGCCCAACTCCAAAAGGATGGAGTGTTGGAGTCATTCGACCTTAGGGAAGATGACACATGCGAGTCTTGTTTACTTGGAAAGATGACTAAGTCACCCTTCACGAATATTTGTGAAAGGGGTGAGGGGCTATTGGACCTAATACATACCGATGTATGTGGACCCTTTAGATCAACCACGAAGGATGGGAACCGCTTCTATGTGACTTTTACCGATGATTATAGTAGATATGGGTATATCTATTTAATCAAGCAAAAGTCAGAAACCTTTGAAAAGTTCAAAGAGTTCAAGAATGAAGTGGAGAATCAATTGGGCAGGAAAATCAAGATGCTTCGATCTGATCGAGGAGGAGAGTACCTAAGTCTTGAATTCCACGATTATCTCAAGGAGTGTGGAATAGTTTCACAATTGACGCCTCCTAGGACACCGCAGTTGAATGGTGTGGCAGAAAGGCAAAATCGAACCTTATTGGATATGGTTCGCTCTATGATGAGTCGTGCTTCACTACCTATCTTCTTTTGGGGTATGCCTTAGAGACTGCCGCCCATATCCTTAACCGAGTCCCTACTAAGAAGGTTGCCAAAACACCTCACGAGATGTGGACAGGGAAAGCTCCCTTGTTGGCACACATCAAGGTTTGGGGTTGCGAGGCTTTCGTAAGACGAGATACTCACGACAAGCTTGAACCTCGAAGTGAGCGATGTATTTTCATCGGCTACCCACAGACGTCCGTTGGATATCTCTTCTATAGACCGAAGGACAACGTTGTATTTGTTGCGAGGAGAGGAGCTTTCCGAGAGCGAGAACTCATAAGCCAAGGAGACAGTGGGAGGCAAATCGAACTTGAAGAGATTCAAGAGTTGATAGATGAAGGAACATCTACCGTTGGCACTCAACCCGAGGAGGAAACTCTGGTTGAACCGATTGACGAGTCCTTACCTCTTAGACGTTCCAATAGAGTTAGAGTTCATCCCCAGTTTTATGGTTTTCATATTACTACCGAAGGGGACACGTATATTAGTGATGGTACACTAGTAAATCTTGATGAACCTAATAGCTATAAGGAAGCCATGGCAGGCCCGGAGTCTGCGAAATGGAAAGAGGCAATGGACAGCAAGATCCAATCCATGTACGATAACCAAGTTTGGAATTTGGTTGATTATGTGCCCGGACGTAAGACCGTTGGGTGCAAATGGATCTTCAAGAAGAAGACCGACGTGGATGGGAATGTACACACGTATAAAGCGCGATTGGTTGCGAAGGGCTTTACTCAAACTCCAGGAGTTGACTATGATGAGACCTTCTCACCAGTTGCGAAGATTAAATCTATTAGAGTGATGCTAGCAATTGCCGCATTTCATGATTATGAAATTTGGAAAATGGATGTCAAGACCGCCTTCCTTAACGGAAAGTTGGCTGAGGATGTTTACATGGCTCAGCCAGAGGGGTTTGTGAATCCGAAGCATCCAAATAGAGTGTGCAAGCTTGAGAAGTCCATTTATGGACTTAAGCAAGCGTCTCGCAGATGGAATCTTTGCTTCGATGAGAAAGTCAAAGAGTTTGGATTTGTACGAAGCGAAGACGAATCTTGTGTATATGTCAAAGCCAGTGGGAGTATAGTAAGCTTCCTCGTTCTATATGTCGATGACATATTACTCATAGGAAACGACATCCCGACTCTGCAGGAAGTCAAGTCCTGGCTCGGGAAGTGTTTCTCTATGAAGGACCTCGGAGAGGCTTCTTACATTTTGGGAATAAGGATAGTAAGAGAAAGAAGTAAGAGACTAATTGGACTTAGTCAGAATACTTACTTAGAGAAGGTACTAAAACGTTTTAGTATGGAAAACTCAAAGAAGGGAGAACTACCGATACAAGGAAATGCCAAGTTGAGTAAGACTCAAAGTCCGAGAACTGAAGCTGAAATAGCAGAAATGAGTTGAGTATCGTACGCTTCCGCAGTTGGCTCAATCATGTACGCTATGACTTGTACTCGCCCTGATGTATCCTTCGCTTTGAGCATGGTTAGCAGATATCAAGGGAACCCTGGCAAAGCACATTGGATTGCGGTAAAGAACATCCTTAAGTACCTTCGGAGGACGAAAGAATGGTTCTTAGTCCTTGGAGGGAGTGATGACTTGAAGGTACGAGGGTATAGTGATGTCAGTTTTCAGACCGATAGGGACAACTACCGTTCGCAGTCGGGCTGGGTCTTTACCCTAAATGGAGGAGCAGTAACTTGGAAGAGTTCCAAGCAAGAAACCGTAGCTGATTCAACGTGCGAATCAGAGTACATCGCAGCGAGCGAAGCGTCGAAGGAGGCAATATGGCTAAAGAACTTCATCGGTGATCTTGGAGTTGTGCCTGCCATAAAGGAGCCCATGGAGATTTTCTGTGATAACGAAGGTGCGGTTGCCTTGACCAAGGAACCGAGGGATCATGGTAGATCAAGACATATCGACATAAAATATCACTTCATTAGACATCGTGTAGAAGAAGGACAACTCATAGTTAAGAGGATATCATCAGAAGATAACCCAGCAGATCCGCTTACGAAGGGACTGAGTAGGGTTAAGCACTTGCAGCATGCCAGGAGTATTGGGCTGAAGGATGATATTAGTATAGATTAGATAGTATTAGAAACGTATAATAGATAAATGTAATTAACATTTGGCAATTAAATAAAGGAGTTTTATTTATGAGTAATGTTATTGTCTTATGTTAATCGTTTAACTATTGTTTCACTTTGCATGTTTTGATTTCCAGAATAATTGAATTTATTAGGAATAATCGAATTGTTCAAATTGTCCACAATCGTTCATATGTTGGAAGTAGATATGAATGAAGATTGTCATGAATTGGTGTGTAAATTGTCTAAATGGTGTTAGACATAGCAAAGGGTTGCTGCAACGTTCATGAGTTCTTATGAACTGGTTTTGAGCATTGGAACAAACCCGTGCTTGCTGGAATCACTTTATGGAATACGATATAAAAGGTGATCGCAAGACGATATTATCATATAGTCTTAAAACCTAGATATATGGTTTATTATTTGTTAATTGATTGTACGTTGATAATGCGAAAACACATCAGTAACTCGGTGTTATAAAACGTATTGTTGTGTATAGTTGGTTAATGAATAAGTAAATGCATATAAGTCGAAGTTTATCTGTAACTTTTATCAAAAAGGTAAAAGCGATATCTTGGCCGCTCGATGATTTGATTTGACTTATGTGCCGGGCCCGGTCAGAACTGAATTGACGTGTTTGATTAAGTTCTATGTCGAATAAATCGGAGATCGAGAAATCAAATGCTAGACTAACCATTCCATAGGATTGTTAGCATGATATCTAACAGAGGACTATATGATCCCTTATCTAAAGGACAAGATTGTTTAGATCAGAATTTGACAGCGTCTTTGAGAGCTACGATTGCAAACCGAATTGTACTTGTATAGTTACTAGACTTATCCAAGTGGGAGACTGTTGGAATAGTGTCTAAGGCTGCAACTATATTAGGCAAGTATTTGAACCGGTTGTGCATGGTCCTTTTGGGTTGCCTTCACCATAGCAACTTGATGGATGATTTGTTAAGAGAGAGTAAATATTATAAGGAATAATATATGGTTATTTGATTAATATAAGTCATAGATTAATTGGAATTAATTTGGTGACTTAAAGAGATTAATTAAGTAAGAGGGTATAAACTGTCAATTGTCTGATAGTTACACTTTAGACTATAAATCCTTATCTAAGATAGGATGGACGATTTCTAGGGCTTGGATAAGCCAAAAATCGTCCATAGGGTTATCAACGAAAGGATATGGATTAATTTAAAGTCTAAGTTATCCAATTAGGGTTAAAGTTGTAATCCTTAAGGAGTCTACAAGTATAAATAGACCCTAGGGGTGAGGGAATTCGACACACCATCTAAAGTAGAGACACTCTGGCCGAATTCCTCCCCTCTCCTCTCTCCTAAATCATCTTTCTTGCTATTGGTGTTTGTAAGCCATTAGAGGAGTGACATTTGTGACTCTAGAAGCTCCAAGACAACAAGATCAACAAGGAACTCAAAGGTATGGTTCTAGATCTATTTCAATGTTGTTATTTAATCTAATTAGGCATTAGAAGTCTTGGATTCAAAGCATGTTTAATTAGAAAGCCTAGATCCGAGCATTAGGGTTTTGCATGCGCACATAGGAAAGTTCTTATGGAAAAAACCCATCAGATACTTGACAGTTTAGAGCGGTATGGATAAACTGAAGGCCGATGCAGCGTACCAGTTAGGCCGAAGGCTCGGAGAACGGTCCAGACAGGCTGAAAGCCTAGAGAGGGGGTCCAGACATGTTGGAGGTTCTGAGAGTGGTCCAGATAAACTGAAGGCCTAGTGAGGCGGTCCATACATGTTGAAGACTCTGTATGTGTTTGTAGATCTATGTGGGGGTATTGAGTATGTTGCTATGCTATATCAATTAGTAGGTCTGTCCCCAAGTATTGAACATGTTGTTGGAGTAGGCTAAAGACTACGGTGTATTTTTGGTTTGATCGGAAGTTGTTATTAGAGATCAGATGGATTGCAAAGGATCTTGGTGATCTCATTAGTTCGGAGTGTCTCATAGGATTAATCTTCTTGGATCGGGTAATACTCCAGTTGGGGACTAGGAGTAGATCTGAATGGGTATTCGTTGGCTTTGGGAAGGATTAGGATTTGAATATTCTATTATTTAGGTTCTGGGAACCGATTTAGATCTTTCTCGTGATCATCTATGGCATTTGGATAGGGTTGAGGTGGTCCTGCTTTATGTAGTACGTCAAGATACCCGGTGCGGGCTGACTGTAAGTCGTACGCACAGAGGCTCAAGGGGAGCATTAGGGTTGAGGCGATAGGCCAACAAACCCTAATAATTTTAACTCGATAGTTGAATTGATTAGACATGTTGGTATTCTAACCCGAAAGGGGTGATATGGGTTGGATGTGAGTGTCGTACTATTTGGACAGTAGTGGTAGGTATGTTGATGATGGTTTGAGTTATTGTGATGTGTCTTGGGTTGGTTTCATCTATGAAGGAGCCATATCGTTCCTGAAGTGAGAAGAAGATCATTCGCTGAATACCAAGTAGGAGGTGAGGTTGTCATGGGTCATGTAGCATTCATTATGTTAGCAGAAGTTGATGGCAGGGCATGGAAGCAAGTCCAGCCAATCGATTTTATTTTTAGGAAACGAGTGGGATTGTTGTTTGTGGGTGACTTTTGGTTTAGTAATCGGTGAGGCGTCCGATGTTTTGGGTAGTGGGCAGACAAGTTGGGACCAGGGAGGTTTCAACTTCGTCCAAGAAACATCATATGGTAACATGAAGAGTTGAAGTGGGTTTATGACTTGAGATTCATGTGTGGTAGAATTTTTTGTATCGTTATGTTGTTTGTTGATGAGAGGAGTGTCGATTAGGCCCTTCGAGCGGCGGAGGAAAGTGGGTATCTACAGGACCAGAGTGTTGGGCAACTGAAGTGACGACAGTAGTGTCGATCGGTCATCGGGAGCATTCCAATCATGAGCTGAGGGCCAGAGAGGGCATACCAGACTCGTGCTGTGGACCACGTAAGGGTATTCCATTCATAAGTTGTGGGCATAGAGATTGTGTTGGTTATGTCTTTTGTAGGGAGCGTTCGAAATAGAAGTATTTTTGAAGACTTAGGGGAGTTTCACTCAGTTGTGACGAATTCGAAGATGGTGGATGAGACGCAAGGATAGATCCTTGGATCTCAAGTTATGAGTAGACTCGTGTTATGTTTATAGATGTATTCCAATCTAGGGTATTCCATCTTGAGGATGACCAGACCCTATGACTGATTGGACCCGATGTGTTGGGTATTCCATCCCGAGGCTGATTGGGCCAGACATGAGTGTTTGTGTGTATTGGTGGATTGATTTTGTATAATATTTCGGGACACATAACCTGTCAGCACAAAGGGATTGCTTTAGGAAGACGGAAATTTGGGTTCCGATACTTTGGATCATCAGGATTTTGTCAAAGATGGAAAAATGGCATGAAGGATAGACCTTATGAAAAGGTTCGATTGGGATTCACATCACCTTTAACGTTTTGCAGTTGCAAAAGTGCATCATGGATCAGGAGGCGATAGTATCGTTGTATGAAATTCAAGTCGATGAGCGCCTGGATTCTATTGAAAGGCCTATGGCCATACTGGAGAGAAGGGTGAAGGTTTTGCGGAACAAGGAGGTAACTTTGGTAAAGGTACAGTGGGAGCACAAAAGAGGGACCAAGTGGACGTGGGAGCCGGAGGCAGAGATGCGGGAGCACTATCCGAGGATGTTTACCGCAGCATACTTCGAGGACAAAGTATAGTTCAAATGGGGGAGAACTATAATGCCCTGATTCTCGAGTATCAATTTATGGTTATAAATTTTCATGATTTCAAGGTCTACTCGACGAGTTGGTTGCCTGAATCGTCGAGTAGCAGCAGGTTGATCCACGTGTTTAAGTGACCTACTCGCCGAGTCCAAGTAGCGACTCGACGAGTACGAGCTGGAGGATGAAACCCTAATTTTTGGGGTTTTGCACCCTATTTAAAGGATCACTGGCCTCTTCAGCCTCCCCTTACAACCTTTTGATAGTCCATAAACCCTAATTCGTGTAAGAGTGCTCCATTTGTGTATTTTAAGCTTTGGAAGAGGATTCTTGGTGAGAAGAACTTGGAGAGCAAGTGGCTAGGAGAAAAGAACGTGTGGGGATCTATTATCTACCTCGGTTTGCACCTCTTGGAAGGTATCAAGTCGTTATCTTGGCCTCTTTTCCTTCTAAATCTCATTTGGGTGAAGTTTAGGGCTTTTCTAGCATATTATAAAGCTATTCTTGGGTATGAACTAAGATCTGAAGTTGTAACCTCAGATTTGAACTCTCTATGGTCCCTAAGTCTACAAAGCTATCAGCTTTGGTAAGTATGAACCCCACCTTAAGTGTAAAACTCCATTGCAATCTTGGTTTTATCATTATAAGACTTTACAGCCTTGCATGCACGTAAAGTGTGCAACTTTACGTGATAAACATGACTTGGGAAGCAAGATCTGCAATATGGAACCTTAATATGGCTTATAAAGCATATGAATGGATAATGGACTGAAGGGACTCGACGAGTTGCATGGTCAACTCGGCTAGTCCGATGAAGATTGTCGTGGACTCGACGAGTCAGTTAGGGTTTTTCCGGCTTTTGGCACGCATGAACTTGGCGACTTGCAAGGGGAAACTCGACGAGTTGGCCAAGGAGTTTACGCCCGCAAACATTAGGAACTCGACGAGTCACTCAAGTGACTCGATGAGTTTTGCAAGGAACTCGGTGAGTGGATGGTTGTACTCGACGAGTTGGGTCAACATGGACTGTTGATCTTGACTATTGACTTAGACTTTGACTAAGGGTTGACTAGTTGACTTTTGGGGTATTTTTGGAAAATTGGAAATTTATGGATATGGTTGTATGGTGGATATAGGTGGTGGAGTTTGTGACGATGATTCGAGAGTTGAGCTTATCACTTCAGCGCGTCAGTTTCGAGTTGAGTTATCCTTACTATACTAAGGGGTCTGAGGCACGAATGTCAACCCATTGGATATGATATCCTAGTAGTTGGTAGTATGTTGATTATGAGTTAGTGTTCTAAGTTGATAATGACTTATCATATCGATCCATGGTTATGGACCATAGTGATTTTTAGGTCGAACCATGGAATTATGTCGATGGTACCTTATTATATCAAACAAAGGTTTTGACCCATGATGGCCTTTTAGGTTGAAACAAGGCATTGAGACGATGGTGAATTATTATGCCCAACCAAGGTTATGAACCATGCTGATTTTTTAGTTCGAGCCATAACATCAAGTCGATGGTAACTTATTATGCCAAACCAAGCTTATAAACCACAATGGCTTTTTAGGTTCAACCATAGCATCGATTCGATGGTGACTTATTATGCCAAACCAAGGTTATGAACCATGGTGGATTTTAGGTCTAACCATGGTATTGAGTCGATGGTGACTTTTTATGACTAACCAAGGTTATGAACCATGGTAGCTTTTTAGGCCGGACCATAGCATTGAACCAATGGTGACTTATTATGCCAAACCAAGGTTATGAACCATGGTGGAATTTTAGGTCGAACCAAGGCATTAAGACGATGGTGACTTGTTATGTCGAACCAAGGTTATCGACCATGATGGATTTTTAGGTTGGACCATGACATTGAGCCGAAGATGACTTATTATGTCGAACCAATGTTATGAACCATGGTGGATTTTTATGTCGAACCATGACATTGAGCCAATGGTGACATATTATGCCGAACCATGGCTTTGAGACCACAATGACTTATTATGCCGAACAAAGGTTATAAACCATGGTGGCTTTTAGGTTGAACCAAGGCATTGAGTTGATGGTGACTTACTATGTCGAACCAATATTGTGAACCATGGTTTCTTTTTAGTTCGAACCATAACATCAAATTGATGGTGACTTATTATGCCAAACCAAGGTTATGAACCACAATGGCTTTTTAGGTCAAATCATTGCATTGAGCTGATGGTGACTTATTATTTTGGTGTATTCAAAGTCCAGGGAGCAGCATGAGGAACATTTGCGGGAGATCCTCAGCGTGCTGAGATCGGAGAGGCTTTACGCCAAATTCTCCAAGTGCGATTTTTGGTTACGAGAGGTGCAGTTCCTTGGTCACCTCATTAACCAAGAGGGGATTTTGGTCGATCTGGCCAAGATCGAGGCGGTAATGAGTTGGGAGGTGCCGAAATCTCCTTCTGAGATCAGGAGTTTTCTAGGGTTGGCCGGCTATTATCGGAGGTTCATCAGGGATTTCTCCAAGATTGCCGTTCCTCTCACCAGATTGACCCGGAAGGTTGTGGTGTTCAGCTGGGGCCCAGAGCAGCAGGCCTCATTTAAGACTCTTCGCCAGATATTATGCGAATCCCCGATGTTGACTCTTCCAGAGGGGTTGGAGGACTTCGTGGTGTATTGTGACGCATCGATATCGGGGTTGGGCGCGGTGTTGATGCAGAGGGGGCATGTGATTGCATACGCATCGAGGCAGCTGAAGCCCCATGAGGCAAGATATCCCACTCATGATCTAGAGTTGGGGGTTGTGGTGTTCGCCCTCAAGATTTGGCGCCATTACCTGTATGGGGTTCAGTGTACGATATACACGGATCACAAAAGTTTGAAGTATTTGATGGATCACCAGAATCTGAACATGCGTCAGAGGAGATGGTTGGACGTGGTAAAGGATTATGATTGCGAGATCCTGTACCACCCGGGGAAGGCTAATGTGGTGGCCGACTCCCTGAGTCGTAGAGCAGAGAGCGCCCCGATTCGTGATATTTGTTTGAGATTGACAGTGATGACTCTGGTATTGGGTACCATCAGAGGGGCTCAGGCTAAGGCAGTGAGACCGGAGAACTGCAAGAAAGAACGAGTTATCAGGCATGTGACGGAGTTCGTGACTGATAGCAGAGGGCTTATGACTTTCCAGGTTCGGATTTGGGTACCGTTTGTTGGAAGAACGCGTACCATCTTGATGGAGGAGGCACATAAATCGAGATTCTCGATCCATCCCGGAGCCACTAAGATGTATTTAGATCTGAAGAGAGAGTATTGGTGGCCCTGTATGAAGAGAGATGCCGCGTGGTTTGTTGAGAGGTGCTTGACCTGTCGTAGGGTTAAGGTCGAGCACCAGAGGCCGCATGGTAAGTTGCAGCTGTTGGAGGTTCCCGAATGGAAGTGGGAACATATTACCATGGATTTTATCACCAAATTGCCAAGGACTGCTAGGGGAGTCGATGCAATTTGGTACCGCATACCACCCCCAGACAGACGGACAGAGCAAACGAACGATTCAGACGCTCGAGGATATGCTCCGGGCATGTGTGTTGGATTTCGGTGGGAGTTGGGACACGTATTTGCCCTTGGCAGAGTTTTCTTACAACAACAACCATCATTCGAGCATTGACATGCCGCCCTTTGAGCTGTTTTATGGGAGGAGGTGTCGGACCCCTATCTGCTGGGGAGAAGTAGGGCAGCGCGTGATGGGTAGTACCGAGATCGTGCTTCAGACGATAGAGCAGATCCAGCAGGTCATACAAAGGTTGCTGACCGTTCAGAGTCGTCAGAAGAGTTATGCGGACAGACGCCGGTCCGAGCTTGAGTTTCAGGTCGGCGACTTTGTGCTCTTGAAGGTCTCTCCTTGGAAAGGAGTGATTCGATTCAGGAAGAGGGGCAAGTTGGGGCCCCGATATATTGGTCCCTTCAGAGTGGTCGCGAGGGTAGGCAGGGTAGCTTATCGTTTGGAGTTGCCAGCAGAGTTGGGTCAGATTCATGACACTTTCCATGTGTCGCAATTGCGGAAGTGCGTAGCCGACGAGTCAGCAGTAGTGCCACTAGAGGATATTCAGGTGGATGCGAGCCTAATTATGCTGAGAGACCAGTGGCGATCAGAGATCGAAAGATTAAGGTCCTAAGGAATAAAGAGGTGCCACTGGTGCTAGTCCAGTGGCAACATCGGAAAGGGTCAGAGTTAAATTGGGAGCCGGAGCGTGAGATGCGTGAGCAGCATCTGGAGTTATTTGCGGAGTGAGACTTCGAGGGCGAAGTCAAATTCTAGTGGGGGAGAATTGTAACAACCCGGATTTCCAGGTATTATTTTTATTCTTTTATTTTTGGGTGATTGTGAGGGACTCGGCGAGTTGGAGTCTAAACTCGCCAAGTAGGATCACGGTTTTGTGCTCTGGTTTGCGTCTGGACTCGGCGAGTCCATGCTGTTTAATGAAACCCTAATTTTCAGGGTTTGAGACCTATTTAAAGGGGCTTATGGCCGTCATTTGCGGCCACCAACCCCAGAGAGAAACCCTAAAGAGCTTTTGAGCGTTTTGGGAGAGAGAAGAGGCCATTGTTGACTTTTGAGGCTTGGTTTGGCAAGGCAAAGCAGATTCTAGCTAAGAGGAGGCAAGGGAGGCGGACATCCTTCGATTTTGGAGCTCAGAGCATCATTTTGGAGGTATATTTTGGCTTCCTTTTCTGTTGTTATGATGAACATGGGGGTTTAGGGTTTCTTGACCCCTTTGTTGGTTAGATTTGATGTCCATTTCGTCCCTATTTATGATGAAGCTTGAGATGGGATCCATAGAGGTCCAAAGAAGCTTTATTCCTTAAGCTTTATGAGGATTCATGGGAGTTTTGACCTAGAGTTATGAGATATGGGGCTAAAACATCATTTAGGAACAAATAGTTGTTGTTTGAGCACCAAGGTTTGGACTTTACGTGATTATCATGCTTGGGGAGGCCAGATCTATGATTGTATGGAACAGATCTGACCTCAGAAGTAAGTTCGAGTTTATGCATGGCATGGACTCGCCGGGTCTGAAGAATAGACTCGACGAGTAGCATGAAGTTTACTCGTAACCACTCAGCGAGTGGTCTTGTACAGTTGAGGAGTCGACTCATTGAGTCAGGGAGAGTCAAGGGGGGGGGGGGACTGAGTCCAGCCGGAACTCGCCGAGTTGTTCTTGAGACTCAGCGAGTTGAGTCGTGGTGGCCCAACGATTCATGCCAGGTGAAACTCGTCGAGTCAGAGAAGTACTCGGCGTGCCAAGAGAGAATCCAAGGGAGTCAGTGGACACGTATAGACTCGCCGAGTCGCCCTAGTGCACTCGCCGAGTCCGATCAAAGTTGACCGTTGATCTTGTTGACCTTTAGGGTGGAGTTCAGTTGTATTTATGAGTGTATTACTTTGTGTGATTAGGCGGAGGCTAGATCACATTTATTCCGAGACTGATATTTACCGAGATCCGTGAGGTGAGTCTTCTCACTATACTTTACCTTGAGTAGGTAAATAGAGTTATGTGATACATTGTTTTATATATATTGTTGTTGTAATGCATTCTTCTATGTGATTTATGATGTGCATGCTTGCAGAGTTAGAACCTGAGGGTTCACATAGTTTGGGTGCACGGACCAACAGAGTTATAGCCTCGAGTGGCTAATATGTGTTATATGTGGTATTTTGGGGAACTCACTAACCTTTGTGCTTACAGTGTTTTGTGTTATGTGTTTCAGGTACTAGTGAGGATCGCGGGAAGGTGCCGGTTTGATCAGTACACACACGAGATTTTATGCAATGAGATCTTGGGATTGTTATATGTTATAAATTGAGTTTCAAACAATGATGTTTTTTATGATTTACAAATGAATTATGTTTTTATAAATGCGAAAAATTGTTTTGGAAATTTATGGTGTTACATTGAGATGTGGGAGTTATCTAGACATCTGCAGGAGCTGTTAGACAAGGGATTTATCAAGCCGACAGTTCACCCCGGGGAGCCTCGGTTCTATATTGTTGAAGAAGAAGGACGAGTCTCATCGAATATGTACCGACTACCGGGAGTTGAATAAGGTAACGGTGAAGAACCATTATCCCCTCCCGAGGATTGATGATCTTTTCGACCAACTTCAGGGTGCATATTGGTTCTCCAAGATTGATTTGTGATTGGGTTATCATCAGATGTGGGTCCAGGATGAGGATGTGCAAAAGACGGCTTTTCGGACTCGATATAGTCATTATGAGTTCGTGGTGGTGCCATTTGGGCTCACCAATGCTCCAGCGGCGTTCATGCATCTCATGAACCGCGTGTACAGATCGATGTTGGATCAGTCTGTGATAGTATTCATTGATGTGATCTTTGTTTATTCCAAGACTTAGGAGCAGCATAAGGAGCATTTTGGGAGAGGTGTTGGAGACTTTGAGGATGGATAGACTCTTTGCAAAGTTCTCCAAGTGCGAGTTCTGGTTGTGCGAGGTGCAGGTTCTAGGGCACCTTGTCAACCAGAAGGGTATTCTGGTCGATCTGGCCAAGGTCGAGGTTATGATCCAATGGAAGGTTCTGAGGTATCCATCTGCGATTTAGAGCTTTCTTGGTTTGGCTGGTTATTATCGGAAATCCATTCAGGATATTTCCAAGATTGTTGTTCCCTTGACCTAACTGACCAAGAAGTCGGTGAATTTTTGCTGAGGGCCAGAATAACATGAAACTTTTGAGACTCTTAGGCAACGGTTGTGTGAGGCGGCGATTCTGACCCTGTCGGAGGGTGTTGATGAATTCGTGGTTTATTGTGATGCATCGATCACATGTTTGGGGCGGTATTGATGCAACAGGGTCGCGTGATCGCTTACGCTTCGAGGCAGCTGGAGCCTCATGAGGTGAATTATCTGGCGCACAATTTAGAACTGGGGGTTGTGGTTTTCGCCCTCAAGATTTGGAGGCATTACCTCTATGGGGTCCGATGTACCATTTACACGGATCACAAGAGCATGAGGTACTTGATGGAACATCCGAATCTGAATATGAGGTAGCGTCAATGGTTGGATGTGGTGAAGGATTATGATTGTGAGATCCTGTACCACCCAGGGAAGGCTAATGTGGTGGCCGATGCTTTCAGGCACAAGGCAGTTGCGACTTCGATCTGAGGTATATGCTTTAGGATGACAGTGATTACCCCATTGTTGGAGCGGATTTGGGAGACACAGATTAAGGCTATGAAGGAAGAGCGCCGTAAGTGTGAGCATATTGTGGGTCAGGTGGCTTCCTTCGATTATGATAGCCAGTATTGACTCTACATCGGAGGGTCAGGGTTTCATATTGGGGCAATGTGCGCCAAGTTCTGATGGAGGAGGCTCACAAGTTGAGATTCTCCATTCATCCCAGGGCGACATAGATGCATAAGGATCTTCACCGTGATTATTGGCAACCCTGCATGAAGCATGATATAGCATGATTTATGGAGCGGTGCTTAACTTGCAAGAAAGTCAAGGCCGAGCATCAGTGACCCCACAACAAGATGCAATCGTTAGAGATTACTGTATGGAAATAGGAATACATCACCATGGATTTTTATCACGAAGCTTCCCAGACTGCACACAAAGTGGATTCTATTTGGGTCATCGTAAATCGATTCAACAAGAGCGCACATTTCATTCCAATCCAGGAGAGTATTTCTACCGAGAAGTTAGCTGAGATTTATGTTCGGGTGGTGGTGGTACGTCATGGGGTGCCGATATTAGTGGTTTTAGAATGGGATGTTTGCTTTACTTCCAGATTTTAGAAGCAGTTTCATGACGAGATGGGTACTCATCTCCATTTTAGTACGACATTTCATCCGCAGACCGATGGTCAAAGTGAGCAGACTATTCAGACTCTTGAGGACATGCTGCGAGCGTGCATGTTTGATTTCGGTGGCAGTTGGGATACATATCTTTCGTTTGCGAAATTTTCGTATAAAAACAGTTATCATGCTAGCATCGATCAACCTCCTTTTAATATGCTCTACGGGAGGAAGTGTAGGACCTCGATTTGTTGGGGTGAGATCGGTCAGTGAGTCATGGGGAGTAGCGAGGTGGTGCTCAAGACCACCGAGCTGATTCAGAAGGTTCGGAGCAGGCTTCAAAAAGCTTAGATTCGGTAGAAGCGCTATGCCGATCGGTACCGATCAGAACTGGAATTCCAGGTGGTAGATATGGTCTCCTAAAGGTGTCATCTGGTTTAGGAAGCGGGGGAAGCTAGGCCCTAGGTATATTGGTCCCTTCAGGGTGTTGGCTCCGGTGGGCCAGGTAGCTTATCGTCTTGATCTTCCAGCCGATCTCAGTCAGATTCATAACACTTTTCATGTCTCTCAGTTGTTTAAGTGTTTAGTAGATGATTCCGTAGTTGTACCTTCGGAGGATATTCAGGTGGATGACTGCCTAAATTACATTGAGAGATCAGTGGAAATTTTAGATCGGAGAATGAAAACCTTGAGGAACAAGGTTGTGGAGCTGGTTAAGGTATAGTGGCTGCACCGCAAGGGGTCTGAGTGGACATGAGAGCCGGAGGAGGGGATGATAGAGCATTACCTTGAGTTTTTCGAGGTAATGGACTTCGAGGACGAAGTATGATCCAAGTGGGGGAGAATTGTAACGCGTGATTTCTAAGGTATTTATTTTATTCGTTAATGGCTTAAATATTTCCGGTTAGCCTAGGAGTCCTTGGGCATTTATTATTTTGGGCTATGGGGGGGGGGATGTACGCTGGGCATACCACCCTACGTACGATGGTCGTACTGCTTGAAGTTGGACGCGAATGCCATGCATGTACACGCTGCGTACTAAGGAGTACGCAACGTACGTGTCCAGACCCAAAATCCTACATTTTAGGGTTTGAGCACTATATAAAGAACATTACGCCTTAAGGACCAGCCTCCCTCTTATATTTAATCAGCCTCCACAAAACCCTAACTCCTATATTGTGTGTTCTTGTGCTTAGAAGGTCCCTTAAGTGCATTCTTGGTGTTTTTGATCCATTTTCAAAGGAAGTGAAGGTTGGAACAAGGTGGTGGTTCAAGGAGAAGTTTGTAGATCTGAGTTGTTTGCTTCGTTTCAAGCATTTGCAAGGTATAAAATCTTGAACTTAATACTTCATTACCTAGATCTTTTTTGGTTAAGTTTTTGGACCCTTTTGGTCCCATTATTGAGATCTTATGAGTCTATTCCGTTTCTAAAGCTTTGAGATGCCACTATTGGTATTATTTGGGTCCTAGAATCATAAAGTTTCCATATTTGAGACCAGAGCCGGCCCAAGCCCAGGGAGACTTGGGCCATGCCCAGGGTAGCAAGTCTTAAAGGGGGCATAAGATTTTAGAGTCCTGTTATGGGTAATATGCTATTTAGGTCAAAACTCTTGTCGCTAAAAACTGACTGTATATTCCACATAAAATGGGGGCAGGATGCCTATATCCGAGACCTAATTAAGCACCAATTGCAAATTCATTCACACTTTTAATTCTTGGTCTCCTAAACATCACGACTAATAACTGAAGCTGAAGAAGACGAGGCGTTTGAGCTTTGAATCAGGGAAGACGACTTGAATCAATTTCTTTTTGAAAATCTGTTAGTTTTCTCCTAAAGTCATTGACATTTCTCACATAAATTGAACCAATAAAGTTTCATAGCGCCGAACTGTTGGAGTTTTCTCCTAAAGTCCCTGGTAAGTTTTTTTTCCTGTAAGTGATTGAAATTTCTCACATAACCAACATGAACAGCTGAAGATTCAAGAATCTGGTAGTCGTTAAAGTTTCTAAAATTTTAGATTTCTAATTTAAGATGAATTGTTGAAGTAAAGTTGATGGTTGATTTAATATTCTTAGACTTGTCATATGATGCAAAAAGAGTCTATGAAGTATAGGTGTATATTCAAGTATGTGCCACCAACCGGAAAACTAATGGTAGTATTAATTATCAAATAAACTCCATTGTCTTTATACACTCCCTTTCTTTAGACTATTATAACGATGGCTCCCATATTTATTTTATATCCTCTTGAATTTTGTATTTCATGTAAAGCTAAAACTAATTAGATGCGCAGTGAACAAATAAAATTAAACATGCTTCATACATTCTAATGTTTCAAGGCTTTTAGTTGAGTGAATACCTTAAAGATCTTTACTTTAACTGTTTTATCATTAAAGCTTCTTTATTTTCTGTTCAGGACATCGAGCATTTTCATTTCTTCGACAAACCAAAGAACAAAACTTCTTATTTCTGGATTAGACTCACAGTTTCCAAATTTGATCAAGAAAACTACTTTTCAAGCATGGTGAATAGCAGCTAAAAAGCCAATAGGTTATTCACATAGCATTAAAGAAAACCCCAAGTTTTGAACAAAAGTATTTCAAGTATTGAAGATTTTTTTGAAGTTCTAATTATAAGATTAAAAATGTATTTTAGTAATTCTTTTTCAACGTGTTTTCTTAATATTCATAGGAATGCTGTTAAATATAATTTTACGTTGAAACAATGAATTAGCATTAGTTGAAATCCAATTGCATCCAATTCATATAAAATGTGTGTAAAGTAGAAGCTCCTCTAATATTTCCCTTATTTCTTATGTTTTATATGGTTTTGATTTAACTACAAGGGCATGAATTAAGCCTTGTCACCCAGGGCATGAAAAACCTATGGACCGGCCTTGTTTGAGACCTTAGATCATCCATGCATGAATATTGGTCATTTTTATGGAAATAGATTGTCATATTTCGAGTTGGGTTCATTTTGGGGCATGCAAGTAACCAAGTTGTCGACTTTAGGGTCTAAGACACTTCATATGATTCATATTTGTAATTGGAACCCTATGTCTTAAAGATTGAAGTACTTTATGGGATTGTGGCTTAATGAGTTGGTACGCTGGGCGTACAAGCTTGTACGCGCAGCGTACGAGCCATGCAGCCTGTACGCTTATCGTACAGTTGAGTACGCCCCGTGTACTCAATGGATTTGGGGCTTTGCATTGTTGGGCGTCGGTTTGGGCCACTTTCATGGACTTTGTGTTTTGGGACTTAGTGGGTCATCTGGAATCGAATCTTTGGGCTAGGAACACATTATTGGGTCTTTGGGCTAAGGCCCATGCAAAGGGGTTGAGCCCAATTGGAAATTGGGCCATATGTTGGGCCTTGTTGGATTGTGTATCTCTTTTAGGCCATTGGATTGTGATTTAGGGTTTCATTCTTGGACCAAGTCATGTTAGGGGTAAAATAGTCTTTTTACCTATGTAGGGATTTTTGGTTAATGATGTAGATCCCAATGTTAATTAACTTTTATTGGTAACTGACAGCTCGAGGAACTGTAAGATCGGCAGCCAAGGATCATTTATTTCATTCAGCTTTTCAAGGTGAATTTCCTCACCGGGTTTAGTGGGTCTAAGGCACCAAGGCAGACCCTTGCTTGACTATGTTGATATACTTGATGTCTGTGTGATGCTAGTATGTGTTTGTATATGTATGATTCATTGGACGGGGCCCATTATGCAAGTGTGGGCGGGGCCCGTATCTCATTGGGTGGAGCCCGTTATGCGAGTGTTGGCGAGGCCCGTTATGTGATATGTCTGGTATGTGGTATCTTGGGGTAACTCACTAAGATGTGTGCTTATAACTTTTAGTTTATGTTTCAGGTACTTCCGATTCCAAAGAGAAGAGCTCAGGTTGACTGCATCGCACACACCATAGAGATTTTGTTTGCGGGACATACTCTGATTTGCATGATGTTTGACACTTTTATTCATTTGGCATGTATAAACAATGTTTGGAATATTGTTTTTACTTAAATCAAAAATGAAATTTTTGGGCCATAATTTTTGGATGTTCCAAAAAGAGAATATGGCGTCTCAATAATGGCAACCGGACGAAGAGATGGTTTTAGCGCAATCATGAGTCGATATTTTGGAGGATTCCAAAAAAGGAAATGTGCAAAAAGAAGACCACTATTGGCGAAGTATAAAGGAGCGTTTTCTTAAGGTCATGAATCGTGGAGAGTACCGCACTAAAGATCAGTGTACTAGCAAGTTTTACAAGATGAAAAAATTTATCACTAAATTTAATGGCATTTACAACAATTTGTTAACGCAACAGAAAAGCGGGGAAGACGATGAACAAATTTTAGAGATGACCCTTAAAAATTTTCTTGTTTATAGTAATAAGTAGTTCAAGTTTCTAAATGTTTAAGGGTTTTTATCCAAGTCCCCGAAATGCATAAAAGAGTATGGTAGCAAAGAAGGTGGTTCAAAAAGAACCAAGTTTCCGAGACGTCTTACACTACTTCATCGGATGCACATTTTGGGGTTGATTTGAACGAAGTTAATGAGCTCGAGCTTAAAGAAGTAGTTCGGTCGATGGGTCGAGATAGGGCAAAAAAAAAGGACCGTAGCCGAATCATCAGGAACGAGAAGAGGAGATGAAGTTTGGAAATTTATAATTTAAATTTTAAGTGGCGTTTGAGTTTTGAAAAGGAGAAGTTGGAGGAGAAAAAACGATCAATAGAGGAAAAGCAACGAGCTCGAGAGGAGAAGCAAAAAATTCGGGATATAGAATTTTTAAGAAAACCTTATGATCACCTAATCGGAGATGAGCTCGATATGGTTTTGAGGGCTAGAGCGGACATCATGAAAAAAATATTACAAGTAGTGTTTTTATTGAGGGAAAATGACATATATGCCCAATTAAGTTTCTGGGGTTTACTATTTAGCCACTTAACTTATTTTGTGGCTTTATGAGGGAACGAACTTATGGGCCACCTATATATTTAGTCCCATAGACTTGTTTTAATCGGTTTCCTTTCCACATCTACACTATTTGCCACATCATTTAAGTCAACACTTCAAAGAGGACGAGAAGAAGAACACTCTTCCTTCTAAACCTAAAACCCCTCTCTCCATTCATGATCTCCTTGTCCTTTCGCCTTCCCCTTCTAAGAGATCAAAAACCATACTTGATGTCTCTAGGGAGGTTACCGACCTATATGGGTCTTGTCGGCGCTGCAACAACTGATTTTCTAATATCGGTTCACCCATAAACACTAGATGACACATGTGGTGATTGGAAGAGATTCGATAGGATAAAGATCTAGTTGTTGTTGATGAGTCCATCGTTGTTAACAACAAACCAAAGAAAAAGAGACATAGTGGTAGATCGAAGAAGGAGAAATCGATTTATTTCTGTTTCATTCCATCCCTAAGTAAGAATAAACAAATTTATCTTGTTTCACTTCTGGTTCTGATCTAGGTACTATTGATTTACTTCTCATGTTGATTGTATTGTTATTTCAGGAGGAAACGATGAGGATTATGGGTACACTTTCGATCAAATCAGATTCTTGATAAATGAACTGATAACGTGGAATGATGTTGCAAAATCAATCCTCTGGTTTGGGTTCGTTCACTCTGTTTCTTTTCTTCATATTTCACAACAGACATTAACTTTAGGTAAGTCAAACACTTTTACCCCTTTTGAATTTTACAAACTTCAACACCACTCAAAGATTTGATTTTCGTTTTCAGCATGCTTTCTTCGATATCTCATCTGGGTCTACACCTTTTGAATTTCTCAAATTCCATTATCTAAAGGTCATAAAGAAAGAGTAACCTTAAGCTTAAAGAAGATGGCATTCTAAAAGCTGATGTGCCAAATACCATGATCAAATTGTATTTAGTGGAGCCGGTAAGTGTGCAGATGGTGTATTTGTCGATGCCGACGGAGCTGGTACGGTGGCAAGTTGAATTGAAGCATCTGTTGACTTTCAAAGTAGTTAACCAAAGAAATTAAGGTCCAAGTTTGAATTTTGACTTGAATGATGTGGCAAATAGTGTAGATATGGCAAGAAACCTGTTAAAACAAGTCTAGGAGACTAAATAGACAGATTACCCACAAGTTCGTTCCCTCATAAAATCACAAAATAAGTTAAGTGGCTAAATGAGTAAACCCTATAAACTTAATAGGACATATATATCATTTACCATTTTATTTAAAAAAAAATTCATTTTATGTAGTTTTCTTTATTTTTTGTCTTCAGGAATGTAATCGTTTTTATGTATTTTTTTATCGTTTTTTAGGAATGTAATCGTTTAAAAGTGTTTTTATTTATTTGTCGATTTTTAGGAATGTAATCGTTTTTATTAAATTAATAAAGTGTTTTTTATTTAATTATATTTTATTCAATTAAAAAAAGTGTAGTATGACACCCACAAGTGTTATAAGGTAAAACAAAAAAATAACATGACATTGGAAGTGTGATAAATATGTCATGACACTTAACAACCTCGGATGCAATTTTTCCAGTCATATAGTGGTTTTTATTTTGAAAATTTTGAGCGAATTAAAAGTTCCATGGTTTTCGTAAATCTTTAAGTTCTCTTAAAGATCTCTCTCTCTCTCTATATATATATATATATATAATCAATCGCATGATTTTATTTACAAAGAAGCTCTTATTGATGTTCTACCGCATCACATGATCATACAGAAAGATGCATTTTATTTTCTATAAAGATGAACAAAAATTGAAGGGATTTTAGAAAAATATTTATAAGTAGTTTTTCTCTCCAAGATCCCTACATCATGGTCTTATTCCCAAATGATGTTATCTTAGTTAAGATAGCCGATGTTGAAATGATTACCAAAAGAGAATGAACAATTACAAGGTGGCACCGGCATACGAGCTTAAAGCCAACTGAAGGTCCAAACTTTTACAAGATTGCTTTGAATCGTCTGGTAAAGAAGAAAGCATCCTTCTTGACCTACGTGCATGCATGTATCCAAAGCTGTTCGTATCCGTAAACGATAATAAATCATCATCATACAAACCAAAACTAATGTTTGGTTCGTTAAATGCACGATCATTATAGCCATGGAAATTGATGTTAATCCCATGATTATCGATTATTTGGTCGTAGGGTTGGAGGTAACTACTTATATTGGCCTTTGTAGCTTGTAACAATAACCTTTTCTTCTTCATTCTTTCTCTTTTATGTGCGTTCTGATGACCACCCAATGCTTGCGAGGTTACGAACCCTTTGAAACAATACTGGCACTCGAATTTCTTTGTCTCTTTGGAATTCGCCATGGGGGACTTCTCTTTCTCACAAGAGATTGTGGTGGACAATGATCCTTCTTTGCTAACCATCGAGCCATTTTTAAGAGGATCAAGCTCAAACCCGAATAGTCTAATCTTTTTGTCTGTGGATATTGATGAACATGAAGAATCTGCATCCTCTCTTACCCATGTTGATGAAAGAAAATTAGACACAACTTCTCCCATCTGTATATCTTATGACTTTATGTGCTTTTTAAAATGATTTACCAAAGGGAGTACCACTCCTCCCTTTTATAGCAAATCAATTGGCTTATGAGAGTAAAATAAAAAACAGCTTTCATAATCTTTTTTGGCATCATGCATGTAGCATACATGTTTATATGTACATGCTCGTATCTGTTTAAATGTAAAGAAAGACAAAATGAAAACATAGAATAAAGGAGGGAATAGTCAAAGAGGTTTGTATAAAGCGGTATATGGTGAAGATCTCCCAGACATTATTGTAATAGATACAGCAGGAACATTTTCTCATCAAAGTGTATTAAATAGTGTTTGAGCATATCTAATGTTACAAACACATGGATTTATCGTACCATTTTTATCAGTAAAATAACCAACTATTCCGATTCTATGCTTAAAGTTAGGGACATGTTTTCCTAGTAATATTATACGAAAAAAAAAAGTCAAAAAAAGAGGTTTATATTTGTAATCACCTTGGACGAACAGCTTCATCAAATCTAGCGTATTGTTCTTTAATTAATATATATATTAACTTGATTGACAATTGCATACTGTTTGTTATCATGAAAAGACGGCAACCCTTTAAACAAGTCTTGTTGCACAAACATAAATAATACCGAGATTTTTATAATATTTAAATACAATACATCCATGAATTTTTTTTATATATTGTAATTTATTGCAATTTTAGGGTATTTGAATTTGTTAAACTTAGTTAAAAATAAACGGATTAATTAAATGGATCCCGCATAATTATAAGTTTCTAAATATCTTTCCAAATATAATTTTACATGTTTATAAATTAGTTTTTTTTTTTTTTTTTTTTTTTTTTTTTTTTTTTTTTTTTTTTTTTAAATTAGATTAACATTTTAAATGTAAGCATAGAAATAGGATCCAACTACACATTTTTTTTGAAACCCCTTATTGTCTTTTTGGTATTTCTAAGCAATTATAAATTGTGAGATTCTGTTTCAAAGTAAAAAAATGATTTTGTTTTTAACAAGGTGGGGTGTCAAATCTCACAAAGAATTATTTTTTAATCTTAACTTTTACTTTTCCACAAAATATAACAAAAACACTAAACACGTTTACATTTCTTGATAATATATTAACATATTCCCTTTGTTTTTTTATTTTGATAACAAGTTAAAGCATGTATTTTTCGTTTTATTTCATACAATGCATTTTAAAAATAAAAAGTTAAAGACCTCTGTCTAAATTTTTAATCAAATAAAAAATAAGCTAATTGAAAATTTGTTCAATAAATCTTTTGTTTGATAACAAGACTTTTATTTAGTTATAAAGCCGTGTCATAACTTTTAAAACACAAATTTTACATACATTTTCAAAAACTAAAAAGAAAATAAACGTACATTTTTCAAACAATTTTCCATAAAACAGACTAAACTAGTCAGAGAGATTTATGTATCTGGCCTTTCTAAAACCAGAATGTGCTTTAACCTAGCGAATTTAAACTCACGTGCTGTTAGACTTTAAAATTATTTGTAGTATTTTTTTTATCCTATTAAATAATTAAAATTATCACCAAGAGCAGGCGTACATATTAACTGGATTACAGGGTGGGAATATCGGTCTTGGGCTCTTAGCCTTATAGAATTATTATATTTAAGAATTTATCACATTTTCTTATTTATTATTTAAAAAAAACAAATTAACAAAGTAAACTAAATATACGTTATCATTGTTTTATTTTGTATTTTTTTTAATGATTTTCTAATTGTATTTTAAATTATTCTTTATGTGTTAATATTTTATTAAATAATTAAGTAGTTGATTATGTGTTAGTGACATAGAATATTGATATTACACTGGCATATAAGAAATGAGAAAAAACTTACCCAGTTAAAAACCCAATAAAATTGCACCGATATGAAATGGTCTTTTGCTGGTCTCCAATATCCTCCCGATAAACTAAAATAATCCGTCTTCTGCAAGCATTTGTAACTTATGATGTTTACAATAAAACAATTTATCTTTGTACTTTTTATTATATTTTTCTTTTAACTCTTATGTTAACAATTAATAATAAAAACAACAGGGTTTTTTCCAGACCCAGCCAAAACTATAACGGCCCGGCCCATCTATGCTAGGAGCAATGCTGTGATGTTGACATGACCTTGACAAGACTGGTCCATGTACACCTCTAAGCCCATTTTCTACAAAATCAACACACAACATTAGTTTACTACTACACATTATAATGTTCATATTACCTTAGCCCGTTAGTTTTCTATCAATCTTTTATGTAATTGTGAGTGAATAATAATTGTTCTTGAGTAAAAAATCAAAACTTATATTAAGGATAAGAGCATTTTTTTTTGATTCGTCTTGAGCCTATCAGGATATTTAATTCTTTAGGACCAGTCCTGTCTCTGAGACAATCTGGTGCTAACAATTGGAAATCCAAACCGGTACGAGCCGGCAGATCGGTTTATGAGTTGAACCGGTTTCACCAAAATCGGTTTGTAATTGGATTGGGTTTTGTTTAGAAACTGGTTTTTTTGAGCATCTCTAGCTCGTAGAACTAAAAGGAACCGGGTTTAAATAAAGTTGAGTGGAGAATGAATTTTGTTTTTGTTTTGATTTGTTATCTCAAAACCACGTTTTTATTTTTTAAGATTCTTATACTAAGTTCTATCATGATGTTATTATGCTGTATGCTTTATGGAATTAAAACACTAAGGGTTGAATGTGAGACAGATTTTTTTTTTGTCTTTGATGCCATTAGCGTAAGATATCAAGTATAGGCTACAGTATTAAAAGGGAATAAAGGCTCAAGAATTAAATGGGCTTTATTTATTTGTTTTACCCTTTAACCCAAATGACTCCAACTGTCCGACACTCGACTGTTTTAGAGCCTAACCCAAGATCAGGTTGAGGGCCTCCTCCCCTCCTCTAATAAAACAATCATAAAACAACCATTCATTAGAAGAAAAAAAATACAGTAAATTACACCAACATTCCCTATCGTTTAGGGTAATTTACGCGTTTATTTATAAGTTTTTTTTAATCAAACAGTCCTTACAGTATGTTTTTGTCGTGCATTTAGTCTCTGCCACATATGAAAGACTATAATACCCTTCTGATTTTTTTTATAACTTTTTATATTTATTTTAATTTCTAATAATATTAAATGAAATAGGTCCACTTTAATAATAACCCTATCTTTATAAACTATCCCCTTTATCCCTTTCATCAGTTGTGAACAACCACCTCCCTTCATGATTCTCTCTACTTCAAGTTCTAGTGTTAATGCCTGAAAATTTAGTAGGCAGCAGCAAACAACGGTGCAACAATATTAAGCTACATGTTCCACATTGATTTCATCAGCAAATCAGTCATTGAACAACCATTATTTATCATCATATTTCGCATCGTTGTTTTCATTAGCCATTGAATAACTATCTCTTGCAAGATTTCATCAACAAATCAGCAAGAAACCCCTATAAACTAAACCATGAGAGCATAGCTTCTTCGATTTCATCATCCATCGAATATACATCTTCAAGAGTCTACTTTTAGGTTCTAAAACTTGAAATCAAAACCCACTTCTTGGCATATGCGTTTGTGTTTAGGATTGTCGGCCCTGAAATTTGCTAACCTAATACCTTAAATCACCTAACCTAGAACTAAGATTTAAAACCCACAAACCTCAAACCTGAAATCACACAATTATCCATTATCCTAGTGGGGTCGGTTGTCTTCTCCGGTGACCCTTTAGGAGCAAGGCACAGGGCAGAGATGAACGCATCTGATAGAGGTAGTGCTCTGGTGGATGGTAAGAGAGCATAATGATGGCTGGAAGAAGAGATCAACGAATTAGGCGGTAGTGGTGGTCTAGTGGACAGTAAGATGGAAGAAATGATTGCTTCAAAAGGACTAATAATCGATAGGAGATATAGGTGGAGTAACCGATCGGCCGATGATTGGAGTCGGATGTACATGTCTTCAAGGCCCGATCCTAAGCATGTAAATATCCTCAAAGCTCAAGATGAGTCAGATAAAAAGTGCCCCTATCGCTATTATAAGCTTTTATTTTTAAATAAATGTATATATAATATGTAATTAAAAAATGGGCACTATGCAGCTGTCCACTTTGCCCACCGTCAACGAAAAGAAATTAAAAAGTGATTAGTCTTTACTAATTAGTATAACCATTAGTTAAATTTTTTTAACTTGTAAGTAGTACATATATATAAATTTGAAATCTTGAATTCTAGTGAGAGTTTCAAATGAATATGATTGTGGTGCTTAAATATATATATGTATTATTATACTCTTGTAATTATATTAGTTGCATACTCGACAAATAAACTTAATTAAACAATCATATAAGACATTGCAACCTAAAAGCATACATCTTCAAGAAATTGTAACAATTAAACTAAAACACAATTATCTTTTTCTTTTAACTCTAAATATACAAACATAAACTTTTGAAATGTAAAGAAAATAGAAGGAAAAGTATATGTATATAAATTGAAAAGGAAAAAATAGCACCATATAGATTTTACTTTTATTAATTCTTATTAAGCTTTCAATTTTCAAAAACTTCATACACCACATAAAAACATATAAATCATACTTGGTTATAACCAACCAAACCAAACTGAAAATCCTAACAACATAATCCACTTCCATGAACTATATATACCACTATATGAACTAATTAATGATCATAAGTATCATAGGTTATAAAACTTGTGAGTTGTAGTGGTTGATTAGTATTAAACATGGTTGCAGAAATCGGAGATTAATCGTTTGATGTTCCTCAACCGTCGAGGATTAGCACATTAATCGGAAATTTCGGATTAATCGGGTTTGACGGGATTAATCGATCTTGGTGGGATTAATCGACCAACAAAAATCAAAAAAGTCAAAATTTAAAAATTTAAAAAAATAATAATAAAAAAATACTACTTTAAATTTTTACTCCAAAATTTTCAAATATTATACAAAAATTTTCATATTTATCACTTTTAACTATTTACAAAATATTCTTTGGGTTCTTTAAGTGGAGTTGAAATTTATATTGAAGTTAACCCTGTAATGTTATATTTAAATTAACAATTTAAGTATTTTGTCCAAACTGTCTAAAACTTATAGTTTTAAACTGATAACAGTTTACTTACAACAACATATTAAATCTAATAAATTAAGTATAATATGTTAAAAGTTAAAAGTTAAAAACATAACTTTATAAATAGAAGTAAAATTATTATTTTAATATTGAAATTTAGTTTATTTAGGATTACACTTTAGGTTTGATAATTATTTAACTTTATTAACTAACTTATAATCATTATTAGAAAGACACTACAAGTTATCAATTTTAACTATTTACAATATATTTTTTGGATTTTTTAAGTTGAACTAAAATTTATAGTTAAGTTCATCCTGTAAGGTTATATTTAAATTAACAATTTAAGTAGTTTATACAAATTGTTCAATAGTTGTAGTTTTAAAATGATAATGATTTACATACAACAACATATTAGACCTAGTAAATTAAGTATAATATGTTAAAAGTTAAAAACATAACTTTATAAGTAGAAGAAAATATATTCTTTTAATATTGAAATTTAGTTTATATATGATTACAATTTAGGTTTGATATTTATTTAATCTTATTAACCACCTTACAATCATTATTAGAAAGAAATTGAAAAGTCATGGGAGTTTCAAATAAATGTGGTGAAAGAAATAATACATGGGAGTTTCAAGTGAATGTGGTGAAAGAAAAAATGTTTCTTTTATAAGTATACTAGGCGAATGTCTGTGCGTTGCGCAGAAACACCTATGTAGTTAAAGTCTTTACAAACATATGTTTTTTTAAATATAACAATAACGTTGTTGTTAAATTTGAGGTAATAATTCGTATACTAAATTGATATAATATATTGATTATTTTGAATTATATATATATATATATATATATATATATATATATATATATATATATATATATATATATATATATATATATATCATAATTGCATAATATCAATCGTTTGAATGACTTCTACCCGCGAATTACACATAAATAAAATTAAATATAATATATGGTTTAATGTTATTTATAGTTGTTGTTGTTGTTAATTAAATTTTTAAAATTTATTTGCTTAATGTTTTAATTTCTATCATTATAATTATTTAAAACATCAAACATTATTTTTAGATTTTAAAGGTAACAATATAATCATTTATATAAAGTTATTTTTAACTATCATAATTGAAAGTTATTTTAAATTTGCACGTGCCTAAAAGGGAGCAAAGTTATTATTATTATTAAGTTATTATTATTATTATTATTATTATTATTATTATTATTATAAACCATAAACTCCTCGAGAAAATAATCTTTTCCAGTCGAAACTCTACCCGCGTAAAGTCCGGTTTTCATCAGAAACTCGCGGTTTGGTTATGGAAATTCATTTTTAGATACGAAACGCTGCCCAAATCACTACTTATCAGGTGAGTTCCTACCCCCATATTTTTCTAAGGTTTTAATGGTTTTTAGGGGAGAATACAAGTAAAACACATTAAATTTTGTGTTTTAAAATACAATTTACCTATTATGATTTAGTTATCATTATGATGTATAAAAACATGAAACTTGTTAAGAATCATGGAAAAGAACTTATAAACTATAATATGTATAGTTTATGGATCAAATGATCCTTTTTACAAAATTACATGTTATTTAAAAAGAAGTTTTTGTTACTTTATGTAACTAATTAATATCGGATTGTGAACCACTCGATGTACCACTCATGGTACCCGTTAGAATCCTAATTATAACCAGAGTCTCTTTAAGGGAGAGCATGAGTTAGTGTATAGATCTATACAGGACTGACTATATATTAGTATGATTATAATGAATATTCACAATAAGTATTTACTAATTATTTACATAAAGATATACTTTTCCTAAAACTTTCCCAAGGGATATTAACTATATGATACTTAGTATATACAATAAGGTTAGATAAAATTGAAATCCGATAGACAGTGGAATGCGTGACTTCCACCTCATTTATTTTTCCTTTTTTGGTTGTGGGCTTAGGGCAGATTCACCCATTCAACTGTCTGTTCGATCTCGGTTATATACAACTCGTATGTATTAAGTGATCATAGGAGGGTAGTATCGTCGTATCAAGTTTTCAGGGTAAACAAGTCTTTATTCAGTTTAACTTATCAACGAAACTAGATATCATTAAAGTAAGTATATTGATTATACTTGTGCTTTTCAATCTTGGAACAACATAGACTACCAGTCGGTTTTATAGTAAATATAGGATTTTCTATGGTAAACATCGCTCTTTTAAGGTAAATAGTTTTCATTAGAACTTTCTGAAAAAAAAATAACATTTATTACCGAAAACAATGTTTCACAATAGAGTTAGTGAAACTAGAAACTTATCTATAAAAGGTTTAATACGTATTATTAAACTAGTATAACCTAAAGGACCTTAAATGGTTAATTCTATAATTTATTAGTTTATGCATCAGATTTATATATAATTAATATCTGATAGGCGGTGGAATGTGTGACTTCCGCCTTACTTCCTGTTCCTTGTTTGGCTATGGGCTTAGGGTAGATTCACACATTTAACTGTCCGTTTGATATTAGATTATATATAGTTAGTATAAACTAAGTGATTATAGAAGGAACTATTGTGGTTACCATTTTACAAAAAGGAAATATATGATTTTCATAAGAAATATTTTTCATCGGATATAAAAGAACTATTACAATTTACTCTATAAGCATCTGGTGAATATGTTAGGGTTATATACAATAAGGATCTAACAAACAATAGGATGTGCGACTTCCGCCTTATTTCCTGTTCCTTGTTTGGTTGTGGGCTTAGGTCAGATTCGCACAATCGATTATCTGTTTGATCTAGATTGTATATAACTTGTATTCATTATGTACTCATAGAAGGAATTGTAAGATTCATTTTTACTTGTCTTTCATCACATCAGAAAATATAGGATTTTCTGGAGGAACATGCGAACTTTTCCAAAGAACTTAGAGTGTACTTTTTATAGCAAAAATACTTATGAATTCACCAGCTTAAATGATGATACTCTCTTTCAAACCACTTGTATTCTCAGGATCATAGTAGACAGGTATCCTCTTGGGTGTTGTGAAGACGGAGCTTTACGTGTTAACTTTTGTTGAACTTTTAATGTATTTCAATTAATGCTTTGAATACAATATAAATATTATATTATCAATACGATGGTTGCTGTTACTTTGATTAATATGATGCATGTGATGTGATACTTACCATGAAGTCATCCACCCCCCGAACGTTTTCGTCGTTCTGGTTTGGGGGTGAGACAATAATGATCTCTTTTTGAGGGATATTAGAGCTTATAATAGTATGTTCTCTATGAAATCCTTTGGTGCTAATGTGGATGATGAAATAAATGACACTCGTGGTCCCTATGTTTTCAAGGTTTCAGGACAGATTAGTTATAAGATTGGTTCCCTCTGTCCTGATGCTGAAAAAGGACCTAGATTTCTTCAACTGTATTTGTTTGATACTGATAATGAGGTTAGCAACAGGTTTAGGGCCTTTCAAAATCCTAGGAGAGTTGGTTTGGATGAGAGTATAGTTACGTTTCTGGTAACCTTTTTGAAAGACAACAATGAATATGTATGCACGTTTAAGACTGCCAAACATTTTGTTGATGAGATGAACATACCATCATATTATGTTCGTATGTTTAATGATATTCTTGATCGTAGGTATGATTTGCCTTCGCCTGGATCCTTGGGTAGCATTGTCACTGGCGATGATAGTATTAGTACACGTTATGATATTGTAATTCACTTTAATTCTGGTCGCCATCACCGTATTAGTAAACTTCATCCTACTTATATGCCCCTACATTATCCTCTGTTGTTTCCATATGGTGAGATGGGGTGGTCTCCAAATTTGAAATTGGGTAATCGCACTGGTGCGGAAGCAAGGAATCTTACTGTTAATATGTATTATGCATATCATATTCATTGTCGTCAGCACATATGGTCCATCATTCTGAATTCTTCTCGGCTCTTTCAACAATATATAGTGGATGCATATACTTGTATTGAGGAGGGGCGTCTAGAATTTATTGTCACGCGTCAGGACAGTCTTCGGTCTGAATATGTTGGGGGTCTATATGATGCTCTTTCAAAAGGTGATAAGGAGTCACGGTCAATTGGGAAACACATTTTCCTCCCTACATCTTTCACAGGTGGTCCTCGATATGTGTACAACCACTATCAGGACTCTATAGCAATTTGTAGAGTATACAGTAATCCGTAATATTTCATTACATTCACGTGCAATGTTAAATGGCCAGAGATTACATGCTATATGGATGCGCATGGTCAGAGGAACCCCACAGCAGAGCATATATCATTGTCAGAGTCTTTTAACTAAAACTCCAGTCATTTATAAAATTTCTAAAGGAGGACAAACCTTTTGGAAAAATTGATGCATGTATGTTGGTTTTACTTTCCCAGGTCATCTGTTATTGTTGTTATTTACGTATATGTAACCTTTTTTCTATGTTCTAAGTTTTCCTTTTATGTTTTGTCATTTCTTATTTTCAATGTTTGTTTCTATTAGCTCTATTATGTAGTATCATTTTTTCTGTAACTTTCTTCAATTATAGTGTTGATATTAACATATTTGTGTGTCTCCAAATTTATTTGTGTACTATTATTTTTTATGATATGTTCTTGTTAAAAGTTTTATCTATCAGTAGCTTTGTCTATATACCCCTTTTATACATTGGTCATGTATTGGAAAAATAAGATTTTCGTATGGAAAAAAATAAGCTCTTTTGTAGGAAAACAACAGTTTTTGTTTTCCTTTCTAACATTTTTATTGTATTTACTCTTATCCAATTGCCTTATTGTCCCCTTCTTTTCATTATATGTTTTCATTGTTTTCCAGTTTGTTATATAACATATTTATTTCTTCCTGTAGATTTGTACACAATAGAATTCCAGAAAAAGAGGTCTTCCCCATTATCACACGTTGATTTGGGTAAGCAGTGCATACAAGATAAAGAGTCCAGAAGAGGTTGATGTGTATATTACAGCAGAGCTGCCAGACCCGTTGCTTGAGCCTCGACTGTATGCAATTATAACAACATGCATGATTCATGGTCCATGTGGACCACTAAATGAGAAAGCTCCCTGTATGAAGGATGGAAAATGCAACAAACATTTCCCGAAGCCATTTTTGGATTCTACTCTTTTTTATTCTGAGGGTTATCTATGCTACAAACGTAGCTCAAATGCTTATCACACAACACCACGTGGAGTTGTCATAGATAACAGATATGTAGTTCCCTATAACAAAAGACTTTCTTCCCGATTCGAAGCACATATCAATGTTGAGTATTATGGCTGGGATATGATGATCAAATACCTTTTCAAGTACATTTCAAAAGGAGAAAATTGCGTGAAATATGCAATCCAAAAGACTGAACAGACCAGCGAGGCGGGACCAAGTGACACTGTGAATGTATGAGCCACTACTACATCAGAAGGAAATCAATTTGTTAATGAGATAAAAAAAAATTAGATGGCAGGTATATTTGTCCACATGAGGCAGCGTGGAGAATATTTGATTTTCATATTCATCACCGATATCCACCAGTTCAGATTCTAGCAGTTCATGAAGAGAACACATAACTAATGGTCTTTAAAGAATACACAATGATAATAGATGTTCTCCATAATCCATATGCCGCCAGAACAACTCTCCTTGCATGGTTTGAGAGAAATGCAAGAGACCCAAGAGGTCACGAACTCACATACATTGAGTATCCAAAATACTACAAGTGGGATGGCCATTCTAAATCGTGGGATACAAGCGCAGATGATTCATCAAATATGATTTGTCGGCTTGTGTTTGTTCACCCATCTTCCAATGAACTGTGTTATCTCTGAATGTTGCTCTATCATCAGAAAGGTTGCACATCTTTCAAAGATCTACGCACTGTAATCCGACTGTGTTTAGCCAACATTTAGAGTTGCGTCTAATGCACTAGGAATAATAGGGAACGACATTGAGTGGATGACTACCTTCAATGAGGCTTATGTGTGGGCGACATCATCACAACTTCGTTCCCTTTTCTATAATTTGTTGTTATTTTGTGAAGTTAGTAATCCAAAGCTTTTGTGGGAAGAAGCATATAGAAAAATATCAGATGACTACATCTATAGCTTAAAAGCGACACTGCCAGACAAGGTTTTCTGTGCAACAGATGATATAGTCCGTCAACAGTTACTTCACGAGCTGAAAAACACCCTCTGTTCTTATGTGCCTTCCAATTCTCTTGGTGATTTCGATTTACCAATGCAATCATCTATTGTGCTTGTTGTCCTCCAGAATCGACTACTCCTAGAAGAGATGACTATGACAAGAGTATGTTAGCTGATCACCATGCTCAACTACTTCCACAACTAAATACACATCAATATTCAATCTTCCAACGTTTTTTCTCTTCCATTCAGCGTAAAAAACAAATACTTATATTTGTTTACGGTCACGGGGGCATCGACAAGACATTCTTATGGACACCGATTCTTTTATACTTTAGATCGATTAGAAAGATTGTCCTTGGGGTTGCCGCATCTAGAACTGCATCATTGCTTTTACCCTCTGGAACTACAGCACATTCACGGTTTAAGATACCGATCGATGTAACCAACAAAAGATTGTGTGACATAAAAAAGGATGCTACTAGGTGATCTTATGCAGCATACATCGCTCATCATATGGGACGAAGCACCGATGAGTGATAGGAGATGTTTTGAATACCTTGATAGATCTTTGCGGGATGTGCTTGACTGTAACGGACAAACATTTGGTAGTATTTCTGTTCTTCTTGGTGGCGACTTTCAACAGAATCTGCCCGTTCTGCCAAAGGCCACACTTTCACAAATCGTTGACCTTACATTGCCAAATTTATATTTACGAAGCTTTTTCCAAATTCAGATATTGTCTCAGAACATGAGACTACTTTCTGGCAACAATGATGGTACACATACATTTTCGACAGCTTCCTTTGTTGATTGGCTACTTCGAATTGGAGATGGGACAGTTGGACGACCTGACGTAGACGATCCACATGACACTTCATGGATCTACATGCCAGATTCGTTGTTAATACCAGCAAGGTCTGCTTCTTTACAAAATCTCATAGATTTTGTATATGGAACTGAAATACTTAATGATCCCACTGCAAATGACCTGTCAGGACGAGCGATTGTTTGTCCGAGTACGAAAGTGGCCGATAATATAAACATAATCATCCTCAAGATGATCAGTACCTACGGCAAGATATATAACAGTACAGATGCAATGGAACCGAATGGAAACACACAGATCGGATCTAGAGGGTCTCTACCCTGGAGAATACCTGAATCAATTGACCTTCCCAGGAATACCACCTCATGCTATTGAACTAAAATTGAACACACCTATAATGTTGTTAAGGAATATAAATCCGAGAAAAGGTTTGTGTCATGGTACCCAACTTATCGTTTCACAGTTGTTACCAACGGTTATTGAAGCGACTATAATAACAGGCACATGTATCGGATAACGCGTCTACATCCTTGCATAAAATTCATCCACAGGCCATCGGATTTACCAATCTCCTTTTCACGAAAACAATTCCCAATTATATTATGTTATGCGATGACCATCAATAAAAGTCAAGGCCAATCACTCAACAAAATTGGTGTTTATCTATCTCAACCGGTTTTTTCACATGGACAGTTATACGTAGCATTATCGAGAGCTACTTCTCTAAGTTCCTTAAGGATACTCATAGAAAAGAATGAGACTACATTAGAAAACGAAACAAAGAACGTTGTATATAGAGATCTACTACACAAAGTCGCCCCAAATGAGGTTCACCGTATCATCACCATATATCGTTATTCCATACATATCGATGCTATCGATGCTGTTACAACTATGATTGTTAATACACGTTCATATTTAATACATATATATTCTCATCTATACAACTGAATATCATGCTTTTTGTATCCTTATTATATCCACTTATAATTGAAAATTATTTACACATTTGTCATCCCATCAGAAACCAACGACAAATAATGACTAGCATATCTGAGTTGAAATGCGATGGCGTTAGGGTTTCTATACAACTTAGAATCATTCACAAATGGAAATATGAAGTGCGTCGATATGAAACCTGGTACCTTGTCGTTGATAGATTTGTATGTTAACAAAAAACAATAGTTTTTTTACAATATACATACATACATACATATATATATATATATATATATATATATATATATATATATATATATATATATATATATATATATATAATAATAATAATAATAATAATAACTTTTACAGTTCAATAATGCTTCTCGCTACATATTCCTTTTTTACTGGGAGATGCCATACAAATTCTTAGACAACGGACTAATCAAGCTTTCATAGAATCGATGCTTAATGTTTCCGATTGTTACACCATATCCGAATACAATTGCCTTGAATTAGATAAACATCAAAAAGTGTTGGAAAATGATTTATACGTCGACGTCAGCCTCAACTCTATTATCAAACCACTTCCAGATACAATGACCATACCAACTTCTTGGTTTCATTTTGTTTCTAAATCACAACTGATATAACTTGGAGAGCACCCACCCTATTTTCTAGGTACTAACATAACGTGTTCAGTATGTTTCAGTTACATGACTTAACTATTTATACATCTTGCTCTTTAGATTATATTGGAGTGTTATCCGAGATCAGAGACTACACAAAACATGATGGGCAGCCCTATATCCTTCTCATTCTCACAAATATCAGGTATCTCTTAGAATTGACAACATCCACTCCTAACTAATCCGTCTTGCGTATAGTAACTGGATTATGTGTAACACTTATAATGTCAACGAAATCCCAATAAACATGTGGAAAGAATGCATAACCACTCCAACAAAATTCAATCGTAGTCTGCTTGCTCCATCTCCTGTTATGACAGTAGTAGCGGTCACGAATCTTAAACCTTCTGTTTCTGATGGTAAAACACATTCACTACACATAACATAAACGCAATATCACGTATGCTAATTGTTACATTTCCACCCCTTATCCCAAGAACACTACACCATGGATTATCACATGCCACTCATGTATACGTAAATCCGCAAATGCCGGAAACAACATCTCTAATGACCCTGTAAAGAGTGCACCTCAGATAATATTAGTAAACTCTTTTTACTTAACTATAACTGCCTTTTTACTTGACCATAGCTGTTATGTTCGCTTCAAATTTACTACAGGTTCAGCAGGCCGCTTCGTCCATTGTCAACACCTTTAGGGATACCAACAAGCTTGAAGGACATCAAACTAAAAACACGATCGGAACTCATGGTAAAAATGCATAATAATCACTTCGAACACATACCAAATCCATTACATACACCTTATACTGAATCAGTTTACAATTATGTGCACAAAGGACAAGACCTTCTTGGTAAAGACATCCATTACAGACTTTGTCTTTCAAGACAACTAGTACCAAATAACATGTCCAACTTATAGACATATAATCTTTAAAAGAGGTTCACAGTGGTACTACAACGCCCATGCAGCCATCGAAAAACCATCATTAGTGTAAATACCTTCCTCTAATCCTACATATTATTAATATGTTACACAAGACGCTGACAACCCACATCCTTATGCAGCCACAGGTTCAGTGTGACAATAAGCGATTCGACCAGCACGATATCAGCAATCATATCTGACACATCATCTCGGAAACTATTGAACTCAACTTTTGGACACTCTATCCAAGCACAAAGGAGAATTTAAAACAATGTCCATCCAGAGGCTAAGAACATCCACTGTGGAAAATCTTCGCTTCATAATAGTCGACATTCAAGCATCAAAAACCGTTCCTCAAACACCAACTCCAGCAACTCCGTCACACGTTCCAGTAACAAGGTCTACATTACAACATAGCCCACAATGCCAACTACAACAACAAGACATGCCACACACAGTCTAACCTTCAACACAAATGGTATGTATAAACACACAAATATTGACACCAACTAAAGCGGATGAATATTTACTACATGTTTTTTTAATATCTTACAGATAACCCACCAGCATCAGGAGATGGAAAGCACACCCGAAAGAAATGAAAAATAAAAGATCAAATCGTACCCTGATGCTTAATTCCACTTTTTCCCCCCTTCGTTTGACACTCTTGAAAAACAATGATATTTTGTTGTCTAGACGACACATCAGTATGTACTAATGCTCTTACTTCGGAACTAACACTCTTTTTGAGTCCTGATGGTACATCACTATCTAGTGATACCTTTACTTTGGAAGTACATATGATGTTGCTACTCTTCTATGTCTTTTATGAAAATGTAACGCGTATAAAAACCAATCATCATCTAGACCTAACGACATAAAAAAATAACGGACAACACCTTTGTAGAAATCTTTCTACTTATATAACTCATTTATCCACACAAAATAAAATATAATAGTCGTTGTTACTTAAATAGATGATTAAAATCCTCTTTGTTACATTCTAAAATTAATTTTACAGTATTTACATGCACCATATTACTTCAAGTCGTAAAAATATTCCGTGGTTACCCACTAAAGAAATCAATGAACTTATACACTAGTTTACTTAACTGCTTTTCAGCCATATATCTTACATTTTATTAAAATCGTTTCTGGCCCAATCGACCAGCCTGCTCAATACGACCATGGCCCACTACAACATTCAACAACAAAAAAATAAAGCTACAAAGAAATTCAGTTTCTATTGCATATTTAACACAAACCAGTTAATATGAGCATGGCCCATTACAACACTCAAGGAAAAAAAAAACGAACAACAAAAATCAAATGCCTTTGTATATTGAAAGTCACCATTTGTACTCCTTTTTCGAAATTCTTGTAGGAACCCAAATAAATGATCAAAATATTTTTCATTACATTATACAACCGATTGACCCATCTAATACAATATAACTGATCACTTACCAGCTAATAAATAGCTTGCCTAATATCCTTAATAAAATTCCATGCAATTGTAAGTAAACCTCTATCAACATTTGTCGATACATTAAATTAAATTATCTCCAGTTCCAAATAAAAAAATAATACAAAATCAGATATAAGTAACAATATCACTCAAATCATAATTACATAGCGTAAAAAAATAAGTAAAATCATTCCCACCTGCCCTTTCACCATCTTCAATAAACATACTCATAATCATTAATTGCAGTTGATTTTGCATGCAAAAACAGTCCACCCATTTCACTTTCGGAATGATGGCCAAATATAAGTATGGCAACTCAAACATCATCAACATTAAAGGCCTATCTATAAATCCATTAGCCACAACACCACTCTACACTATATACATTCACAACATCGATAATAAAAACAAAAAACCAAAAAAACACAAAATTAAACCAGCAGAGATGGAAAGCATCCTCCACGTCCTCATCGGTCAGGCAGAGGAAGAGAAAACGACACTGACAAACCTTGAGAATGATTTCTTCTTACACCAAAAGATGAGAGAGGAAATACTAGAGAAGATGAGTCATCACCCCAAGTTCACCAACTACCTCTAGATGAAAGACACTCTCACCAGCAGCATCTATGATGGAGCAAAACCAATCCAAGCCATCTACAACTTTAAAAAGGAAGCAGAGTTGACCATCGAGAACTTGAATAAACATCTGAAAAAGGTTCCTGAAGATGATCATACATACATGGACTGATTTATGATGCCGAAGTAACTGTTTCTTTTGGTCCTTTGTATATCATCAGATGGGTGAGTAGTTTCGTCTTTTGATCTTTTGGTTATCATTCTCCCTCTAGTTCACAAGATGTAAGAATATCTAACAAATACATTCTATAGGTTTATGTTTATTATCTGATTCTTATTGTATAGTATTCTAACTACCAACAGAAATATCCACACATCAATACACTAATAACACATTTAATAAAAGATTTTAAATCTACTTTTAAGGCCATGCATGAAAAAGAAACTGAAAACTAAGTTCAAGAAGCTATCGCCATTTTCAAACATAATAGGTAGGTCATCATATAGATATCTAAGATCATATCGAATCATTAAAGGAAAAAATAAACACCGCTCATCAACAAATTCCCTATATAAGACACCACCTTCTTTCCATCATCAACAAACAAAAAATGGAAACCATCATCGCAGAACTCAACGACCAGGCAAACACCATGAAGTTGAGCGTCACCGCAACCCAAACAACATATGCCACCATCTCCACCATCAGACAGGACCTGCTCCAACAGGTACCGATATTTCTCCCATACACCCACTGTGTCATCACAGAGGAACTCATCAAAGACATGGATAAACAAATAGCTCTGATGATGGACTCCTTCCAAGCCATGCAGGAGAGACACAACGAAGCCATGGAAGCGTATTCCAAGATCTTGAACGATCTTCCCCACATGTAGCAACCAATAATCTTATATTATCATCTAATAAGATAAGAATTGAATGTAATATCTACTATCTGTTTATGCTAATATCAACTATGCAACGTTCCTATGTTTTCTATAGATGATGCGTCAAATCAGCCAAATAATAATCTTCTACCACTATATGTTGGAGATATACATACTGATATAGATTCGAAATTAGTTAATTGTACGTGTAATCAACAACATCCCCTTCTATTTTTGTTTCTTTTTTCTTTTTCCAAACCAAACTTCATTTTATAGATTATAGATTGGAGATACACATGATATAGATTCAAAATCAGATAAGTATCCGTGTACAAACTGCATTCTATAGCTAACTGTCTACTAGAAATTTTATATCTAAATAAGACTACCCAAACAAAAAAGAAACTACCCGAAAACATTCTCACATCCGGCCCCGCAACGCGGGGTCACTCACCTAGTTATTATTATTATTATTATTATTATTATTATTATTATTATTATTATTATTGTTGTTGTTATTTTTTTATTGTTATTTCAAATAACAATTTAATATAATATAGACAAAATTGCAAAAATGGTCCATGTGGTATGCGTTTTTTTGGGGTTTTGGTCCAAACCCCAACTTTTTGCATTGGTGATCCCTTTGAGCTAGTTTGCATGCAGTTTTGGTCCCTGTCCAAACTAAAAAGACTCTTATACCCTTAATGAATTTAGTTTTAATTTTTTAAAAATTATTATAATTATTAAATAAAAATCAGGCCCACCTCTTTCTCTCTCTCTCTCTCTCACTCTCACACACACACACCAAACCATTTTACACACATGTACAGTTCCTTTTTATCCCATCGACCTTCTTTCTCCATTCTTTTTATTTGATGTAAAGAAAATCTAAATTGTGTATACATTCACCGGATTGACCGGGGGCATATACCGGGTTGATCGACTTCGCCAAAAAAGGTGCTACACAGATCGGAGTATTGGACCTCCACAGCCCCACCACAAAAGGTTCTATATACCTTCATTGTTGTTCCACAGCCCCACCACAAAAGGTTCTATATACCTTCATTGTTGTTCCACAGCCTCACCAGATAAGGTTTTTTCCTATTCCCCCATCTTCATTCCAGTGAATAACACATCTGTTCCACCTATTCCTTTACAAAGATTAATAGATCTTGAGCGACGATCGGTGGTTGTGGTTAGTGGTTGTGGGTGGCCTTGTTGCTTCATTTCTATTGGCGGATGCTTGACGAGGGACCAAGACGAAGCAGAAGCGACAATTGGTTGTTAACTTTTTTAAAATGACAATTTTACCCTTAGGGACTATTTTTGCAGTTATCTCTTTTTACCAAAATTACAAGAACAATTTCTGCAATTCTTTTTAAATTTATTGAATTATAATATATTAATTCATCTTTCTTTTTAATTTTATTGAACTACTATACATTAATTCTTTTTTTTATTGGCTTAATTTTTTTATCGTATTATAGTTAATTCTATTTTTAATATATAATATTTATATATTAATAAATATTATATTATTATATTATAAATTTATTTTAACTATATTTTAAAAAAAATTATTGGATTTAAAAAAAAAAAAGTTATTAGATTTTTTATTGGATTATTACATTTAATTTATTATATTCTATACATGATAAAAAAATATTTTAGTGGATCATTAATTTTTTTTAAATGTATATTATTAATTCTTTTTAATTTATTGGTTCTACCAAAAAGTCTTCGGACGCAAATGCACCGCATCCCATTGTCGAAAATCGCCAGGACCACTGCTAATCACCTTCATCGGAGGTTTGACGGAAACACTGCCAACCTGTTTCACCCAATGCCGCTATCCAGTAGCCACCTACGATAACCTCTTTACAATCCGTTAGAATCCTTTATATTTGCCACTAAGTCAATCGTTTTCCACTAGAACCATCACTATTTGAACCACTAAGAAGTCTAGCCTAAACACCTTTATCAGTTCCTCCATTTGTTGCATTTTACCAGCTTACGCCACAAAATCATACTACCTGGTCAGTTCCTCCATTCGTTGCCTTCCACAAACCCATGCACAACCTTATAACATCAAAGCTCCAAGCCTGCACTACCTGAAAAGATTTAGCGGTGGATCTGGTGGTGTAGCACTTGGTTTCCGGTATGTGAATTTTATTTGAGCATTGCCCTATTTTAGCTTTGGACTCGGCGAGTCATAAGGTCCGACTCGCCGAGTAGGGACGAGACTCAGGACACGTTTAAGTGGGCGACTCGGCGAGTCCATATCCTGGACTCGGCGAGTCACTGCTGCTGGATGAAACCCTAAGTTTCAAGGGTTTGCACCCTATTTAAACCCTCATTCCGCCCCAACTCGTCCCCATTCACCCCCAGAACTCCCCAACATCGTTTTTCCCTTATTTCCTTGAGAGATTGAAGTGCTCTTGGTGTGTTCTTGAAGGTTTTGAGGAGAAAGAGGTGTAGATCAAGAAGAGGAGAAGGAGATCAGGCATCTTTGTGTCATTTCAACATATTCCTTGAGGTATAGCTCGTTTCCCCTCTGTTTTCAAGCTTGTAATCTCTTTTTGCTTCATTGGAGTCCTTCTTAGGCTCTTCCCCAAGCTTGTTTGTGCTTTGTGGGTGATAATAAGTTGTTAGCCTTTAGATCTAGGCATGATCTAGTCCCTGGAACTTGGATCTAATGCCTTTATGGGGTCATATTGCATGAAAGCCCTAGATCTACCCCTTTTGGTGCACTTTGAGCCTTAAAATCCATATTGGTGAATATCTACACGTAAAGTTGGAAACTTTATGTGTGATTTGTGTCCTAGAAGCCCAGATCTGTGAATGGCATGGACTGGAATCGAGCAAATCGGTGTATTTGATGGATGCATGGCTGCGACTCGGCGAGTCACATATGTGACTCGACGAGTCTGGTCGCGAGTCACTGAACCGGTGCCTTTAAGATGTATCGAGTTGAGCCGTGAGTCACAGGGGGTGACTCGGTGAGTTGGAAGCTGAACTCACTCATGATAGGACTCGGCGAGTCAATGCCCTGACTCGGCGAGTCCAAGGCAATCTTCATAGATCAAGAACAGACTCGGCGAGTTGTTCATACAACTCGGCGAGTCTTAGCATAAAGTGTTCTTCGGATGAAGATGAACTCGACGAGTTGTTCATACAACTCGGCGAGTAGGATGAAGAGGTTGAACGTCAGTTTAGAAGATGAACTCGTCGAGTCATAGCCCAACTCGACGAGTAGAATCAGGGACCCAGGACAATAGTTTGCTAGGGACTCGGCGAGTGGAGATCCACTCGGCGAGTCGGGTAAACTAATAGTTGACTTCGATTTGACTTAGGGCTAGACCAGGGGTAAAATGGTCTTTTTACCCAAAGGACAGTTAGCAGTGTATGATTAAGTATATTGTGGGAATTACAGTCGGGGAGTTTCCGGAGCAGCAGCAGTAGTAGTAGGTGATCAATTCCCACACAGACCAGCAGCTATTTCGAGGTGAGTTTCCTTTCATTAGTAACGGGTCTAAGGCACCAAGGCCGGCCCGTATAGATGAGACGTTAGTATTATAGTGTGGGTCGAGCCCGTATCTATTAGTCGAGTTGATTGTGATATATACCAGTATGATAGAACTGTTTATACTTGTTGTCTGCGTGATACTTGTATGATATGTGTTGACGGTTGGGTGTGGGCGAGGCCCGTATCCCTCCAAGAATGGAGTGTGGGCTAGGCCCGTATCTCCCAGGTAGCGAAGTGTGGGTGGGGCCCGTATCTTCACGAGTGTGGGCGGGGCCCGTATCCTCACGAGTGTGGGCGGGGCCCGTATCTCCTAATTGCATGTTATTTGTTATATGCTGTTTGGTATGGGGTATTATGGGGGAGCTCACTAAGCTTTGTGCTTACGGTTTCAGTTTTGGTTTCAGGTACCTCCTCAGCCAGGGGAAAGGAGCCGGCGCGGTAGCAGCATGTCACACACACACTCTTCGGTTTCCGCATTTACGAGATTCACTGGGATTGTACTCTGATATTTGATGGGATGTATGGTTTGACTTTTAAAACATGGTTTGCGATGTGTTATGTTGTGATCAAACAATGTCTTTATTTATTAATGTTTTCTAAAGTAATATTTAAAAATGAAATTTTTGGACATGAAAATTGGGTCGTTACAAGTTGGTATTAGAGCCCTGGTTTGAGGGATTCGGACACGCCTTCGGGAGTGTCTGAACTCAAATCGAGGGATCGAAAGATTTTCCAAAAGAAAATGTTCTCTAAAACTCGGAAAAGAGTCATAAGAAAGAGCGAAGTGTGTGACGTGCGCGACCGGCCGAGCTCAAGTAAGTATTCCCCATAGTACCCATACAAGTTTATGTTATGTTTATCAGCTTACGTAGAACCGCATGCTAGAATAGGGCTAAGGATCTAGGAGTGATGCCTTATGTGCCTGCTTATGTGTTGCAGCTTTATGAGTATTGCATGCTAGAATTGAGTAGACAGTAGTAGGATAGCCTGTTTAGGTTACGCCTGATAGTATGAGCTTAGCATCCTATGCTAGTGCCGTTTCTTGTTATAAGAATAGTTTTGGCTTGAGTCATTTTACCCTTATCCGAATGCTGCTTGCTTCGTGCTTGGTGGGGTTCTGAGTAATGGGAGTTAGCCACTAGGTGAACACGTCACACCACATGTAATCAGGTTTGAATAATCCCAAAGTACTGGAACTGGCCCTATTGCGCAGCTCTTGTTTGAGTCCAACCGTTGTAGGGACGGATCTTTTACTTGAAGGATTATCTAATCCTCATCACATGTGATGGTGTTTAGGTGGTGGCTAACTGGCATTATGAGGAGACCTACAGCAGCTGAGGACCAGTCGTGTTGAACTTGAGTTTTCCCTAGGGCAAGCCTAGGATGAGTATAGCAGAGAGTAGCAGTAGTAAAGGGGATCTGGTGAAGTCGAGGAATTCCTCGGAGAAGGTACGGATAGATGTGGAAGGTAGTATGGGCCCGTACTACTGAAAGCAGAGGATCCGTACCCGAGCCGAGGAAGTCCAAGATGAGACCAAGGAACCTGTAAGTAGTTGAGATCCCTCAGAAAGTAGCAGTATCACTAATGATTATTATGATGTTTTGCAGAATGGTGGTACTTCGACCGAGACCGACAGATGGCGGGTCAGGAGAGGGGTCAGGTTCGGGATCAGGCACCGAGCCGATTGACGAGAGGCTACGTGAGTTCATCACGTCGGAGATTACCAGGGGCATCCTTGAGTCGACCCCCATCCTCTTTGGGTAGATCAAGGAAGGGATCATAGAGTTGATGGAGGATCGCCTACGGGCATTCAGGAGCGATTTAGCCCCTAGCCAGTCAGGATCTCGCACACTGTCCTTCAAGGACTTCAGGGGCAGTGGTGCGCTGGATTTCCATGGGGTGAAGGACCCCATTGTCGCCAGGCGGTGGATTGCGGATATCGAGTCCGCCCAGTTGACTAGCTTCTGCCCCGAGGGGTCGAAGGTGAGGTACGCAGCAGGGTGTTTACGGGACCGAGCCCGGGATTGGTGGGAGTCAGTGGGTGACTCGTTGGGAGCCTCGGCTGTCGAGGCAATGACCTGGTCGGACTTTGTGGCTAGGTTCAGGGCAGAGTTTGCGCCGGCGGTCGAGCTTCAGCAGCTGGCCAGGGAGTTTCTAGACATGAGGCAGACGACAGAGACCGTGGCGGAGATCACCGCCAAGTTTCGTGAGAGGGCTTTATTGGTGCCCCAGTATGCCGGTGACGAGGACATGAGGAGGACTCGTTACCATGATATGCTACGAGCTGACATCCGGGAGCATGTTAGTTTTTCGGCTTGCCCCACCCTGGACTCCATGATTGCCAGGGCTAGGGAGAGGGAGATAGATTTGGAGCACATCCGGAAACGGAAACTGGAGGACGGTCAGGCAGGAGGGGCTTCGGGGAAGAAGCCCAAGGGACCAGACGGTAGACCGAAAGGTCATTCAGGATCGAGCCGCTGCGGGAAATGCGGCAAGACGCACGCGGGGATATGTAGGATGGGATCAGGAGGCTGCTACAAGTGCGGCAAGACAGGGCACTTTAGCAGGGATTGTACTGCTCCAGCTTCAGCTATTCAGACATCCGAGTTGCTGTGTTTTCACTGCAACCAGAGGGGCCACAAGAAGGCCAATTGCCCCCAGTTGTCAGTTGCAGTGCCAGTGAAGGCGCCGGCTCCAGCGACCCTGCGGATCATGGATGGTCGGCAGGGCAAGGCAGAGGCTCCAGTGGTGAGGAGTCGGGCATTTCAGTTGACTGCCGAGGAGGCACGCACCGCGCCCGATGTGGTGACGGGATCGTTCCATGTGAACGGCATCCCGGTTCAGGTACTATTCGACTTGGGTGCATCCCGATCGTTCGTTTCTCTTGCTCTTAGCAAGAGATTTCATGAGACTTCAGGCGAGTTAGATTGCCCGTTAGAGGTAGAGATTGCTGACGATCGATCGGTGCGAGCATCGATGGTGTTTCGAGATTGTGTTCTGCGACTGTTCGAGGAGCGTTACCTGATAGACTTGGTTCCCATTCCATTGCGTGGGAACAAGGTGATTATTGGTATGGATTGGTTGAGCCCTAATGGGGCAGTGATAGATTGCGCGCAGCAGCTAGTGCGAGTCAGGACCCCAAGCGGGGGAGAGTTAGTGATTCATGGAGAGCGACCGCAGTGTGGACCCATTGTATGTTCAGCAGCGAGGGCTAGGCGCTACCTTCAGCAGGGATGCGCGGGTTATGTCGCGTATGTGATGGATACCCGGGAGGCGGGTAAGGCGACCGTGAGCGAGGTCCCGGTGGTTCGAGATTTTGCTGATGTTTTCCCGGAGGAACTACCTGGGATACCTCCAGAGCGACAGGTGGAGTTCAGGATTGACCTCATTCCCGGTGCGGCTCCGATAGCCAAAGCACTATATCGGTTGGCTCCTCCCGAGATGCAGGAGTTGTCTACGCAGCTACAGGAGCTGCTGGACAAGGGATTTATTCGGCCAAGCAGTTCACCCTGGGGAGCCCCGATTCTGTTTGTAAGAAAGAAGGATGGGTCGCATCGGATGTGTATAGATTATCGGGAGCTGAACAAGGTAACGGTGAAGAACCGATACCCGCTTCCGAGGATTGACGACCTATTTGACCAGCTTCAGGGAGCATCTTGGTTCTCCAAGATTGACTTGCGTTCAGGCTATCATCAGATGAGGGTCAGGGAGGAGGATATGCAGAAGACTGCGTTTCGGACGCGCTATGGTCATTACGAGTTCGTGGTGATGCCGTTTGGGCTCACCAATGCTCCTGCCGCGTTCATGGACCTCATGAACCGCGTGTGTAGACCGATGCTGGATCGGTCTGTGATAGTCTTTATCGATGATATCTTGGTCTATTCCAATACTCGGGAGGAACACGAGGAGCATCTGAGGGAGGTATTAGAGACCCTGAGGAGGGAGAGCTTGTATGCCAAGTTCTCCAAGTGTGAGTTTTGGTTGCGCGAGGTGCAATTTCTTGGACACCTCGTCAACCAGAACGGGATTCTGGTTGATCCGGCCAAGGTCGAGGCCGTGATGAGATGGGAGGTCCCGAAGTCTCCATCCGAGATTCAGAGCTTCCTGGGATTGGCGGGCTACTATCGGAGATTTATCCAAGATTTCTCCAAGATAGCCGTACCCCTGACACGACTGACGAAGAAAGTCGTGGTCTTTCGGTGGGGACCCGAGCAGCAGGTTGCGTTTGAGATGCTGAGACAGAAATTGTGTGAGGCGCCGATCCTAGCCCTGCCTGAGGGCGTAGAGGATTTTGTGGTTTACTGCGATGCGTCCATTTCAGGGTTGGGCGCAGTTCTGATGCAGAAGGGGCATGTCATTGCCTACGCTTCGCGGCAGCTCAAGCCTCACGAGGTAAATTACCCGACGCACGATTTGGAGTTAGGGGCGGTGGTCTTTGCCCTCAAGATTTGGCGGCATTACCTCTACGGGGTTCAGTGTACCATCTACACGGACCACAAGAGTTTGAGGTACCTCATGGACCAGCCGAATCTGAATATGAGGCAGCGGCGGTGGTTGGACGTGGTGAAGGATTATGATTGCGAGATCCTTTACCACCCGGGGAAGGCCAATGTGGTGGCCGATGCGCTTAGCCGCAAGACGGTGCCGATCAGGGACGTCTGTTTGAGGATGACTGTGGTGACTCCCCTGTTGGAGCAGATTCGGGAGGCTCAACAGGAGGCTATCAAGGAGGAGCATCGGAAGAGCGAGCGTGTGGTGGGTCAGGTTTCCTCCTTTGATTATGATGGCAGAGGACTTTTAACATTACACTGTAGGGTGTGGGTGCCGTATCACGGTGGCGTGCGTCAGATTTTGATGGAGGAGGCGCACAAGTCCCGATTTTCTATTCATCCCGGGGCGACGAAGATGTATAGGGATCTTCGTCCGGATTACTGGTGGCCCTGCATGAAGCGGGATGTGGCATGGTACGTCGAGCGGTGTTTGACCTGCAGGAAGGTCAAGGCCGAACATCAGAGACCGCATGGCAAGATGCAGCCGTTGGACCTTCCACTGTGGAAATGGGAAGATATCACGATGGATTTTATCACAAAGCTTCCCAGGACCGCACGTGGAGTAGATTCGATATGGGTCATCGTGGATAGATTGACCAAGAGTGCTCACTTTATTCCAATTCAGGAGAGCATATCGGCCGAAAAATTCTCCGACATCTATATCAGGGAGATTGTGGCACGGCATGGAGTGCCAGTATCGGTAATCTCGGACAGGGACGTGCGTTTTACTTCCAGATTTTGGAAGAAATTCCATGACGAGTTGGGCACTCGTCTGCATTTTAGCACCGCCTTTCACCCGCAGACAGATGGTCAGAGTGAGCGGACCATCCAGACTTTGGAGGACATGTTGTGGGCGTGTGTGTTGGATTTCGGTGGTAGCTGGGATACCTATCTTCCCTTGGCTGAGTTCTCCTACAACAACAGCTATCACGTGAGCATTGACCGACCACCGTTCGAGATGTTGTATGGGCGGAAGTGCAGAACCCCGATATGTTGGGGGGAGGTTGGCCAGAGAGTCATGGGAAGCACCGAGGTGGTGCTAGAGACGACCGAGAGGATCCAGCAGGTTCGGAGCAGACTTCAGACTGCACAGAGTCGGCAGAAAAGCTACGCCGACAGACGTCGATCCGACTTGGAGTTCCAAGTTGGGGATATGGTCCTCCTGAAAGTGTCGCCTTGGAAAGGTGTCATTCGATTCAGGAAGCGGGGCAAGTTGGGCCCAAGGTTCATCGGGCCGTTCAGGGTTGTAGCCCGGGTGGGCAAGGTGGCGTATAGGCTGGATCTGCCAGCCGAGCTCAGTCAGATCCACAGCACCTTTCATGTTTCGCAGCTGCGGAAGTGCCTGGTGGATGATTCAGCAGTAGTTCCATTGGAGGATATTCAGGTTGACGACAGCTTGAATTACATTGAGCACCCAGTCGCAATACTTGACAGAGAGACAAAGATGTTGAGAAACAAGAGGGTAGAACTAGTAAAGGTGCAATGGCAGCACCGCAAGGGTTCGGAATGGACTTGGGAACCGATGGACGAGATGATGGAGCATTACCCCGAGCTGTTTCAGGATCGGGCAGCAGATTTCGAGGACGAAGTCTAAAATAAGTGGGGGAGATTTGTAGCACCTGGTTTCCGGTATGTGAATTTTATTTAAGCATTGCCCTATTTTAGCCTTGGACTCGGCGAGTCATAAGGTCCGACTCACCGAGTAGGGACGAGACTCAGGACACGTTTAAGTGGGCGACTCGGCGAGTCCATATCCTGGACTCGGTGACTCACCGCTGCTGGATGAAACCCTAAGTTTCAAGGGTTTGCACCCTATTTAAACCCTCATTCCGCCCCAACTCGTCCCCATTCACCCCCAGAACTCCCCAACATCGTTTTTCCCTTATTTCCTTGAGAGATTGAAGTGCTCTTGGTGTGTTCTTGAAGGTTTTGAGGAGAAAGAGGTGTAGATCAAGAAGAGGAGAAGGAGATCAGGCATCTTTGTGTCATTTCAACATATTCCTTGAGGTATAGCTCGTTTCCCCTCTGTTTTCAAGCTTGTAATCTCTTTTTGCTTCATTGGAGTCCTTCTTGGGCTCTTCCCCAAGCTTGTTTGTGCTTTGTGGGTGATAATAAGTTGTTAGCCTTTAGATCTAGGCATGATCTAGTCCCCGGAACTTGGATCTAATGCCTTTATGGGGTCATATTGCATGAAAGCCCTAGATCTACCCCTTTTGGTGCACTTTGAGCCTTAAAATCCATATTCGTGAATATCTACACGTAAAGTTGGAAACTTTACGTGTGATTTGTGTCCTAGAAGCCCAGATCTGTGAATGGCATGGACTGGAATCGAGCAAATCGGTGTATTTGATGGATGCATGGCTGCGACTCGGCGAGTCACATATGTGACTCGACGAGTCTGGTCGCGAGTCACTGAACCGGTCCCTTTAAGATGTATCGAGTTGAGCCGTGAGTCACAGGGGGTGACTCGGTGAGTTGGAAGCTGAACTCACTCATGATAGGACTCGGCGAGTCAATGCCCTGACTCGGCGAGTCCAAGGCAATCTTCATAGATCAAGAACAGACTCGGCGAGTTGTTCATACAACTCGGCGAGTCTTAGCATAAAGTGTTCTTCGGATGAAGATGAACTCGACGAGTTGTTCATACAACTCGGCGAGTAGGATGAAGAGGTTGAACGTCAGTTTAGAAGATGAACTCGTCGAGTCATAGCCCAACTCGACGAGTAGAATCAGGGACCCAGGACAATAGTTTGCTAGGGACTCGGCGAGTGGAGATCCACTCGGCGAGTCGGGTAAACTAATAGTTGACTTCGATTTGACTTAGGGCTAGACCAGGGGTAAAATGGTCTTTTTACCCAAAGGACAGTTAGCAGTGTATGATTAAGTATATTGTGGGAATTACAGCCGGGGAGTTTCCGGAGCAGCAGCAGCAGTAGTAGGTGATCAATTCCCACACAGACCAACAGCTATTTCGAGGTGAGTTTCCTTTCATTAGTAACGGGTCTAAGGCACCAAGGCCGGCCCGTATAGATGAGACGTTAGTATTATAGTGTGGCCCGAGCCCGTATCTATTAGTCGAGTTGATTGTGATATATACCAGTATGATAGAACTGTTTATACTTGTTGTCTGCGTGATACTTGTATGATATGTGTTGACGGTTGGGTGTGGGCGAGGCTCGTATCCCTCCGAGAATGGAGTGTGGGCTAGGCCCATATCTCCCAGGTAGCGAAGTGTGGGCGGGGCCCGTATCTTCACGAGTGTGGGTGGGGCCCGTATCTCTCAGAAAGTGAGGTGTGGGCGGGGCCCGTATCCTCACGAGTGTGGGCGGGGCCCGTATCTCCTAATTGCATGTTATTTGTTATATGCTGTATGGTATGGGGTATTATGGGGGAGCTCACTAAGCTTTGTGCTTACGGTTTCAGTTTTGGTTTCAGGTACCTCCTCAGCCAGGGGAAAGGAGCCGGCGCGGTAGCAGCATGTCACACACACACTCTTCGGTTTCCGCATTTACGAGATTCACTGGGATTGTACTCTGATATTTGATGGGATGTATGGTTTGACTTTTAAAACATGGTTTGCGATGTGTTATGTTGTGATCAAACAATGTTTTTATTTATTAATGTTTTCTAAAGTAATATTTAAAAATGAAATTTTTGGACATGAAAATTGGGTCGTTACAGGTGGTTTGAAACACCCAATATCTAACATTGTCCCCATTAACGACAACGTGGGTAGTCAATTGGTGTAGTTTTGGTTGAGAATGATGGATTGTAGGCAACGATCGACGATTTCTGACAAGATCATGTGGCGGCGCAAGGTAATAGAAAGCAACGAATTGAGGAACTGACCATGGGTGTTTGGATCGGACCTCCTTAACACAGTATTGATTGTAACAAAAAACGAACGACTTAGTGGCAACCAATAATGGGTTAAGTCGACCATTTTCTGTTACAACTAATACTGTGTTAACCATTAGGCAGTCTGATCGTTGCTTTTACCACCTTGCGTAGCCACATCATCTTGTCGGAAATCGTCCATCGTTGCTTACATTCCGTCATTCTCAACCAAAACTACACCAATTAACCACCCACAATGCCATCAATGGCGACAATGTTAGATATAGTGTTTTCAAACCACCAGATCCACAGTTAGATCTTTTCAGGTAGTGCAGGCTTGAAGCTTTGATGTTATAAGGTTGTGCATGGGTTGTGGAAGGAAATGAGTGGAGGAACTGACCAGGTAGTTGATATTGCCATATTTATACATATTTTTAGGCAATATTTAAGTGCATTTTATATATATTTTGGTCATTTGCATAGAATAATGATACTTATAAGGTTAAATTATATTTTGCAGCAAAAAAGAAGACATTTTGAAGAAAGGGACTAAAAGCGTTAAATGATGGAACTTTGGGGGTTAAAGGCTTGAAAGACAAAAAAAAACACCCAAAAAAAAGACGTACTCACGACATGAACAGTTGATGGTTCACGACGTGAGTATGAAAAGTTAGAAGATAAGCATCCGGGGAGAGGAATCCTTGGTGATCATGATAACTTCGAGTTCACGACGTGAGTGTTTAATTCTCCATTACGATTAAAAAGACTTTTGGCTGAAGGAAGTGGTTTCAGGAGGCGATTTACAACAGAAGAAAGGTTCTAGAAAAGGTTTTTCAACACCAAAAGAGTAAAAGTTCATAATTTGTTTACTTGTTTAATACTTATGAACATGTTTTCTTATTTAAATTGTGTTTATGTGTTAGTTGCTACTATGAGCAGCTGAATCTAGCTAGATGAAGCTTCTAACTTATGAATAGCATAATTTTATATGGATTTATTTAGTTGGTGAATTGCTTATGTTTGATTTATTGTTACCTAGCATGCTTATGTTATTACTTTAAGTTGCCTTAATTCATGGTGTGTGTAGCATAGTGACCATTAACTGCATGAATGTAATAACCTAGTAATTTAGTGAACATTGAATTGCTAGAGCTAGGATCAACCATAATCTTAGTGAGTAATTGAAGTAATTAACTTTGATGTGCTAGAGAACATAAATGATGACCATAATTATGTTTGCATGATAAATCTTACATAGCATATTCATAATATAATTGGTTCTATGTTTAATTGTGTGTGACTATACATAGTTATACATGAATTAATTAACTATTAGTAAATTTAGACCTAAATTACTAATATAATAACAATCAACTTAATAATCCATAATCATTAGCTAGGCATAAGGACGAAGTGGATTCGAACTAGATAGGAGAATTTTTAATTATTGATTGAGTTTTTGTTAAAGAATTAAGTTCATCTAAACTTACAAAATTAGATAAAAACCCCTTTTAGCTTATTAATATTTAGATTAATTTAGTAGTGAATAGATTAATTAATAACACCGTCCCCTGTGACTGACACCCGACTTACCTAAGCTATACTGTAATCTGACTAAGTACACTGCCTACAAGTGCATAGTTAGTCTAAGTTTGTTAGGTTATAAATATTAAAATTAGTGGGTACTTCCGTGCACATCAGTAGTTGTGGCGTAAGCTGGTAAAGGCAACAAATGGAGGAACTGACAGGGGTGCTTGGGTTGGACTTCTTGGTGGTTCAAATAGTAATGGTTCTAGTGGAAAACGGTCTGCTTAGTGGCAAATATAAAGGATTCTGATAGATTATGAAGAGGTTTTCTCAGGTGGCTACTGGATAAAGATGTTGGGTGAAGCAGGTTGGTATTGTTTCCGTCGAACCTCCGATGAAGGTGATTAGCGGTGCTCCCGACGATTTACGACAATGGGATGCGGTGAATTTGCCTATTCCAAAGACTTTGCGGTAGAACCAATAAATTAAAAAGAATTAATATTATACATTTAAAAAAATTAAAGATCCACTAAAATGTTATTTATTATATATAACATATAATTAATTAAATGTAATAATCCAATAAAAAAATCTAATATTTATAAAAAAATAATCCAATAAATATATTTTTTAAATAGTTAAAAGAAATTAATAATATACTAATATAATATTTATTAATATATAAACATTATATGTTAAAAATAAAATTAACTGATATATAATAATCAGATAAATTTAATATCAGATAAAAAAAATTAATCCAATAAAAAATTAAAAAATGAATTAATGTATAATAGTTCAATAAAATTAAAAATAAAGAAGAATTAATATATAACAATTTAACAAATTTAAAAAGAAGAATTGCAGAAATGATCCTTGTAATTTGGTAAAAAGAGATAACTGTAAAAATAGTCCCTAACGGTAAATTGTCATTTTAAAAAAGTTAACAGCCAAATGTTAAAATTAACGAAATAGAAACCAAAATCACAGCTAAACCACCAAATAAGGGTCTTTTTTGCTAATAAACGTTTTTTTGGACCTTACCTAAAGAAATTGGCAAACCACAGGGACCATTTTTACAATTTTGTCATATTTAAAATTAAAATGTATGTTCATTAATGAAATTGATATCAATTTATTACTATATTTACTGTAATTAATACATTAAAATCAAATTTAATAAAATCGAAAAACTCATAAAATGATATGTAGAAAAAAAAATTCAAAATAATCATGAAAAGACATTTAACAACTTAAATGATAAATGACAAAAAAAAAACATTCACTTATTAGAAATAATTTAATAATTAGAGTAAGTTACACGAATTGCCCCTATGGTTTAGGGTAATTTACGCATTTGATCCCTAACTTACCTTTTTAACTCGGAAGGTCTCTATTGTTTGTTTTGTTACGCGTTTGGTCACTGTAAAAAAATTATTTTGTCCTTGATTTTTTAATTTATTTAAATAAACACACCCGAATCCCACCCCATGTAGCTTACTTTAGATACCCCACAATTTTTTCTTATTTAAATAATAGTATTTTTAGGTAAAACAGGGACCAAGCGCGTAATAAAAACAAACAGTAAGGACCTTCCGAGTTAAAAAAATAAGTTAGGAACCAAGCGCGCAAATTACCTCAAACCGTAGGGACCATTTGTGTAATTTACTCTAATAATTAATATCAGAGGCCCTCTACCTATAGCTATTCGAAAGTTTGAAAACTATGTACCAGCGTTTTGTTTCATACGGAAATTTGCGAGTTGTCATGGAGTGTAAACGACAAGTCGATCATCATGATTATTTTCAAATAAACCAATGGTCCATATTACTATTACAAGAAATTGTTATTCGCTTTTAATCAAACAATAAAGCAGTATCAAGTTTTGTTTCATATCCAAAATTTGATGGATCCAGTTTAAAAGTTAAAGCTAACCCTTAACGACATAATTGAAGTCTCAGTCTCCGCAACAACTCCAAAAGCCCACTAGGCTAGTCGCCATTGTCTCATTATCGGAGCTCTAGTCTTGAATTAGCATCATCCTTTGTTTTATATTCTTGGAATCTTGGATGAAGGATGTTTAAGTTTGTACCTTACGCATATATACATATAAATACATGTTTATTCATTAAAATTTATATTTTGGTACCAAAATGACCACGCACACTAAAATTTCGTATTCCTTGGCCTGTTACCTTATCTTACCCGAACCATCCGTTTTCATCCCTAATTTGTAGCATTTATTTTTGATAAATTTAGATTTTTAGTCCATATGTTTATGTAGTTTTGAATCTTGTCCAATTTTTAAAATTTGAACTCTTATTGTCCCTGAAAAATTTACTTGTCACGTTTTTGGTTCCGGGGACACAGTTAAAGTTCAAAAAATTGGATTTATTTAAACAAAAAAAATAATAATAGTAAAATAAAAATAAAAATAACTATATATCCACAAGAACGAAAAATATAATTTTGTCTTTATAATTCACTAACGATTGTAAGTTTGCTGACAAGGTTAGTGACAACATTGATATTAGAAGTTAGGATCAGTTAATCCTAAAAGACTACGAACATGTTTTATTATTTGGACTCACTACTAAATAGCAAGGATAGTTGGGAAATTCTAAGATTAATGGTATAAGCTAAGAGTCAATGTTATAAATGGGCAACAAATTATTTAGTATATTTAAAAAAAAAAAAAGAACTTGTATTTTGAAACTATATTACCAAAAATACATGATTAGAAGGATTGCATTGGTCAATTGTCCTAAAAAGAGATCGATTCTGTCTATTATGAAACATTTGAAATAATGAGATTTTCAAAAACATAAATGTATCTCCAACAAAAGTAGCTGATAACATCCTCTCTGTCATGTACTTGATCCAAGCATATGAGTTCTCATGGAAGTTGGGTTGAATGAAGATGTTTGTCATTTGCTCATGGAAGTCTTATTAAGTTGTAATTGTTTCTTTTCTTTTCCACCCGTTTGTATTGTTTTATTTGGTCGCGTTAAGTTTCTTGCTAATCGTTGATATTTTTTATGTTATTTGCCGTTTCCAAAAAAAAAAAAAAAAAAAAACGATTATATTATATCTCTTATGATTTTGGATGTGGGTATATTTTGAACATCTTAAATAGTTTTTTCAAATAGTTTGTTATATATTTACAATATTAACCAAAAATTGTACGAGGTGTTGTTTGTTTTTTTATCTATAAATGTTTTTGACTTTTTGACCTTTTTTGTCTACATCATACATATAGTAATGCCCGTAAAGAGTTTGTTTTTTTTAGAAGTGGGAGAACTAAAAATATAGGTACATAATCTTCTTGAAATGGATATAGATTAAATTCTTCTCACTTTCTCATATCCTATGCCCTTAAAAAAAATAAGAAAACACCCCCAATGTATCGACTTTTTGTACATGATTTCAATTTTGTTGACCATTCATTTTAAAAAAAATAAAATAACTATACCTACAAGATTTCATTTTCTTTTTCATTTTGCTAGTCCTTAAAAGGAAAACCCGTAGTCAAAATAGTAACACCATTAATTTTTTTTTTTAATTCTAATTTTTTTATTTTTTTATTATTATTTTTTTCAGAATTTTTTTTCGCTTCGCTAACATATTATGTTCTTCATATATTAAATAAAATATAGACCAAACTTATTAAAAGTAAGTTATTGACTATTTAGCTTACAATATTCATTCAAAGTATGCTAAGAAGTATTTGATTTCAAACTCAAAACCCCAATCGTCTTCTTTAACATAAAAAAGCACGGTAATCGTTTTGAGCACCACTCACATGATTTACACATTCAAAAAAGAGTCTTACTCATTCGTGACATTAAACCGGATGTTATATTAGCCCACTGGATTTGTTATGACAAATACTAATTTTTTTAGTTTACAAATAGGATATAATAAATGTTATCATCTTATATCAAATACATAAGTAGAACGACGGATTATAGTGATTGAACTTTACTATATACACATGAGCTAGATGATATGTACATTCAAGCTTTGGTCGAGTAAATCTTATATTTGAACTGAATTTCCTGATAAAAATTGATTTAAAATTTTATAAACTCGATATCTTATTTGTTATACATTTAGCAGGTCCACGATAGTTGACCGACAGAACCTTTCCATTGATAGCAAACAAACCACATATCATTTTAGACATATAACTTTGAAATTTTGATGGGTCAAAGTTATTATAGTAAGTCAAGTGTTCTATGGTCTACATGTCACCATCCATCGACATGGTCAAAAGTCAAAACTCAATAGCCACTAGCGTTGATGACATTAGCATTTATCTCCTGCAAATAATCTTTTAGTTGTCATGGAATAGCTCTTTAACATTTTTAAATGTCAATGGGATCGATAAAGTGAATTAAAAAGGGTTACGTGGTTAAAATATTTGAATGATTTAATTGGTTTTATCTATAATTTGTTATGGATATTTGTAACAGTTTGGGTCCCATATGTGTTTATACGATATTTTGATTTGATACGTGAGATCATTGCGCATATTTTCTTTGAGTAATATATGGTGTTGTCTTGCTTTATAAAAAAAAGAAATGAGTATTGTAACATCAGTCGGCCTACGTGGCAATGGCGTCAATACAAGGTTAGTGGTGAATCTATAGAAACGACGTTTCTATAATGTATATGAAGATGTCTTTTGATACGACGACAAACATATAACGTCCCTACATGGTTGGGTGGAGCCTTTTGATAATATTGAAAATTTCTCTCTTGATTATGACTTTATAGTCTCATCTAATTATAAATGATAAACCAATGAAATTTGTGATTGTTCTTCATATGCGGACTTAAGTTATTTCAGCTTGAACTATGTATTATGGAACAAGTCAATATGTATTGTTGTTCATTTGACCCTTTTAATTTGACATTACAATATCCTATCGATTAATGTTCCATTATCCCCAAAAGGTAGTTAGTTGTGAATACATTCGAGCTTAAGTCACTAATAATTACAAATGTATTTGAATATTTTAAATTCAATAAAATCTAACAAATATAATATATATATATATATATATATATATATATATATATATATATATTTTATTTCATGTATATTATAGTTTTTCCTGAATCAATAATTTAAAAATAATTCAGCCCCAAGCAATCCAACATCATCAGAATTACCAATTCGGAAATCAACTCCAAAGCGAATTAGCGAAGACAACATCGGTCGATCATTCGTTCAATACGTCATCAATTCCTCTTGTTCATTTTCGTTAAAAATGTCGATTAAAGCAATCAACAGATACAAATCAGTGGAATCAGGGCAGGGAAACGAAAGGGCAGTGCATCAGTGACATTGACATAGCGTGCAACAATCAACGATTATCATTCATCGAATCATCGTCCATCCTCCATTGAATAGCGATACAACAGATTCTAGGTGAGGGTCGATCACGATTAGAGTCTTGGACAATTAGACGGTTATCCATTTATGATTTATCTTGTATTCCTGTTATCACTTTATCAATGACAATGATTCTTCATTCTTGATTCTTGGTTCTGCTAATGTAATATATTATGAGAAATTATGGAATGAGGAATAAGGAATTAAGGATTATGATTTTGTAAATTATAATTCTCAATTCAATTGCATACTTGAATCAGTTAAATGTATTATCAAATTTTCAATTTTATGGTATGCTTAATTGTGTAATTGTTTAACTGTTTAATTTTTCAGATTCTTGAATGTTATTCATGAATTTTTAATTGTTTCTCACTATGTTGTAATGTCATTATGTCATATTATTATATTGAAATCTGATTGAATGATTTACAATGTTGAATGAAATCAATGAATGATTTTGAAATGATTATTAGAAACAGAAATTAAATTATGAGATTATGTTTATTGTATAATTGTTTATTAGAAATTTGGAATTCAGAAACCATAGTGTTTAAATAATCAAATTATGTTTATTGTTTGTAAACTTGTAGAGATGAAGTCTAAACGACCATTCCTAGTAAAAAAAAGAAAACTAGATGAAGAAAAGAGAAAGGCTGACGCCGATGCTCTAGATAAGTTTATCCATATACAACCTATTGAAGAGCATGTTGAAGAGCACATCGAAGAGCATGTTGAGGAGCAAGAGCATATAGAAGTAAAAGAGGCAGAAGAGCAAGAGCCCATTAAAGAGCTTGTTGATGTATATGATTTAAGAAGGTGAGAAAAACTTAATTATGAGGAGATTAAACTTTTGGTCCAGAAAGGCCCTAAAAGAGATAATAGAATTATGTATGGTCCTTACAATAAATTTGGTAGATGGTTTTCTGCAACTTTATATACAAGAACTTTACAAAATTTGGAGAAGTGTGATAGAGAATGGCTAGTATATTCAAACGAGCTAGACAGTGTATTTTGTTTTTGTTGTAAAGTGTTTAGAAAAGGGATTTCAAAAGGTAAATTGGATGGTGAAGATTATGCAGATTGGTACCATGTTACCACTAGAGTTAAAGAACACGGAATTTCACATCTTACAAATAGGAATAAATGGTTTGATATGAGTAAAAGATTGAACTTGAATTAAACAATTGATAAAGTTCAATACGAGCAATTCAAGAAACAAAGAGATTACTGGAAACAAGTCCTTTTGGGAATCATTGCAATAGTGAAGTTTCTTGCTAAACATAATTTAGCATTTCGTGGATCCAATTAAAAGTTGTATAAAAATTAACTATAAATTGTAATTTTTTTGTTCTAATTCCACCAAATACCTTTTTGTTAATTATTATGACTGATTTCACTTCTTATTTGTTAATTGAATTTAATAGGTAATAAATTTTTTTGGGTGTCTTTGAAATGTTGGAAGAGTTTGACACGGTTATCAAAGAGCATGTGCGGCGGACCACAAGTGATGGGCTTCATGTGCATTATCTTGGCCACTTAATCGAAAACGAACTAATATCTTTACTAGCTCAAGAAATTAAAAAAGAACTTATCAAAAAGATAAAGGAAGCAAAGTACTACTCAATCATACTTGATTGTACTCCCACTTTAAGTCACCAGGAATAGATGACTATAATAGTGAGGTATTTAACGTTATCATATAACTCTTTATTGTCGAGGAGTCATTTTTAGGTTTTTTGAATGTTGATGATACCTCTGGAAAAGGACTATTTGATATTACACTTGAGGAGTTAAAGTCTTTTGGTCTTGAAATTGATGATATGCGTGGTAAAGACTATGATAATGGAGCAAATATGAAAGGAAAACACCAAGGAGAGCAAAAGAGATTTTTAGATATAAATCCTAGAGCTTTTTACACTCCTTGTGGTTGTCATTCTCTTAATCTAACATTATGTGATACGGATAACAAGTGTGTTAAAGGAAAGAACTTTTTTGGATTCATCCAATGCATTTATACTATCTTTGGAAATTCTACTAAGGGGTGGAGAATTTTGAAAGATAATGTTAAAGCTTGGAGTCTTAATTCATTGTGTCAAAGTTGTTGAGAAAACCGAGTTAAGAGTGTAAAGGCTATTAAACTTCAACTTGTGGATGTACGCGGCACTTTACTTCAAGATGGAGAAAAAGATAATGATGTTGCAATTGCAAGTGAAACAACTTCACTAGCAGAAAAATAACTGGTGACTTTGAATTTTTGGTATGAAATACTAAACCATGTGAATATTCAAAGGATATACATCTTGATAATGCTATTACAGAAATAAACAAATTGATTGGGTACTTCAAGGATTTTAGAGAAACTGGCTTTTCAAAAGCGATTGTTGAAGCTAAGGAGATTGCTATTGAAGTGGGTATTAAGCGAATATTTCCACAAAAGCATTTGATTGAAAGGAAAAAGGTTTGATGAGAGTTCAACTAGCGAAGAAGTTTCATTTACACCTGAAGAGAATTTTAGGGTCAATTATTTCTTATTCATTGTTGATCAAGCTATTTCTTCTCTTGAGACAAGATTTGAACAATTCAAAGAGTATGACAAAGTATTTTGTTTTTTATTTCCACATAATTTGAGGGGAATTGAAGATAAAGATTTTAAGTCGTATTGTCATTGTGACATCCCCAAAATCTCGGCCAGAAAAAACCGGTTTCATTTATGCTTTTAAAATAATTTCAGAGTAAATCCATTGATTTAAAAGAGTTGCGGAATTTGTTCCCAAAAAAAATATGATAAATAAAGTTTATCAAAGCATTTCATCAAGAGATGAATTTTCATTATATAACAATATTCGGGATGTCATGTTCCGATATAGACCAAAAAGCATAAACGACATATTACAAGCCATACAACAGTTATATACATATACATGCTCATAAACAAAACAACTTGATGATTCATCTATCTTATGCCCTCGCGCCACTTTCTGTAATACAAATAAGACTGAGTGGGTCAGGCTTGGGAGCCTGTTAAGCATATAGGGTTTTTAACCCAAAATAAATAATTATATTTAATTTCACCAACCAACAATAACTCGATTACCCATTCCCGTTATCCTCACTTTACGTCCCTAAAACAACATCTATTACCAAGGACCTAATCTAGGATTTTCATCGGGATGGACATTATTGCATGGGTTTTCCTCAGCAATAGATGTCCTAAAGGCAACCATGAGGGGGATAGAGTACACCGATAAGCACATCGTTCACAACACCTACAGGTTATGAACCTGCTAACGTTCCAAATGAGTGTCTAGAAAGATTCTGTGGTCGTCATCCATACTCCGCTAGATGACTAGGTCAACAACAACAACATCTATGCCTTTCATCAGTTTATCACACATCAACTATCTACCCAAGTTCTACCCAACATTTTGTAGATAATAATATACATATGCATACATATGTAACTTAAAAACTGATAAGATATTCATTTAATACTCGTTCCAAATATACAGATTCATTCCAAGTAACAGATAATATGTATCTATATACACATAGCACGTATTCACTCGGAGATACTTTATATTTATGTGTTAGAAGAAAAGGAATATACACTCACTTGATCAGAAGATGATCAGGACAACACTACGACTTGTAGAAGTAGTATTCTTCAGTAGATCTGGAAGATCTTCACACATCGGGCTTCTTGCAGGCAGAGCTTCGGCTCGGAAACTCTTTTCTTCTCGGGATCTTCAGGCTTTGGGACTCGCTTCGGGTCACGGGATGATACCGGGGCTTCGAGGGGTAAAATAAGGCTTAGAGAGGGTATCGGGAGTGGGAGAGTAAGAGATGAGCAACTAAACTCGGATGACCCTCGATTTCTATTTATAGGGTGAATTTTCTGAGTTCACCTCGTGAGTTTCTAATATTCACCTCGTGAACTGGCTCACCTCGTAAGCTCGATACGTCATCGCGTTCGTCATGGCCACTTACCCTGGAAGACGTCCATCATCTGTTCACCTCGTGAGTCACTAATGCTCACCTCGTGAACTGGCTCATCTCGTGAGTTTCTAATATTCACCTCGTGAGCTCTGACACAGCCTTGGGGTACACGCCTCAAACTTCAGAAATTCATAACTTTCGCATACGAGCTCTGTTTTTGACGTTCTTTATATCCAGGCGTAGGTGAGATTCTGCTCTACAACTCTCGTTTAGACTCCGTTGGCTAATTTTGACTTTTTTTATTATATTATTTTTAGTAGGCCGGGATAGGAAAACTCCGTTATAAATTCATAACTTCTTCATCCGACGTCTGTTTTCATCTGTCTTTTTACCGTTTCACTACCATTGATGAGATCTTCGATTCGCGTTTAGATTGTTTTGGCTAAAAACCGCTCAATCTCAAATCGAGTATTCGGGTTGTCTACTGCTAAGCTAAAACTTCGAAAAATCATAACTTCCTCATACAATGTCAGATTTGGGCATTCTTTTTATGCACGCTCTCGGTTTAATGAAATCTACATCATTCGTTTAGATTACTAGGGATAAATATCGTTCTATCTTAATTTTGCATTTTACGTCATTCAGTGTCGTGTCGGTTCTGTCGTGAAACTTCGACATGTCATAACTTCTTCGTTATAACTCGGATTTCAACATTCTTTATATATTCAGAAACCTCGTCACGACCACTACCACATCCTTCATAGATATTAGGATTATCTAACATTTTATTTTGACACTTATTTTTATCCTTAATTCATTTAAGTCACACAACTAAGCACAAAACACATAATACTCATATAATACATCTTTATTATTTCAAGACGGGTTACAAAGGTTAACCTAGACTATTACATCGCTATTAATGACAAGCCCAGAAACACGGGCGTTACAGTCATTGTCTTGAAAAAGCACTCATGTTTGAAGAAAGATCGGACATTGATGCCGAGGAACTTTATACGTAGTTGAAATTATTTGAGACATTGGAAACCAATGAATTTAACAACCCTATAGATGTTTTGAAGTTTTTAAAAGAACTTGATTATTTCCAAAATGCAAGCATTGCATATAGAATAATGTTGACTATTCTAGTAACGGTTGCATCTGCAGAAAGGAGTTTTTCAAAATTAAAGTTTGTGAAATCTTACCTACGCTCCATAATGACACAAGAAAGACTTAGCGGTTTGACAATGATAACTATCGAGAACGAAATCTTAGAGAGTATAGACTATGAAGAGTTGATCAACCAATTTGCAATCAAGAATGCTAGGAGAACTTCATGGATCGTCGGTTAGTTGTTAGGATATGTAATTGCTCATTAAAATACTATGATTTTGCTTTGTTTATAGCTATAAAGTTTATCGTCATTTTAATAAATAAAAAATAGTTTGTGTAATTTAATTTGTTACCCGTTAAGGCCTAAGGGCCTTTTTTCATCTACCTCATCCTGGGCATTTGAATCCTTGGAACTGGCCCTGTGTTCTATACTATATAACATACATGAATAATTGTGTTGGGAATGGAAGATGTCTTACTAGTAGTCATTATATGTTTTATTAATGTCGAAATAGATGATATTTTGAGACATGTTTACCTTAATGAAGATAAGGCATCCATTTTTTAATGTCTCTTTTTACACAATATTGCTCTATTCTTATTTCTTAGTAATAAACACCCTAAATTTAAATGTAAACTCGATAAAGTGATTACCGGATTTATGTAGTTTTACAAAGAATTATTTAATAGCAGTTGATTAATTCTAACCATTTTTTAGTGGTTTTTTTATAATAACTACTTCAATTTTTTTTAATAATGCCCATTTAGTCCAAAATGTCTGTTCTGGATCCGATTTCTAAAATGGGTAAACAGTAAAATGATCCGACCCGATAATATGATTTTCCCCCTATATATAATAGTTCGAAATCACTTTCATTTCGAACTTTATTTTGAACTCACTTTCATTCCGAATAACATTAAACTCAAACAATGTCTTCTTTTAGTAATGAAGAGATTTAATTTTTTTGGGTATGTGTCGATTCTTTTTATAATTAAATGTTAAAATGTAGATGTTTTCGTTTTTTTGTATGAGTTGATGCGATTACATAGGTATTTATCATTTTTCTTTGAATTTTAGCAGTTTTTAGGCTATTGTAATATTATATGTAAGTATATGTGTGCAATATAACTAATAATCCTTAAAAAGATGGACTTCTGAACCAGTTCGGAACGATTCTGGAGTACGAAAAACATGACTGAATACTGTAGAACAAATCCGTAATGCGAAGAATTGTTCTGGAATGGTATTCCATAATACATTTTTCAGGAACATAGCCATTGTATTCTAGAGTGTTGGCCCGAAATGTTGTCCATAACATAGTTATTTTAGTCCGACAATTAGCAAAATACCTAATGATAATTCATTTCATTGTAGCATGACAAAACATATGTAGCAATTTGTCACTACAACCTGCAATTTTGAACTCGTTTGGGAATTCATGACCTGTTTACACATACCAACACGTGCAGCCATGTTTAGGGCGTCATGTTTTGGTCCTTATGTTAACATGTTGATGGGTTTCAAATATTATGTCATCATCTTATATTCAAGGAATTTAGTACCAATCCTCGGGTTGACCTCGAGGAGCTACTATTTCCAGTATACGACTACCAGGTGTGCATTGACAAGAGGGATTTTTGTCTTGTTACCAACTTGTAGTTTGGGGATGTAACGACCCAAATTTAGTACTAAAAAATTTTCATTTAAAAACTATTAATTTCATTCATTAATTGTACCAAAAAACCATTAATCATTACAATATTCCAAAACATCAAGGTACAAATATATCAAGTGCGGAAATCATATGGGGACGATGTTGTGCCATCACGCTGGGCCCTTCCCTTTTGAGCTGGAAGTACCTGAAACCATAAACATAAATTGTAAGTATACAACTTAGTGAGCTTCCCAAAATACCACATACAACATACATATAATATAACAACACGTGGCTGTGTTAGGTCCGTATCAACCCCTGGGTTCGTATCAACCTAAAATAACAACAAGGAGTTGTGTCGAGTTTGAATCAACCCCCGAGTTCGTATCAACCCTGATTACATAATGACCGTAAGCCCAAACTAGCTCAATAAATAAATCATACAATCACATTGTACAAAACTGTACGCTAGCATACAACTTTTACTCATACAATACGGTGGGTCGGCCTTGGTGCCTTCGACCCACTTACGGTGGTAAAAGACTCACCTCACAGACAAATGAAAAGCTGGAATAACACGTTGCTATGAAACCCATGCTACTGGTCACCTTTATGAATACTAGGTGCAAACTACCATTCAAATACCCAAATTACCCCTAGGTCAAACCCTAATCAAATTCCATGTCAAAGTCAACTGAGTCAACCGGGTTGACTCAGTCAGTATGTGGGGCATACTTCATTGTTGACTGAAGATCGAGGAGCTGACCTCGTACGTGCAACGTACCCCTGGTACGCCGAATGTATGTAGCTTCTCACTACCCATCTTATTAAGTGCTTAATCCCTTAAGCACCTATATCAAAATTTCAGATCTAGGCAAAAATGATCTTCTTAAGCATAAAGTTTCCAACTTTATGATTTAACATGGCTATTAAGACCTTAAATCCATAAACCTTAGTCTCTTAACCCATTAAGACCATCTAGCACTTGCATGGAGAGAAATTAGTGACCAAAAACCAAACTTTATGACTTAACACCTCTCAAAACCTCTGAAAGGAGAACTCAAATGCCTTGGAGTAACTTCTAATCACAAAGACCAAGCGTGAGACAAAAGGGAACAAATTTGAGCTAAAACTAGATCCATAAGATTTCTACACCTAGGTTGAAGCTTTAAACCTCCATAAGGTACACAAGGGGAACAACATGTTGGATCCAAAGCCTTGAGTGAAACACCACCACCTCAATGCTCTTCTTTCTACTCCAAAACCTCCAAATGACACAAAAAAATGGCTCTATAAGATTCACAATGCACTACACTCTTTAGGGTTTTGAAATAAGGAAGGAGGCTGAAGGTAAGAAGGTGCATGTGGCCATAAATGTGTTTAAATAGGGTCCGACCCCTAAAATTTAGGGTTTACACCCTGGTTGCGTACTCCCTATATACCAGCATATGCATAGCATACTAATGCAAACCCGAGTACGCCCTGCATACGATGGTGTACGCCCTGCGTACTCCGACTGACTTCGAAATTACAAAATTTCCACCGAGGACTAAACTTGAAAATAAAGCACAAGTCAAGGGTTAAAACGAATACATGAATAATAGATATTACAACTCTCCCCCACTTGAATGAGGCTTCATCCTCGAAGTCTGATGCCATGAATAAATCTGAGTAGTGCTCTCACATCTCCGTATCAGGCTCTCATGTCTATTCAGAACCCTTCTGATGTTGCCATTGGACCTTGACCAGCGACACTTCTTTATTGCGTAGAGCCTTCACCTTTCGGTCTAAGATCGCCACTGGTCTCTCCACATAATTCAGGCGATCATTAACTTGAATGTTATCCAGAGGAACAACTGTGGACTCATCGGCCACACACTTCCAAAGCTGAAACACATGGAAGGTGTTATGGATATCTCTAAGCTCATCGAGAAAATCTAGCCGGTATGGATCCTGGCACACCCGGGCTAAATGACTGAAAGGTCCAATGAATCTGGGACCCAGCTTTCCCCGCTTCCGAAATCGGATGACACCTTTCCAAGGTGACACCTTCATAAGCACCAAGTCTCCTACCTGAAACTTGAGATCTGAACATCACCTATCTGCAGAACTCTTCTATCGGCTTTGTGCTACCCACAACCTTTCATGCACCTGCTGAATCAACTCAACAGTCTCTAGTATAATCTATGTACTACCCATGACTCGATTCTCAACCTCCCTCCCTCCAAAATCCAACACACAATACCGGAGCATATCCTCGAGCGTCTAAATTGTCCGCTCGCTCTAGTCATCGGTCTGAGGGAAGTATTTTGTACTCAAATGCAACTGAGTACCCAACTCCTCATGAAACTTCGTCCAAAATTTAGAGGTGAAATGAACATCCCGGTCCGAAACCACCAAAACTGGCACTCCGTGTTAAACTACTACCTCCCGAACATAGATGTCCGTTAACTTCTCTAAGGATATACTCTTGGTCAATCTATCAACAATGACCCAGATAGAGTCAACACCATGTTCCGTCCTTGGCTATTTTGTAAGGAAATCCATGGTAATCTATTCCCATCTCAACATGGGCATGGGTAAGTGGTGCATCTTGTCGTGGGGTCTTCGATGTTCGGCTTGACATTCCTTCAAGTCAAGCATTGCTCCACAAACCAATCTATTTCCCTCTTCATACAGAGCCAACAATAACTCAACCTTAGATCCCTTTACATCTTCGTAGCCCCTGGATGGATAGAAAACTTTGACTTATGCACCTCCTCTAAAATCGTTTGTCTTACCCCAACTGATGTCGCAACCCAGACTCTACTACACTAAGTCAGCAACACCCAGATGTCTCTGACAAATAAGGGAACATGTCCTCTGATCCACTTGGTCCTCCAATTTTCCTATTTCAATCCCTCCACCTGATCCTTCTTGACTAGATCCAGCAAAGGCGAAGTGACAGTCATCCTTAAGCAGATATCCTGGATATATGAACTCACGGCCTTGAAGATCAAAGCATCTACCATCACATTGGCCTTCCCAGGGTGGTATAGGATCTCACAATCACAATACTTTACCACATCTAACCATCACCGTTTTCGCATATTGAGATTCAAATAGTCCATCAAATACCTCATACTTTTGTGGTCAGTATAGATAGTACACCGAACCCTATACAAATAGTGTCTCCAAATCTTGAGGGAGAAAAAGATGGCCCCCAACTCCAAATCATGAATATGGTAGTTATCCTTATGAGGCTTTAGCTGCCTCGAAGCATAAGCAATCACGTAACCCCTATACATAAGAGTTGCTCCTAAACCCAAAATAGAGGCGTCAAATATACCCAGGAATCATCCAAGACCTCAGGGAGCTCAAGAATCAAGGCCTCACACAATATTTTCCTTAGATTCTCAAAAGCTGACTGTTGATCAGGCCCCCAGTGAAAGGTCACATTCTTCTTTGTCAAATGGGTCAAAGGCACTACAATTTTCGATAATTTCTAGATAAATCTCCGATAATACCCTGTGAGACCTAAGAAACTATGAACCTTAGATGTGGTCCTCGGAACCTCAAATAGAATCACGACCTTGATCTTGGCTGGGATGACCAATATACCCTTCTGGTTGACGATGTGCCCAAAAATCGCACCTCGCATAGCTAGAACTCACACTTAGAGAACTTGGCATAAATGCTCTCCCTCCTCAGGGTCTCCTGTACCTCTTGCAATTGATCCTCATGTTGCTCCTTGGTCTTGGAGTAGACCAGAATATCATCAATGAATACAATCACAGATCGATCCAGCATCAGCCTGTAAACTTAGTTCATGAGGTCCATGAACGTAGCTAGTGCATTGGTGAGCCCAAATGGAATCACCATGAACTCGTAATGGCCATAATAAGTTCTGAAGGATGTCTTCTGTACGTCATCATCTCTAAACCTCATTCGATGGTACCCCCATCGCAAATCGATCTTGGAAAACCAAGATGCACCCTAAAGTTGATCAAACAAATCGTCAATCCTCGGAAGTGGGTAACTATTCTTCATCATTAGCTTATTCAACTCTCAGCAATCAATGCACATTTTGTTTGAACCATCTTTCTTCTTCACAAACAAAATTTGTGCTCTCCACGGAGAACTTCTTGGACGAATAAAACCCTTGTCTAGCAGCTCCTGGAGCTGCGTAGACAACTCCTGCATCTGGGGTGGCGCTAAGTGATACGTTGCCTTGGTTATTGTAACGCCTGTGTTTCTGGGCTTTCCATTTTTAGCAATGTAATGGTCTAGGTTAACCTTTGTAACCCGTTTTGAAATAATAAGATTGTATTATTTGAGTATTATGTGTTTTGTGCTTAATTGCTTAATTATGTGGTTTGATTAATTAAGAATAAAAATAAGCGTCAAAATTTAAGTGTAAAATAAACTTGATATCATTAGATAATTTTTTAGTAGTTGAAACAAGGTTTCCGAAGATATAAAGAATGTCGAAATCCGAGTTATAACGAGGAAGTTATGACCTGTCGAAGTTTCGCGACAGAACCGGCACGACACAGCGCGACGTAAAAAGTGAATTTACGTTAGAGCGATATTTAGCCTTAGCAATCTAAATGAAAGTCATAGAGTACGTCAAACCATGAGCGTGCATAAAAAGAACGCCCAAATATGACTTCGTATGAGGAAGTTATGATTTTTCGAAGTTTCGACTTAGCAGTGTGCAGCCCGAATGCTCGATTTGAGACCGAGCGGTTTTTAGCCGAAACAATCTAAATGAGAATTGAAGATCTAATTAATTTTAGTAAAACGATAAAAAGATAGGCGAAAACGGACGTCGGATGAAGAAGTTATGATTTTATAACGGAGTTTTCCTGTCCCGGCCTACTAAAAATAAATAATAAAAAATAAATTCAAAATTAGCCAACGGAGTCTAAACGAAAGTTGTAGATCGTAGTCTCACCTACGCGTGGATATAAAGAGCGTCGAAAACGGAGTTCGTACGAGGAAGATATGAATTTTTGAAGTTTATTTAATAAATTCGTTATTTAATTTAAATAAAAATTCGCTGATATTATCCATGGGGGGGGGGGGGGGGGAGTCACCGGCCTTATCCCCGTTATGCCCCGCGTACATAAATTACGCACCGCGTAATTCGCAGATCCAGCCCCTATAAAAGGCTTGCGAGGGCAGCCGAAAGTTTTGTTCGTTTCTTCTCTTCTCTCTCCCGTTTTGCATCGTTTTGCGTGCCAGAAATACCCCGAAGCCCCGGTAATATTCCCGAGTCCCAAAGCGAGTCCCGAGATCCCGAAGATCCCAAGAAGTGCGGTTTCCGAGCCGAAGCTCTGCCCGCGAGAAGTTCGATTTTCGTAGAGATCTTCCAGATCTGCTGAGGATTACGACTTCTGCAAGCCGTAGTGCTGTCCGATCATCTTCTGATCAAGTGAGTGTATACTACCCTTCATAAACGCAATAATAATACAAGTATGGTTCGAGGGTATTAAGTTTATTGTTGTTTATACGTGTGAATGCGTTGTTACTTTCTCATAACGTATAACTATGAAGTATTTTATACGAGATACGTGTTATGTGTATATTTTGTTGTTATGTGTCTGAATATATATTCCCTTTCTTCTATCTTACAGATATGATTATTTCTATATGAAATACGTGTTATGTGTGTGTGCCTCATCTGTTATATGGAAAATGTATTGATCAAGCATGCTATACAGGTTTTGAAAATATGTATAAAAATGTATGTTTTTATCTACTAATATGTTGGGTAGAACATGGGTAGATAGTTGGTGTGTAATAAACAGATGAGAGGCCTCGTTGTTGTTTTGATCCAGTCATCTAGCGGAATTTAGATGACGACCACGGACTTTTCTAGACAGTCCAGTGGAACGCTAGCAGGCTCATAACCTGCAGGTGTTAATGAACTTGGGTGTTCATTCGTTGTATTCCATCCCCCTCATGGTTGCCTTATTTGACTTATATTGCTGAGGAAACCCCGCAGCATGTGTTGTCACCTCGATGAAAATATTTTTAGATTAGGTCCCTTGTGTTAGTTATTTTAGGGACGTAAAGTGAGAATAACAGGAATGTGTAACTGGGTTATTGTTGGTTGATAATAATTAATTTAATTATTTATTGTGGGTTGAAAACCCTATATGCTCACCAGGCTCCCAAGCCTGACCCACTCAGTTTTATTTGTATTACAGGAAGTGGCGCAAGGGCGTAAGATGGATGAACCATCAAGTTGTTTTGTTTACAAGTCTGTATATGTAAATATTTGTTGAATGACTTGTAATGTTATCGTTTATGCTTATTGGTCTGTATCGGAACATGACACCCCGAGTTTTGATTATAATGAAAATACATTTCTTTTATGAAATGCTTCGGTAAACATTGTTTTATCATGTTTTGTTTTTGGGAACAAATTCCGCAACACTTTCAAATCAAAAGGATTTACTCTGAAAATATTTAAAAGCATAAATGAAAATCGGTCTTTTCTGGCCGAGATTTTGGGGATGTCACAGTTGGTATCAGAGCATTACTTTAAGCGAACTAGGAATTTTTAGGATTTCTAGACTTAAACTTAGAATGCTAAGTGGAATTTTGAGATGTGTGTCTGTTATGTTTTAGACACGAGCACTAGTTTATTTTAGGAATGTTTCCTAAAATGCTTTATGTGCTAAATGTTGTATGTTGCCATATATGATATTATTTGTTCGGATCTATGGTCTGTTGCCGACCGGATCTAGAAACTTTATGTGTGTAGGATTCTAAGCGTACGTCTACGATATTAGAACTAGCATGTAAACGTTTCGGAGTGATAAGGATGATTTGAATATCTATCGTGAATAAGGATCTAATTTCACCTTATTCGGTGTGTAGATCAAAAATGGTGAGAACAAGAAGTGGAGTTGGAAATGCTGATGAAAACAGGAATCAATCACCAGTGATTGAACAAAGACCTGTTGTAGCAGCAGCACCTGAGCCAATAACCATGGCTGGTGTGCAATTAATGATTCAGACGATGTTGGATCGTCAGATGGATGAAACTAGATGGTTGCTTCAACAAAATCGTGAAGAACTGTCGATTCGTGTGGAAGAGCCTGAATTAAATGAAGGGCACTCGGAAGGTGGAAACTTCAGTGGATCAGTTGGTCAAGCCAACCCACCGATAGTTAGGCAAGACAACCGTGATGGAAGGAATGATGGAATGGGATGCAAGTACAAGGACTTTCTAACTTGCAAACCATCGACCTTCAATGGAAAGGAGGATCCGATTGGGGTTATGGATTGGATCTCCGAAATGGAGCTAGCCTTCATGACGTGTGGCTGCAGAGGTAAGTTGCAAACTATCTATGCCGTGCGTCAATTCCGAGGTGGAGCCGTTCGTTGCTGGAACACTCTAGGGAAAACTTTGAGCCCAAATGAGCCACTGCAATTGTCATGGGCAGAGTTCTTGGTGCAGTTTAAGCGCAAGTTCTGCTCGGCTCAAAATCTGTTGGAGTTGGAGAACAAGTTCATTGACTAAAGGCAGCATGTCAGTTGATGAATACACCAATAACTTCACCGATAAGATGGAGTTTGCCTTACGTATCGTTCCAGACGAGCTGACTAAGGTGGATCGGTATGCGAAGGGACTTCCATGGGAGTACGAAGTGCCAGTACGTCAGGCACATACTTTAGAGGCAGCTATCTGGGCTGCCAAGTCTGTTGAGAACATGATAAAGGGGAGAACCACCAACAAGGTTGAGGTTGGTGAGAAGAGGAAGTTTGAGGGAACATCTGGTTCTGGTAAGAAAAGCAAATTTTCGAAATCTGATGCGAAAAGGTTTGGTGGGGGGAAAGGAGGCGAAGCAAAGTGGTGTGAAAAGTGTAAGAAAAAGCACTTTGGGAAATGTAGCGAGGATGTAACTTGCTACAAGTGTGGAAAGGTTGGACATTTTGCCAATGAATGTCCGAACAACAAAAGGATGTGTTTTGGTTGTAATGAAGATGGGCATATTTTGAAAGACTGTCCGAAGAAGAAGGAGGCAGCTAAGCCCAACATTCCACCAAAGCCGAAGGCGAGAGCATTCCAGATGACACTGGAAGCTGCTAAGGATGAAGTTGATGTCGATTCAGGTACCTTTCTCGTTAACAAATTGCCTGCCCAAATTTTATTTGATTCTGGGGCCAACTACTCATTTATATCGTATGAATTTGGTAGAAAACTAGCTTTGCCTGTTGATAGACTAGATAATGCTTTATTAGTCGAAGTTGCTAGTGGCAAGTTTGTACCTGTTAGCCATCGTATGAATAACATCTTAATCGACTTGAATGGGAATAAGTTCCGCGAGGAATTATTGCCTATCGAACTTAATGGTTTCGACATCGTGTTGGGAATGGATTGGCTCAACGCCAATGATGCCGAAATTTTATGCAAGAAGAAGATAGTTAAAGTAAACCCGCCTGGAAAAGATTCATTTATGGTGTATGGGGACAAACGCCGAGTGAATTCTGGAATCATTTCTCTAATGAAAGCCAGAAAGTGTTTGACCAAGGGATGTACATCATATTTAGCATTCGTGATTGATGCTAAGAAGGAAAAGAAGGTGATGCAGAGTATTCCTGTGGTGTGTGATTATCCGGAAGTATTTCCCGAAGATCTTCCTGGATTACCACCTGATAGATAAGTAGAGTTCATAATAGACTTGTTACCAGGAACCACGCCAATAGCAAAAGCACCTTATCGATTAGCACCAATGGAGATGAAGGAGCTGATGATGCAACTTCAGGAATTGTTGGACAAAGGTTTCATTAGACCTAGTTCATCACCCTGGGGAGCTCCGATGTTATTCGTGAAAAAGAAAGATGGAAGTATGAGAATGTGCATTGATTACAGAGAGCTGAACAAGGCAACAATAAAGAATAGATATCCGTTGCCAAGGATTGATGACCTATTTGATCAACTGCAAGGTTCGAGCTATTTCTCGAAGATCGATCTTAGGTCAGGATATCATCAGCTGAAAGTAAGAGAGCAGGATATAGTGAAGACTGCGTTCAGAACTAGATATGGACACTACGAGTTCTTGGTTATGTCGTTTGGACTAACCAATGCTCCGGCAGCATTCATGGATTTAATGAATAGGTTTTGTAACCCGTTCCTTGATAAATCCGTGATAGTGTTCATAGACGACATTCTGATTTACTCAAAAAGCCAGGAGGAGCATGGCAGACACTTGCGAGAAGTGTTAGAAGTTTTGAAGAAGGAGAAGTTGTATGCTAAGTTCTCCAAATGTGATTTTTGGATTCGTGAAGTCCAATTCTTGGGTCACGTGGTCAACCAAGAAGGGATAATGGTTGATCCAGCAAAGATTGAAGCTGTAATGAAGTGGGAACAACCGAAAAGTCCCACGGAGATCCGAAGCTTTTTAGGATTAGCCGGATATTACCGAAGGTTTATCCAAGGCTTTTCTTCGATTGCTACTCCATTGACAGCTTTGACCCACAAAGGAGCTACTTATGCTTGGAGTGAGAAGCATAAAGAAGCATTCGAGAAGCTAAAGAAGAAGCTATGCGAGGCACCGATACTTTCTCTACCCGATGGAGTCGAAGACTTCGCCGTTTATAGCGATGCGTTTGGGGTTGGATTGGGTTGTGTTTTGACCCAAAGAGAAAAGGTGATACCATATGCGTCTCGACAGCTGAAGGAGCATGAAAAGAATTACCCGACTCATGATTTGGAGTTGGCAGGGTAGTTTTCGCTCTGAAGATATGGAGGCATTACCTCTATGGCACTAAGTGCAAACTTTTCACTGATCATAAGAGTCTCCAATATCTCTTTAATCAGAAGGAATTGAATATGAGGCAACGACGCTGGCTGGAATTACTCAAGGACTACGACTGCGAGATACTTTACCACCCCGGTAAGGCTAATGTTGTTGCTGATGCTCTCAGTCGGAAAGTCAATCTTGAAAGGAAAAGGCCAAGAGCGTTGAGAATTGAAGTTGTCTCGTCCATTGTGGAAAGTATAAAGAAAGCTCAAGAGGAAGCTTCTGAGAAAAATGACCGAAAGGAGGAACGTTTGGGTAAAACGTTGGTGTTTGGTAGTAACGGTCATGGACTGAAGGTATTCCAAGATCGTATTTGGGTACCTAAGTCAGGAGGAATTAGAGATATTTTGATGGAAGAAGCTCACAAGACCATGTATTCGATTCATCCCGGTAGCACTAAAATGTATAGGGACCTGAAACCCTTCTACTGGTGGCCGACGATGAAGCTTGATGTTGCAAAGTATGTGGCCGAGTGTGTGACTTGTGCGAGAGTCAAGACACAACATCAGAAATCGTATGGGAGTTTAGAACCTTTACCTGTGCCTATGGGTAAGTGGGAAGACATTGCTATGGATTTTGTCACTAAACTACCTAGAACAAAGAATGGTCACGACATGATTTGGGTGGTCGTTGATCGATTCACTAAGAGTGCGCATTTCATAGCAGCCAGGGAGAAATGGTCTATGGAAAAGCTTGCGAATTCTTATGTGAAGGAAATTGTGAGACTTCACGGTGTTCCGCTAACAATTGTGTCGGATCGTGATAGTCGTTTCGCCTCAAGGTTTTGGAAAAGTCTACAAGAGGAAATGGGTACCAAGTTATGTTTAGGTACAGCTTACCATCCACAGACTGATGGTCAGAGTGAAAGAACGGTACAAACACTTGAAGATATGCTGAGAGCATGTACCTTGGAATTCCTAGGTAATTGGGATGAACATTTACCGTTTGTAGAATTTTCCTATAACAATAGTTTTCACTCGAGCATTAAGATGGCACCTTACCAAGCTTTGTATGGACAAAAGTGTCGTACGCCGTCTTGTTGGCTTGAGGCTGGGGAAAAGCAGTTTATGGGACCGGAGATGGTTCATCAGACTGCTGAAAAGTTGAAAATAATTAGGGAAAGAATGTTAGCAGCTCAAGATCGTCAAAAGAGTTATGCTGACAAAAAGCGAAGACCGATGACTTTTGAAGTTGGGGATTCGGTTTTGCTTAAAGTCTCGCCGTGGAAGGGACTTATAAGATTTGGTAAGAGGGGAAAGTTGAGTCCAAGGTTTATTGGACCGTTTAAAGTTCTTCAGAGGATTGGGAACCAAGCTTACAAGCTCGAACTACCAGAAGAACTGAATGGAATTCATAACACTTTTCATGTGTGTTATTTTCGGAAGTTCACGGGGGAAGTTCCCGACATGATTCCACTTTCGGAGTTGAGAATTGATGAGAACAAAAGGTTGATTGAAGAACCAGAGGCAATCATTGACCGAAAGACTAAGAAGTTGCGATGCAAGATGGTCGAGTTAGTTCTTGTCCAATGGAAACACACGAATGGGCCGAATCGCACCTGGGAGACGGAGAGTGACATGTTGAGTCGCTATCCGCATTTGTTTGTTGATGAGTGATTCCGGGGACGGAATCATTCTAAGGTGGAGAGAATTGTAACGCCTGTGTTTCTGGGCTTTCCATTTTTAGCAATGTAATGGTCTAGGTTAACCTTTGTAACCCGTTTTGAAATAATAAGATTGTATTATTTGAGTATTATGTGTTTTGTGCTTAATTGCTTAATTATGTGGTTTGATTAATTAAGAATAAAAATAAGCGTCAAAATTTAAGTGTAAAATAAACTTGATATCTTTAGATAATTTTGTAGTAGTTGAAACAAGGTTTCCGAAGATATAAAGAATGTCGAAATCCGAGTTATAACGAGGAAGTTATGACCTGTCGAAGTTTCGCGACAGAACCGGCACGACACAGCGCGACGTAAAAAGTGAATTTACGTTAGAGCAATATTTAGCCTTATCAATCTAAATGAAAGTCATAGAGTACGTCAAACCATGAGCGTGCATAAAAAGAACGCCCAAATCTGACTTCGTATGAGGAAGTTATGATTTTTCGAAGTTTCGACTTAGCAGTATGCAGCCCGAATGCTCGATTTGAGACCGAGCGGTTTTTAGCCGAAACAATCTAAATGAGAATTGAAGATCTCATTAATTTTAGTAAAACGATAAAAAGATAGGCGAAAACGGACGTCGGATGAAGAAGTTATGATTTTATAACGGAGTTTTCCTGTCCCGGCCTACTAAAAATAAATAATAAAAAATAAATTCAAAATTAGCCGACAGAGTCTAAACGAAAGTTGTAGATCGTAGTCTCACCTACGCGTGGATATAAAGAGCGTCAAAAACGGAGTTCGTATGAGGAAGATATGAATTTTTGAAGTTTATTTAATAAATTCGGTATTTAATTTAAATAAAAATTCGCTGATATTATCCATGGGGGGGGGGGGGGGGAGTCACCGGCCTTATCCCCGTTACGCCCCGCGTACATAAATTACGCCCCGCATAATTCGCAGATCCAGCCCCTATAAAAGGCTTGCGAGGGCAGCCGAAAGTTTTGTTCGTTTCTTCTCTTCTCTCTCCCGTTTTGCATCGTTTTGCGTGCCAGAAATACCCTGAAGCCCCGGTAATATTCCCGAGTCCCGAAGCGAGTCCCGAGATCCCGAAGATCCCGAGAAGTGCGGTTTCCAAGCCGAAGCTCTGCCCGCGAGAAGTTCGATTTTCGTAGAGATCTTCCAGATCTGCTGAGGATTACGACTTCTGCAAGCCGTAGTGCTGTCCGATCATCTTCTGATCAAGTGAGTGTATACTACCCTTCATAAACGCAATAATAATACAAGTATGGTTCGAGGGTATTAAGTTTATTGTTGTTTATACGTGTGAATGCGTTGTTACTTTCTCATAACGTATAACTATGAAGTATTTTATACGAGATACGTGTTATGTGTATATTTTGTTGTTATGTGTGTGAATATATATTCACTTTCTTCTATCTTACAGATATGATTATTTCTATATGAAATACGTGTTATGTGTGTGTGCCTCATCTGTTATATGGAAAATGTATTGATCAAGCATGCTATACAGGTTTTGAAAATATGTATAAAAATGTATGTTTTTATCTACTAATATGTTGGGTAGAACATGGGTAGATAGTTGGTGTGTAATAAACAGATGAGAGGGCTCGTTGTTGTTTTGATCCAGTCATCTAGCGGAATTTAGATGACGACCACGGACTTTTCTAGACAGTCCAGTGGAACGCTAGCAGGCTCATAACCTGGCAGTCATCAGTAATCTTCAATGTGGCTGGCGCAGGTGCTGCGATAGCTCCTCCTGACAATCTCATGCAATCAACGTTTTTATGGCCGATCTAATTGTAATGGATGCAAATCAAGGCGCTTCGGGGGCAATCCATACTCATATGACCAGTATGCCTACACCTCTGACAGCTTGAACCCACTGACCACTACACCCTACTGTGCTGCTTCCCACACTTGCTGCAGCGACCTTGGCCCTGCTGGTCCCTAGAATGCAAATCAAAAACCTTGGGATTCTTAGCCTGGCCCACAACAGTCTGCACCTACTCTGGCTAGCACTTCGGCCGAAGCTCCAACTCAATATCTTGCTCATGGGCCCTCTCAATCATATCATTTAGGGTCTTGCACCCCAAATATCCCACAAAATCCCCAATATCATCTCTCAACATGTCATGAAACCTCGTCTTTTTCATCTCCTCATCCACAACGTACTGCGGAACCAACAGAGCCCTCTCGCAAAACTTGGTAGTGATCTCCGCTATAGTGTCGATAGTCTGGCGAAGGTTCTGGAAATCCCTCGCCAGCTGTTGCACCTTGATAGCTGGTGCAAACTCCCTCTAGAATCTCTGTAAAAATATCTTTGGACAAAATCCTCCCATCTCATCACTGCCACTACCACCATCCCAACAGCTCGGGTAACACCCTCCCGCCATTCTCATGCTCTGTCCCTCGGTAGGCAGGATACAAATCCCACCTTTTCCCCTTAGGGTAAAAACTCATCCGCTGAGCATTCTCCATGCTAACAACCAATGACGGCTAGCGATGGGTTCCTTAACCCTAAAGAACTCAGGAGCTCCACAAGCCTTGAACTCCCAAAATAAGGGAGTTCAAGCTCCAATCTGATACGTGGCAATCTCGTCTCGAAAATTCCTAATCCTCTCATCCATCAACTCTAAAATCTCCTCATTGATGGCACCGAACAATACATGGGTAGCGTCTAGGATACCGCGAGTAACCTCAACCGAAATGAACTCACACAGATGCTCATCAATTGGTTATGTTCTTGAGCCAGGACCAGAACCAGAACCAGAACCCCCTCAAGTAATCATCACAATCCTCCAAACTAAAACACACCATAAAAACAATCAGCAAAGGATTTAAGGGGACTACTCTACACATGCCTCCATAGAGTTTCCAGATTTGAACTCATCTTAGGTACAAGTCTTGTGCTTTTATTACTATTGGCCAAATACTACCTTTCACACCTATATGTACCTTCCTCAGGGTCAGTCCTGATTCCTCTAAGTCACTACACTAATACCATAAACTCATCCCATGCCATATTTTTGGGTTAGGTGTCTAAGCCCATAACTATTTTGGTATGTACTTGACCCGATTATGAGCATGGTCCTTTTGGGTTGCCTTCACCATAGCAATTGATAGGATGAACTAAGGAGAAATAGGATTAATTATGAGCTATTAATATATTATGTGAATAATATATTAAAAGAGAAATCATATTGTTTAATTAATATTAGTTAAGAATTAATTAAGAATTCATTTTGTGGGTAAGAGATTAATTAAATAAAAGGGACTGATATTGTAATTATAAGATAGTTACAAAGTTGGGCTTAGGATCCATAAAGGAAGCATGGACGAATTCTATATGAGAGTCCATATAGAAACCATACAAGGGCCTTCTTGAAGGATCCATTGGGCTGCTTAAGGACTAAGCAACTGGATTAGGGTTACCAGGTTGAAAACCCTAGAAGCCTCAACTATATAAAGGACCCCAAGGCTTCCAAAAACGTGGCTATGCATTCTTAGAAGGTCTTGCACATTTTGTGCCTCCTTCTACCTCTCTCTAAGTCATCTTGTTGCTAGTGGTGTTTGTGACTTCATTAGAGGTGCAACACTTGGGGCACTAAGCTTTCAGAAGTCAAGATCAAGAAGGTTTGTGATTGTTATTACTACATAAAAATCAAGGTAAGATCTAAAGCCTATTTTCATATGTGTTTTTCAGATTTGTATGCTAGTCAATTAGGGTTTATTGCTTTGGTATTCAATGTTGTATGTTTGCTTAGAAAAACCTAGATCAAAGTAATTAGGGTTGCATGTACACCATACGATTGATGTTATGCATATAATCCATCAGTGGTATCAGAGCCTAGGTCATTTTTCGAGTGAATAGTTGCAAAAGTGAACCACCAAAGATCAAGAAAATCGAAAATTTCACCTTTTGACTGGCAGACTCGCCGAGTCCATGAATGGACTCGACGAGTAGGTCCTACTCGATGAGTTCCATTGTGGACACGACTCCAGGGCTCTAGTACCGGGATTTTTGATTTTTTGGCCAGATTTTGTTGAGGATAATTGCCAAAACTTGTTTTTCTTACCAAAAATCCAATTTTTTAAGTTTGGAATGGTTATCCTCATTAAAATTGATGGATTTGGTTAAATATGGATAATATCGGATTATTATTAGTCAAATATTTGACCTAGAAAGTTTTAAAAGTTTCAAATTACACCATTTAGGTTTATAGTTTAAATTTGAACTTAAAAGTTTTAGTTTTTGAAATTTAAATAGTTAAACCCTATGTACGCCCGCAGATCCAGACTAGTCAATTTAGAGACGATAAGAATCAAAAATGAGTTTTTGATGGAAGATTATTTAGAAGGATTAATCTTAACCAAGTTTTAGTATATTTTACAAGGGTTAGGTACATATAAAGAATGCCGAAATCTGAGTTATAACGAATAATTTATGACCCGTCGAAGTTTTTTGGCAAAACCGGCACAGCACCGGGAGACATAAATAGTGAATTTACGATAGAGGAATTTTTAGCCTTAGTAATATAAACAACAGTTGTAGGATATGTTAAACTGAGAGCTTCCATAAAAAGAACGCCCAAATCTGACTTCATATGAGAGAGTTATGAATTTTCTAACATTTGGCATTCCAGTGCACGACCCGAAACTCGAATTTTAGTTCGAGCGGTTTTTGGCCTACACGACCTAAATGAGAGTTGAAGATCTCATTAATAAGACAGACAAAAACAGAGTCCGTATGTAGAAGTTATGAATTTTACGTGGACATTTAACAGTATAATCCCTACGCGCGAATATAAAGAATGTCAAGAGTAGAGCTCGTATGTTAAAGATATGGACGAAACTTGGTCCCTACTCTTCGAGCGCGATAAATTCGATACAGTTTTGTAAATCTGAGATAGAATGAGAATTAGCTAACGGTGTCTAAATGAAAGTTCTAGTACTTGTAAATACCAACGCGTGGATATATAGAACGTCAAAAATGGAGTTCGTATGAACGATTTACAAATTATAATAGCATACTTATGTATTAAAATAAAGTATAAATCATATATACGTACACATATATATACAAATGTATATATCATTAGAAAGGTATTGACGATGCGGTTATTATAAAACTAGTGTTGAGTAGTTTCGACGTTAGTTTAGTTTGAATATCGTTAAATCTATTTAAAACAGTATTATGAAGGGGTGTTTAGTCGTTTATATAACTATAAGGTCATTACGTAATTATGGAGGGTAGTTTTTGTAAATTCAATTACTATAAATAAGAGGCTTGGGCTCTTATATTTCTTGCACCATTCTCTTGATTCAAAAGTCTTTCTCTTCTTATCCCCTGAGCATTTCGGTCCGTCGTGATTCGACTTCTCTTTCTGTAGTTTTAGTATAGTAAGGTGAGCACTGAAGCGCTGCACAAATCTTTCTTAGAAAGATTCAGCGACGAAGTTCTGCCCCTGCAGAGCCCGAATCCTAGCTAAAACCCCATTGTAAGTAAGTTATGCTTACCCTATTTTAATATAACTTATATTTAAAATTAGTATTTTTATTATGAACTTATAATAAATATTTGAGCTATTATTATATAAGTGTTGTTTTAATATCTTTTTAACTACTCGCGGTTTGGGGAATCTGGTTTAAAGGGCCGCATAGGGTTGTTGGATTTTAGAAGTGCTATATGCCAAAATGGTCCTGCCTTCCGGTGTTTTATGTCTGGCCCCTGTCTGTACATAGTGGTTGGAAAGTATTGTTTAAATGCTTATATAATAATAATAATAAGACTAATAATTAGTCACGGTAAATATTAGACTAAAATCTAGTGGTAATAATACTAGGTTTCGTCGAAGGAAATTATTTTAAAGTAAATGAAGCACTGTCCGGGTACCGAGTCACCACCTTATCAAGTGAGTGCATGGTCCCTTTCATCTTACACATAGATATGAAGTATTTTATATAAACTACATGCTATGTGTGCGTATTATCTGTATAATTGCTATCTATGCTAGATGAACGATTTTATACAAGTTTTATATTATTTAAACTGTATATGTATTTATATCTACATAATATGTGGGTAAAACATGGGTAGATGAAATATGAGTTTGATGATGAGTTGAGAGGTGATATAGACCTTGAGGTAAGGGTGAGAGGTGGACGATGTGAGAAGCCTTGTTCCCAAATGCTGGCCCCGTCATCTAGCAGAGGATGGATGACAACCACTGACTATTCTAGACAGTCCAGTGGAACATTAGCAAGCTCGTAACCTGTAGGTGTTGTGAATGATGTGTTCATCCGGTGTACTCTAAACCTTGGCGATCATGCAGACTTGTTGCCTAAACCCTAGTGACTATGCAGACTTAGTGCCTAAACCTTGGCGATCATGCAGACTTGATGCCTAAACCCTGGTGACTATGTAGACTTAGTGCCTAAACCTTGACGATCATGCATACTTGATGCCTAAACCCTAGTGACTATGCAGACTTAGTGCCTAAACCTTGGCGATCATGTAGACTTGATGCCTAAACCCTAGTGACTATGCAGGCTTAGTGCCTAAAGCTTGGCGATCATGCATACTTGATGCCTAAACCCTGGTGACCATGCAGACTTGGTGCCTAATCCTTGGCAACTATGCAGACTTAGTGTCTATTGTGTAAACCGTGGAAACGATGGACTTCATGCCGATTCCTTAGGATGATCCTTAGGAATAAATGAATGAGGAATAGCTGATTCTTAGGGTAGATCCTTAAGAGTAAAGAAGATAATGGGAATGGGTAATTTGGTTGATTGTTTGATGTTTAAACATAATAATTATATTATTGTGGGTTAAAACCCTATGTACTCACCAAGTTTTCCAACCTGACCCACTCAATTTATTTAAATCATAGGTGTTGATATGAAGTCACATTACACTGAGAGATTAAGGAGATATAAATCACTAGTGATAATGAATGTAAGTTATGCTTATGCTTATGTTTCTGTATTGACGATTACATCCCAAATGTTTTAAAATGAATAAAAATATTTTCTTCGAAAATGCTTTGATAACGTATTTATCATGTTTTACTGGGAACAAATTCCACAACATTTTTATTAAAAGAGGTACTCTAATTTTTATAAATCATAAACAAAATCGGTCTTTTCTGGCCGTGAAAATGAAGATGTCACATCCTAATGTTTTGAAAGGTTTCAAAACATGTCCTCAAGTTTTGGAATTTAAAATTTAATTAAAAGGTCTTAATTTTGAAATATTAAATTCTAAAACCCTAGTATTTTGAAAAGTTAAAATTACACACTTATGGTTTGATTAAATTAATTAAATGTATAATTAAAGGGGAGTTAATAAATCCATAATGATATGGTTTGTGTTTAATTACACACTTATGTATGAGTAAAAAGTCAGTTTATCGTTAGTAGGCCTCATTCACGAAACTGGTCTCTAAGGGGTGTTTAAGGAAATTGCCTATAAAATGACGATTGAATGGGTATCCACACTTACCCACCACACTCTTGACTAGTGGAGGGTCGTTATCCGAAAGGGTAGGATATTTTAAAAGTGTAAAATACACCATTATACTATATAAAATTTAAAAGTCTAATAGTATATATGTATGAGTAAAAAGTCAGTTTATCGTTAGTAGGCCTCATTCACGAAACTGGTCTCTAAGGGGTGTTTAAGGAAATTGCCTATAAAATGACGATTGAATGGGTATCCACACTTACCCACCACACTCTTGACTAGTGGAGGGTCGTTATCCGAAAGGGTAGGATATGACACAACCTTCGATTATAAGTATAATGAAATACGAAGTAAGTAAACACTTTTATAAATTCCCAAATCTTAGTTACTTTAGAAAAAATGTGGAGTTGGTGGTAATCCATGAAATTGCACATTGTACCTTGTTGGTCGTTAGTGGAGCGTGTGTGGTTAACCGGCACACTAATATGTGATCAATGAAGGATGGCAATGGATAGCGTGATGTTTATCATAGATCAATGGAGCGTGTGTGGTTAACAAATACATTGATTATGTGATTTATAACATAGAGAGTACCAAACTACTTTGCATGGTTATCCACACCTTATTTGTGATCCTCAGCATCCCAGTCACAAACTTGAAGGGCATAATCGAGATTAAACATGTCATTGAAAAGTTCAATGAATCTAAAAAGATATAGGAGTTTCAATTCATTTAAAACTTAAATTTCCTTTTCGTTTTTCATAGTGGAAATTGGTAAATCGCCATTTACCTACCTTCAAATATTCTGCAAATTGGATTATGGCATCCCTCTTCCACATTGTAGGATATTGTGTTGGGTCCTAGCCTTGATATGTCATTTGTGTGTTATACCAAGGATTCCAATCAACTAACTTGAATTTCTCCCATTTTATAGATGTCAAAACCTATCAACTATGATCTTCCCGAATCTTTTGGAAAAAGTTTTCCACATGAAGATGATGTTCCACGATTGTATTGTGGAAATGGAAATCATTCTTCACGACCTCCACCTCCTCCTATAATTCTCTCTGACCCATGTGTTCAAAGACTTGAAAAGTTTAAGGTCACTCAATCCCTATTGGCAAAAAGACACGAAGATGGAAAGTCTGTGTGTTCACACATCTTAGTGATGAAGTCACACATTGATGGGTTGAGGATGATGGGTGCCGATGTTTCAAGGAAGTTACTTGTTGAATTGGTTCTTCAATCAATTCCCAAATCATATAGTAAGTTCATTAGAGAGTACTATGTGATGGACCACGACGTGACCCTCATTGATTTGACTTATTTGCTTATTGCTGCTGAATCAACAATGATTTGGCGCACTGGTCCAGCAAATTTGTCTGATAAATCAATATCCCAACCTTTTATGGGCAATGGAAACATTAGAAGTCCAGAAAAGTTTTCTCTACGCAAGAGAAAGGCTGAATTTGAGATAGTCCTGTGTACTAGCCCTGTCAAAAATACCCGTTACCCGAACTACCCACCCGATTTTTTCGGGTATCAGGGTAAAAAATTTCGGGTATTTGGGTAACCCGGTTTTTTTAGGTTGGGTAAAGAGTAAGTGTTTGGGGTTTCGGATATACCCGATTACCCAAAAATTTAATAAACAAATAATGATGGCCCAATATCTTTTATTCCTATATGAGTTAATTCTCTGATTCCATGTTCATCCAAAAGACCAAAACTCCAAATCCCAGCTCCCTGCCTCCCTCGTTCTATTTTCTCATCAAAAACCCTCGCATCGCATCTTGGTTCATCACCGATAAACTCCAACCGGCAGTCGGTCATCCCTGCCTCCTCCCCGGTCGTCCCTGCCTCGTCACTGATCTTGGTCGTAGCCCGTCGCTCATCACATCCTCACAACATCGTAGTCACAGTCATCCTCGCCAGTTGTCGCCTCCAAGATATTTGTAATTCAAAGTTTGAAGTTCAAACTTGGCCTGAATGTAAGTGATATCTACCAATTGCTTTTATTTTAACTTCATGATTTTGTCTCTACCAATTACTGTAATAGAGAAAGTAAGCATACCAATGTTGACTCACCCCTTAGGATAGATCCTACTGAGATTGCAAACCAAACACGCTAATCTATTTGCTCAAATTCCATGCTTCTCTATGGTTCGAGCTTTACCCTTTTATGCAACAAACAATGATTTTTATTATTATCCCTCTTTTTGGCCCATTTATTGTCAGCATGAAAGTTGATTTAAACGTGCAAAAAAAATTAAAAACTTCAACTATAATCAAAACTTGTGTTGATTGGTGTACAACAACTACCAAAACAAATAAAATATATTGGAAAAGGAAATAACAATGATAGATGAGATGTTGAGATCATCTTGTGTCTCCAGGTCCAGGGTTCCTTCCAAAATAGTGGCATTGGTTACGAAGCTACCCTGACTACCTGTGAGATCTAAGAGATGAGAGAGTCAAGATGTATGAATCTACTTCAGGTAAAATCAACTATCTAACTCTATTAAGTTTTCTATTTTAGATTCTTAATACATGATGTAATAAGATTGCATTTTGATGTGTTGTAGGATTGAAGAAAAGAAAGGCAGCTTAAAGGAAGAAGTGAGTTGAGTCTGTTCGCGAAGAAATAGATTTCGATCACATGATTCGATGATTGGATTTTTGAGCTGATGCTTAGAGTTATGATTGATTGCTTAGGAATATGAGATAGCATAGTTTTCATTTAAATTTGCATTGTAAGGACAAGTTTTCCGCACCTTTTATAAATATAATAAATTTTAAATTTTGTCTTATTTATATCTCCTTGTAATGTCATTTGTGAAAATTGATGCTTGTGTGTTTCTATTATAAGCAATATTAAGTGGATGTGATTCTTAATTATGTTATTTATGGTAGTGTCAAAATTTACTAAGTAAGGAAAGATTCTCATTACCCAAGTTTCAATTGGACAGAAGCTTGGAATCATATGATTTGAGTCACGTGATGTATGGAAATCTTGGTACTTAGGAAATTAAGGCTAATTCCTTGTTCACATAGGTATGTGAGTCAAGTGAAAGACTAGGAGATCTAGTACGCAATGTTGTGCACTGGTCAAGTCAACCACAAACAACAATAAGATTATTCGTCATGATTTACTAAAAGTCTAGTAAATGTGGTTATGCTTACAAGATTAAGTATAATTAAGAATCATTGAAAATTTTCAATGACTTGCAGAATGAATAAGAAGAATCAATTAGGCAGAAAGATAAAAGTTTCTCCAATCTGAAAAGATGGCCACAATTTGATCTAAAAATGATTATTTATACTTACCTTAATTCTGCCTCCCACCCCATGGCAAATAGGTTGCATGGTGTGGCAATCTTTTTCCACGCATATTCTCTAAGTCATCTTCTGTGATCGTGAATCTTCCAACCACCATGGTGTGGCATGAATTCCCCATGTCGTGGGCTTCAAAAATATTTGCTCTTTTTCCTTCAATTGACTTAGCCCATATTTTCCTTCTTACACCTCACCATTTGCTTCCTTTTCATCACGAGCATGTCTTTGCTACTACAAAATAGATTTCAAACATAATAAGTACATTTTCTCCAAAAATAAGAATAATTGTAGCTAAAAGTATTAGGAATATGCACATGATACATGATTAAATATGCACATATATATTAACTATGTTTGTTGGTTATTAGTTATTTGTTTGCATATGTCAACATATTGTGGTTGGGTTGAGGTGGTCTTGCTTTGTGCTGTAGCCAAGATAGCTAAGCGGTCCAGGTGTGTTGTAGGCTTTGCAAGGTGGTCTAGTCACATTGTGTGCCTAAAGGAGTGGTCCAACTATTATAGGCCTTTCGATGTAGTCTAGTAGACTATAGGCTCAGTAGAGAGGTCCAAGCATTCTGTAGGCCTTGAGAGGCGATCCAGGAAGACTGAAGGTTCATGCGTGCATGCATTGTATGTGTATCGTTTTGTGGGGTATTTTGGAGGCACTCGCTATGCTTTGGCTTATAGTTGTGGATTTAAATGTTTCACGTACTTTAGACAATTAGGGAATGAGAAAAACTTGATCGTACACATCATCCTATGGATTTATGTTGAGAGTTGTTATTGGATACTTTGATTTTTATGACTATCTTGTGGAAACAATGTTTTGTATGACTTATCGTTTTTATGAAAATGGTTTAAAAAATCAAAATTTTTACTATGGTTTTTGGGGGGTTATAGAGGCTTTTACTATTTGTTGATTATGCACGTATTCTTGATGTTACAAATGTATATATCTTAGTTTACCTTATAATCTATAAATTTTTAAGAGAAAATAACATAGCAATTCCTTTTTTATACTGTTTTATGCAGCTTCCCTCAACAATATGTAAAAGCCTACTTTGCAAAAGTGTGACACTTTGTGATCGTTTGTGAGTTTGCCATAGATAGAAGCCACAAATTTCCCTGACATTTGATTTATGGTGTTTTTTTGGGTTTGTTTTACACAATTGCCTTATGATGATGTATCAAAAACAAGTTTATCTGACCGGAGAAGAATTTCTAAAATTTTATAATTTGGTACAAACATGACTATAGGTAATTTTTAGAATTTTCTAATTTCATACAAACATGGCTACATGTAATTTAGATCAACAATATCATACTCTTGTCTAGTTTTTTTTATTTGTTTTGACATTAGATCTACACTTAGAATTACTCTTAATTTTGACACATGACTTAGTCCTAGTTGAAGTTTCACTTTATCTTGAATCTGCGGAAAATGGGCTTCACAATTTCTTCTTGTGTGGCTGATCCTTAGGCTAATACTACTTTTTTTTAATTGAACCTTCACCTAGGGATGAGATGTGGTTATGATTTCGTGGATGTTCAGCTTGTCGTTTGTCTATTAGTAGTGGCAATACAACCATAACTTCATCTAGTTGTTCGTATTCGACTGGAACTGGCATAAGAAACACAATTTCTATATATCTTGGTTGATATGTTTCCATTGTAAAATATGATGATACTTATTTTTTGCAATGTTGATATCTCAGTTCCTTGAATACTGCCATACCATGAGAACAAGGTATACCAGACAATTGTCATTTCTAACATCTACACCAACAAAATACCAAGTGAACTATACCAATTTTCATTTGGGCAATGATATTTTATTTTATTTACTTATTTTATATAGTTTATTTTAACATTTTAGCCTTTATTATTGTTATTGCATTGCACATTCTATCCCTTTTTTATATTGGATTGTATCAGGTACTTTCTTTTTTGCATAAGGTGCTTTGTAGGATTTTGGAGTCTCATTAAGGTTGTAGATTAAGTTGTTGTTGGGCTTGGTGGGATTACAAGGAGTTATTGGGTTTTGCAGATCCATTTTAGAAGAATTGGGCTTGAAATGTTTTAGAATTGGATGAGATGGACTTTTGAAGATGGATCATGGACTCTTGAATATGGGCTTCGACTATCCATATTGAAGTATGAAGATGATCGGTCCATTTTGAATCATCTGAGGTGTGAAGGGGGACCAAATCAATCTATGGTAGTGGGGAGAGTAATGGAAGAAGGAGCCAATTACATTTTAGAATTATTTGTGAGTGTGAGGTCTCACCCACACAACCCTACTTGGCATCCCATGCAACTGCCTTCTTAGGGGCATTTTGGTCATTTGGCTCATCATATACCTTGGGGGTTAGGTCTTGCAGCACACTTCAAAATTTTCTACCATTGGAGCATCTTACAGGAGATTTTGGAGAGCTATAGCTATCATATTCTCATTCTTCTAGTAATTGGTAATTTCTTGATGTTTAAACACTTTTATGATTATTGTCTTGTTGCCAAGTGTCGCTAACTACTTTTTTTTGGTTGACTTGGGCTAAAACCCTTTAATATTTCTAAGTTTTGAAGATTCATATTTGGTTATCATTTATCTCATGATTATGATTTTATGTTCCAATGGTCTAGAGAGAGAGAGAGAGAGAGAGAGAGAGAGAGAGAAAGAAAGAAAGAAAGAAAGAAAGAAAAAGAGAGAGAGAGAGAGAGAGAGAGAGAGTAAGCGAGAGAGAGAGAGAGAGAGAGAAAGAAAGAGAGAGATAGAGTGAGAGGGAGAGGGAGAGTGAGAGATTATCCAAGCAGTACCAGTCGCTAAAGCAGATAACATAAACATTGATGAAGATCACCAAGATGTTTACTGAGATAGAGCTCGTCTACCCCGAGTATGATGCTTCAGAGCAGGTTTAGATGTCAACATACTTGAGCATACTCAAGACTGAGATTTCGGAGTTTGTGTCGAATCAGCAATATTGTTCATTTTCAAAGCTGCAGTTATTTTCTTGGAAGAGAGAGATTGAGATTGGGTTACAATCGAAGGATAATAGGTGGGCCATAGGTCATAATCAGCTTTCAATGAAGTGGTTCAAGCCCACTGAATCCTGATCCAGAGGACAGAGAGACGTCACTTGTGGCAAGTGCAATAAGGTGCATGATGGTGTATACCGATCGGCGACTAGGTGCCACAAATGTGACACGGAGGGCCATTTTGCCAAAGATTGTCGTTTGCAGCAGCAGCCCCCACAACTAAACCAGGAAATTCAAGACACAGATGCACAAATCTATAGGTGACATGACACAATATGTATACACAACACAAATAAATCTTGAAAAATGAGATAAAAATTATTTCTCTTCATGTATTCATATCGTGTCAAATTTGTGGCTGACACGTTTTCATGACATGAAGACGAATTGCTAGGTCTACCCGCAGCAGGGCACTCGAGTTTATTTATCATTGTGATCAGGTTGACCATGTGAAGGCCAATTGTCCATTGCTTGTTGTTAGGCCTATGCAGGTACCGACTCTTACTACTAATCGGAAAACGGATGACCGTCAGGGAAGGGATGAGGCTCTGAAGGCTAGAGGTCATGCATTTTAGCTGATTATAGAGGAGGCCATGGTGGTGTCCAACATCGTTATTGGTATGTATTCATTTATAATTATGTCAAGAAAAATTATGTATGCATCTATTTATGCTTTTGAAAGGTACCTTATTAGTGAATTCGTTGTCTGCTCTTTTGCTTTTCGAATCTAGTGTGAGTTAGTCATTTGTGTCTCAATCTTTCAGTAGGGATTTTGATATGACCCTTGGGGAGTTAGAGTATCCATTGTGAGTATCCATCGCCAACGAACACAAGGTTTCTAATTCAAGTGTTTTCAATGACTATACCTTTGAGATATTTGGGGTGCTCTACCCGATTGGCATGATCCCCTTATCTATGGGGGGTGTGTGTGTGGTTGTAGGGATGGATTGGTTGGGCATATTTGGAGCTTTTATTAGTTGTGAGAGGAAGCTGTTGGTGGTTCCAACCCCAATTGGGAGAGAACTAACCGTTTATGGAAAGGGTACCAGGGTTGGATCAACTTTTTGTTTGGCTGCCAGGGCTAGGCAGTATATTTAACATGGATGTTCAGGTTATCTCGCATATGTGGTCAACACTTGATTTGACGGGTAGAAGTGAGTTTTAAATGTGCAAGTGGTTAGGGATTTTCTATATTTTTTTCGAAAGATCTACCGAGTGTGCCTCCCGAGAGGCAGGTGGAGGTAAGGATCGATCTAATCCTAGGTACAGCCCCGATTGCTAAGACACTGTATCGCCTCACACCACCAAAGATGCATGAGTTGTCCTCTCAGATCCATCAACTGTTGGTCAAACAAGTTATCCGATCGATCAGTTCACCCTGGGGAGCAATGATTTTATTTGTGAAGAAGAAGGATGGTTCGCATTGAATGTGTATAGATTATCAGAAGTTGAATAAGTTGATAGTGAAGAACCCCTATACACTTCCAAGGATTGATGATCTCTTAAAGTAGCTACAGGGTCTGTATTGGTTCTCCAATATTGATTAGAGGTCGGGTTACCACCAGATGAGAGTCAGAGAGGAGGATGTAGAGAAGACAACTTTTTGGACTCAATATGGTCACTATGAGCTCATGGTGATGATGTTTATGCTCACCAATGCACCTACAACATTTATGGATTTAATGAATTAGTTATGCAAACCGATGCTCGATCGGTTAGTCATTATGCTCATTGATGACATTCTAGTCTAATCCAAGACTAGAGAGCAGCATGAGGAGAACCTGTTAGAGTTACTTGGAGTGTTGAGGTAAGAGAGGTTGTATTATAAATTCCCCAAGTGTGAGTTTTGGTTGCAAGAGGTCCAGTTCTTGGGAGACCTCGTCAATCAGAATGAGATTTTGGTTGATCCGGCCAAGATTGAGGCGGCTATGCAGTGAGAGGTCCCGAAGTCTCCATCTGAGATCTAGAGTTTTCTTGGGCTTACAGGTTACTATCTAAGGTTTATTCATGATTTCTCTAAGATTGTTGTTCCTTTTACTCACTTTATGAATAAAAGTGTGGTCTTTCACTGGGGGCCTAAGCAACAAGCTATATTCGAGACTCCGAGGCAGAGATTATGGGAGGCACTGGTATTGACCCTTCCAGAGGTTGTTGAGGATTTTGTGGTATGTTGTGATGCTACGATCACAATTTTGGGGGTGGTGCGCATGAAACAGGGTAGAGATATTTTTTATGATTTCAGACAGCTGAAGCCACATGAGGTTAGGTATCCAACACACGACTTGGAGTTGGGGTAAGTGGTGTTTTCCCTCAAGATTTAGAGACACTATCTTTATGGGGTTCATTATACCATCTACACAGATCACAAGATCCTAAGATATCTTATGTATCAGCCAAATCTGAATATGAGACATCATAGATGGCTTGACGTGGTCAAGGATTATGATTATGAGATCTATTATCATCCGATGAAGGCCAATGTGGTCGTCAATGCTTTGAGACACAAGGCAAATAGTGCTCCTATCTGAGGCTTATGTTTGAGGATGACCATCATTTCACCCCTTCTGGATTTGATCAGGGGGGCTCAGTTTGAGGGAATCAAGAAGGAGAACAGGAGAAAGGAGAAGGTCATGGTAAATATTGATAGATTCATCACCAATGGTCAAGGATTATTGACCCAATGTGGATGAGTTTGTGTTCATCAGATGTTGTTAGAAGAGGCATATAAGTCCAGGTTCTCGATTCACCCTGTAGCCACGAAGATGTATCGAGACTTGAGATTTCGTTATTAGTGGTCTTCCATGGAAACTGAGATAACTTGGTTTATTGAGAGATGCTTAACATGCTGGAAGGTCAAGGCCAAGCACCAGAGGCTGCACGACAAGTTACAGACCTTGGAGATTCCCATGTGGAAATGGGAACAGGTCACATGGATTTCATGACAAAGCTACCTAGGATGCCCAAGGGATTTGACGCCATTTGGGTAATTGTCCACTTCCTGAACAAGAGCGCCTAGTTCATTGTTATTCAGGAGAGTTCTTCGGACTAGAAATTGGCCGATGTTTATGTGCGAGAGATCTTTTCTCGCCATGGTATACCAGTTTCCACTGTATTAGATCAAGATGTTCGATTTACTTCCAAGTTCTGGAAGAGGTTCCACGAGGATTTGGGCACTTGATTGCACTTCATCACTGCTTATCACCCGCATATAGATGGGAAGAGTGAGTGGACTATCCAGACGCTTAAGAATAAGTTGAGAGCTTGCATCATTGATTTTGGTGGGAGCTGGGACTCCTACCTTCCTTTAACTGAGTTTTCACAACAATCATTCCAGCATCGATGCACCTCCTATATGGTAGGAAGTGTTGAACTCTAGTTTATTGTGGAGAGGCCAGCCATAGTATCATAGGGATCATTGAGCTGGTACCCCAGACGACATAGCTTATCCGTAGGATCAGATAGTGGTTACATATAACATATATACGATAGAAGAGTTATGTTGATAAGCAACGGTCCGAGGTGGAGTTTAAGTTTGAGGATATGGTTTTGGTAAAGGTATCACACTGGAAGGGTGTTATACACTTTAGGAAGCGGAACAAAACAGGCCACAGGTTCATCAGACCCTTTCGAGTGGTTACATGGGTAAGAAAGGTGGCCTACCGGCTAGATCTGCCTAAGGAGCCTATCCATATCAATAGCACCTTCCATATTTCCTAGCTTCGGAAGTACATAGTGGATGATGCAACAGTGATCCAATTGGACGAAACACAGGTTGATGAGGGTTTTGAACTACATGGTGAGACCAGTGATGATTCTTGATAGAAATATGAACACCTTGCGCAATAAGGTGATGCCCTTGGTCAAGGTGAAATAAAAGCACCAAAAGGGATCATAGTGTACTTAGGAGCCCGAGGTAGAGATGTGAGAGTACTACCAGGATTTGTTTGCAATTGAGGATTTGAGGTCGAAATCAAGTTCAAGTGGGGGGAAATTATAACCCAAAATTCCAGATAAATAAAACCTATGAGTTTTGGCAACCAAATCTTAAATAATGAATAACATGGCTAATTTTCAAGATTAAATCCCTCTTTAAGGGATACGATGGATATGGTTTGTAGACCCTAAGCCTCCGTCACCTCCCTTTCAACCAAGAAGCACCCATAGCCAACATTGTTAAGTTTTTGAAGTTTTGTGGTGATTTTGATTGATAAGAAAAAAAAGAAGACATCCATTGTGTGAAGATCCAATAAGAAAGTCCCTCCTCCACTTTCTGGCTCATCTTCTGAATCATCTTGATTCTTCAAGTTCCAACCTTTATTTTTCATGCTTCTATATCTAGGTTTCTTTGCATTGTTCTTCAAGATTTGTATCGTTTGAGTGGTTAGACTCTGATATGTGCATATTTAGTCATGTATTGTGTACATATTTATAATACTTTTAGCTACAATTATGTTTATTTTGGGATAGTAAAAAAGACATGCTTAGGACGAAAAGGAAGCAACAAGGAGTTAAAAGCGGGAAAATATGAGCATAGGCAACAAGAAGACAAAAAAATGGATGTTGCTGGACAGCTTGCCCCCCTCCAGTATTTTGGCCATATCTCATGACTCGTAACTTTGATTAAGGCAATTCAAAATGATCTGAAAACTAAAATTTTGTATGAACTTCGTGTTTGTGCCAAAATGTGAAATCCAACCACCACGACATGGTGAATGGAAACTTCATGGTCATTAAGCTGACATGGAGAATATGGGATACCATGAAGACCACGACGTGGTGCTTTACAACCACGTCGTGGTGACCAAATTTAGGCAACTATATATATTTCATACATCAGGTCGTTCCAGGAGGTGGAGGCCTTAGGGCAACGATAATTAACAAAGAAAAACCCTTCCAAGAACCCTTGAAGGATAGAATTCGACTAGAGATTAAAGGATAAAGAGATTGGAGCTAGGATTCACACATATTCATTCGGTTTGCATAGTTTAATCATGTTTAGCCTAGTTTTCCTTTTATTTATATGTTTTCCAGTTGTGATTATGGGCTAATAACTCTTTCTTTCGTTTAGATTCGATGGACTCTTAATTACTATGTGTTGATTTCTTGTTTGATGGATTGATTAAGTTAGTTTTAGCTTTAAATATTGTTTGATAAATCTAAACCTAACATGTTAAAGTTTCTATACTTATTGCCTTGTCTCAATATTGTGTAGTTAAACTGCAACTAATTGCATGAAATTGATATACCTAGCTATTTATGACCATTAATTTGTTAGACCTGGTAATTTGTCATATCCTAGTATAGGTGATAAGTTAGTTGCTTAACTATGTTATAGATCAATATTTGATCATAATATTTGCTTGATTACTAGACTAGATCATAGAATAGTAGTCTGTAGATTCTATCATTCAGAGTCCAAATTACCTTTAAAATCAATTTAATGTCCTTAACTTGCATGATCATTAGGGTTAAAGTTATTGAATTGACTTATGCTAGTTAGTCTAATCATGATGTCTAGTAATTTTTATTTGGTAACTAGCTGAATTAATCCGTTGTCTTGAAATCAACCATAAGAAACAGGAGGGATTCAAAGCTAAACGAAACTATCCTTTATTCTTGATTTAAAATCGAATTTCTAGTTGTTTACTTTAGTAATTAGTTGAGTATTTTAACTAAGTTAATTTGAACTTTTAAAATCAGATAAAACCCCCTACTTCTAGTTGTTTTTCTTAGTTTAACTTTTAATAGTTATTTTATTAATTAAATACATTTCCCTATAAACAACACCTAACTTACTTACTATTCTATAATCCTACTAGGTACACTGCCTATAAGTGCATAGTTAGTTAAGTTTTGTTAGGTTGTAAATTTAAAAGTTGATAAGTATAATTATGCACATCAGATTCCATAAAGTTGGCAACTTTATGGATCCTTAGGGTCCCCTTATGGACATATGTTCCAGATCTAAAGTTTAATCGAGTCTTGATGTTATGCATGGAGCTTTGGTTCTTATTTCCTCCGATTTTGACATAGCTTAAGCTCAAGGCATGCGTTGGACATGCATGCCTAAAAGGGACCAATTTTTATGATGTTTAGAGTGTAATGTGACCTTCTAGTGAGTGTGAATGATCTTTTTGAATGATTAAGAGATTAATGCATTAAGTTGGCCAGAACTGTTCCCATGACGTGTATGTTTAGCTCCTATGATGTGGCATTAGGTGGTCTTCGTGACTGTTTTGTCGTGAGGTCACCACGACATGGCAAATGCTTGGCCACAACGTGGTGATTGATTGATGGACTTTAGACCGTTGACTTTTTGACCATGTTGACTTTTGGTCAATTAGAGGGCTTTGGGTTGTGGATTGAGAATTGGTCACTGATTGTTTTATAGGTGACTCGTAGTACCAGTTCTTGGATTGCGTGAGTTGTAATGTAATCTGTTAAGCTATAATGTGATTTTTTTACTATACTAGGTACTGTAATATGTATCATTGTGTGTAGGATGTTGGTATGCTGCAGTGATATGTTAGATTATTAGATCTGTATGATTACTGATGTGCACAAAATATACCTATCAATTTTTAAATTTATAAACCCAACTAACTTAACTAATTTATGCACCTATAGGCGATGTACCTAGTCAGATTATAGAATAGTTTAGGTGAGTCAAGTGTCGAACACAGAGAACATAATTTAATTAATAAAACAATTACTCAAAGTTAAACTAAGAAACAAACTTAATTTTTTTTAGGGGGGGGGGGGGGGGTAACTGATTTTTCCAGATCAGAAGAACTTAAATCAAATAACTAAATTAAGCAAATTCTATATAAATAGGTACTTTCTTTTGACCTAAATCCCTCCTTTTCCCTATGGTTGATTACTTATTAATTTTCAATTATTGGTTACCAAATTATTGTGAAACTAGTTATTATGGTCAAATTCCCAGTTATTACCAAGTTATTACTACTATGTTATGATAAAACATAAGTAAACACGAAATCGATATTAAGATGAATTTGTCTATGCACGATAAATCTAATAGTTACTTTTCTTTGATCAAGTCAACCAACCAATCACAATTCATGGATCAATTATGCTCTTTAACACAACTAAAGTTACTATCTTCAATTACTTAATCTAAGATTTGTTCATCCCTAGATCTAGCAATTTAATGATCATAAATCACTAGGTAATTAAGTTCATTCATATAAAATGATCATCTACTACACTAAACTTATATGAAGGCAATATAAGACTAGAACTAAAACATGTAAGCTTTCGATTTATCAACACTAGAAAAACCAACAATAATTTATCATAAAATCAAAATCAACACATAGTTCAAAGGGTTCATCTTCACCAACGAAAGTAAAAGGGTTTTAGCCTCTCATGTTAACAGAAAACACACTAAATCAATGTAAATAAGACTAGAAATGATTAAAGATAGCAAACCGAATAGATTAATGTTGTTTTATTTTAGATCACTTTAAATGTTAAGCTCCAATCGATTTCTGATCTTCCCAAGGTTTTCCAGAGGGTTTTTATCTTCCCAATGATTAAAGATAGCAAACCGAATATAAAGTATATGCAAAATACCAAAACTGCAATATACCGATTAGATATGAAGTATCATAACAGAGTAAAGCGAGTAAGAAAAAAAACTTTGCACTTTTATGATTCGATAGATTTTTCAATTTATAATGTTTATTAAAAAAAATATTGAATGTAAAAAGTTGTAATTGAAAATAGATAAAAGTGAATTACTCTATATTTATGATTAATTAAAATTTATATATATATATATATATATATATATATATATATTATTGATTATTTAAAATTAATATAGCAATAACTTGAATCAAACCTGATTCCCTATTTTTTCTGTTTATATTAGTCCACCTGTATGTATTCCACTTCATTGTCTGGTTTAATATACGTGAATGTAAAGTCTAATTAGTTACTAACCTTTAAACATGACAATCAGATTGATGTTGGCATGCTTCTCGAGTGTCGTCATGTAGTCATCTCGACCCATTCATATGATTATGCACCTGTATAAACAAACATTAGAAATTGGTTTTTTTTCTTGTCTATTTTCCTTTTGGATGGTTTTGCCATTGTTGTTGGTTGATACATGGCTGAGGTTGAGATCACATGTGGGGTTGTTGTTAAAAGATGGTATGGAATTTTTAACCTATAATCACATACAACTATATAACTGAACAAAGGAAATTAGATAAAAGGTATCTTGGGTCTTTTTATTAGAGGTAATACTATATAGCTAAGTACAATGATATTTCTTAAAAAAAAAAAAAGATAAAAATGGGATGTTATTTCTAATTTTCTGTAGTTCTTCCCATTATACAATTCTTTACAAAGCTATCAAGATGATCATTTTCATTTTATACACAAGGGTAAATCAATAATTTTCAAAGATAGCATGGATATTTGAACTCATATTGTCAGCCAATTGCAATTTTGAACAAGGAAAATCTGGTAAATGGGCATCTTTATCCTTTTATCAAGGGGTAAAAGGGTTTTTTCCTCCTTCCATGTCAATTATAGAATCTTACTTATATGTTTTAAAACAAGAATTAAAATAAATAAAATGCCAAAATAGGTTATGCTAAAAATGATTCCTGTTTAAAGATGGTCTTTAATGAATAGCACTATACTTTCAAGAAATGTTCAGGTTATGGTTAAAATGGTAATGTACTTTCCTAAATAGTGAAAAAGATATTGTACTTTTACAAATGGTTAGAATGGTCATACAAAAAACATGATTTGTACATTCCTCTTTTGATAAATAATAGCATGCTACTTTGATTTGAATAGGATGAGTACAATGACTATTTTGGTAAAATTACAGTTTGCAAGGACCATTTCTATAATTACTATATACCACTTGCATGAACTATTTCTATTAATATCATTATAATCTTATAGTTTAGAGTTTTGACTGATCATTTATACATATTTGTAACTAATAGGGGATAATACAAAAAAATGGTTTATAATACTTTGATTTATTTTAAACAACAATATAGAGATGATATTTTACTCTCAATTTGATATTACTATCTTTGATTTATTTTAAAAAACAATATGGAGATGATTTTTTTACAAATAATAGCATTCTTCTTTGATTTATTTTAAAAAACATTATGTTATAAACAAGTGATAACGTTTACTTTCAATTTGATATTATTACCGTCATAACTTCACTACCATTAGATGTTCTATAACAATCTGATAATTTGAAAATTTTGGTAACAAGGCATGAGTTAAAAAATTTGATAATCTGAAACAAGACATAATATGGAAATGGAAAAACAACATTATTTTCCAACACTAAATATCTCAAACAATGTATAATCTGATAATAAAAAAAATCTAAAACAAAGTATATTCTGAAAAATCTTAAACAATAATAAAGTTCTAACACAAAGCATTTTTAATCCTGATTTTTGTTTAAGGTTTAACCAAATCTTAGTTTTAGATTGGGTCTAAGTTATTTAGCAATAAAGCAGGAATAAGATGAAAAAATCGAATCACCTGGTGTAAGTGGAGTGAGAATAGTGGCGAAGTCAGGATTTGAGGATAAGAGGGGCTTATATTATGCTCGATAAAGGTCTTGGACGATAGTGAAAAAATTAGAAACAAAAATAATTAAAAAAAATCATACAAATAGGAGTTAAATACTATATTTTTTTAATTAAACAACTACTACCAATCAAAAGAAAATAATAACTTAATATACCCGTTAATAGGCAGTTAATAGAAATGACATAAACTAAAAGCAGTTAATAGAAATGACATAAACTAAAATAAATATGGAATTTTAGCAGTGAGCTTCAATTTTAGTTATAATATAGTCTCATTATTTTTCTTTATAATAATTGAAATGTTAAAAAGTTAAAGGAGGCTTAGCAACAAAAACCCGCCGTGGGCTTCAAAATCGTGTTTGGTTCGTTATTTATTTATAATATAGTTTGAATTGTAAAGGAGATTGAGAGGGACAAAGCATCCGTCAGCCCTTTCTAACTCTGCCTATGAGTGATAGTAAACAATGAAGTTTAAAAAAAAAATGATCTTTTAAATAATTTAAATGTTTTATAAATATTTTACCATCTTTGTAATCTAATATTTAACTAAAAAAAATGATAAATACATGTATTCATGCAACATGTTTTCTCTATTTCACAAACACGAATAATATCTACAATTCTACATCACAAATACGAAAAACTTGTCAAAGTAAGGGTACCCATACTTTCCATACTTTTACATCACAATCCAAACTCCCCGTGTAAATTAAATAAGATGTACGACTTGAATCAACAGAAGTACAACTATCCAATGCACCAGCCAAACACTTGATTGGACCAGAATGCCCCTCCAAAACACCCACACGAATAAATTTTATTCCATCAATACCCTTTCTCCATATCCTTACTGTTTTATCCGCGGACCCGGTCAAAACCAAATCTCCGACCACCGCAATACACAAAATCGCCATAGCGTGCCCCCTCAGAGCACCGGCCACCACCATATGCCGCCCTTTACCGTCGCTCTCTCCGCCATCACCACCATCATCACTAGGAACCTTTTTCCACACAATTATCGACCGATCACAAGCACCGGAATACAAAAGAGACCCATCCGTGCTTAAAGCCAACGCATTCACCGCCGATTTGTGTTTTTCCAAGGTGGCCACCAGCTTATGTTTTTTCTCTCCGTCGTCTCTCTTCCAGACTTTGATTTTCCGATCGGCGGATCCGGTGTAAACGTATCCGTCCTGGGATACAACGATGGCGTTAATGGCGTCATCGTGCGCGTTCCAAACGGATTCCAAACACTTAAAATCCGACGTCCGCCACACCTTGAACGTCCGGTCCCATGAAGCGGAGTAAAGAAGAGAACCGTCGTGGGACAACGCCAACGCCGCGACGGCGTCGACGTGATGCACCCATGTACTGCTCTTGTGCCGGCGTACCTTAACGTAGTTTTTGGCTAAAAACAGCTTTCCAACACGATCATTGAGCGTCGGCAAAGTCGCGATTCGGGTCGATTTGATCAGTTTCTGATTATTAGTATCGCCATCGTCGTGATCGATCCTCCAAACGCGGATTTTGTTATCCTGGTGGCCGGTGAATAACTTGTCACCGCAAACCACCATCGACTTCACCGCACTCTCTCCATAAGCCATTAATTTCGGGACTGTTGGTGACGGGTCGCGAGGCCAGACCCGGATTTGGTTGTCGGCAGAGCCTGAAAGGAGGTGTTTTCCGGTGAGGGTGAGGGAGGATATCGAAGACGTGTGTGCTTTGAAGGTGGTGAGATACTGGTGGTTAGTTGTGATTTGTGGTTGTTTCGATGTTAACGAAGAAACCGACGCTAAACTTATTTGCGAGGAAAGAGTACTGGAATCCTGATGAGATTCAGGTACTATTTCTTGATCTTTTGACCACGGGTGATGACATTGGAGAAGACCCATTAATCTGTTTGTTGTATTGAATCTCAATGCATCCGATGAAGGAAGGAGGTGTGAGTGTGAGTATGAAGAACAGGGATTTTGTTGATAAATATATAAATAGGATAGATCATAGAGGAAGTAGCATACGGCGTATGATAGTGAAATACGCTTAAAAATAAAGTAGAGAAGAAAGTTGGATAGCGGTTGGCATGCAAGTTGTAGCTCCGTGTGGACCGGGTTGGATCCGGTTCCGGTGCTCTCGCAACTTCTTGTCTTCTTCTCTTATAAACAAGTCTTATTGGTCAAATCCGGATAATATTCTCTGATTATTCATAAAATAACATATTATTATATATAATATAAAAGAATGTGTTTTGATCATCAAAAGAAGTCAAGAATTAACAATAGATATGTTCTGACAATATGAAATGTTTTTATTTTATGTAATATGAATAATTGAATATAACTAAGTGTTATGTTAATCGTAGCTCGACATTAACTAAAAGTAAAGAACAAACAAACAACTTTATGCATGTTCCTTTCAATGAATCATTGATGACTGAAAAATAAATTAAAATAAGCTTGGATTTAACTTTTTTACAATTAATACTAAAGTGATTACACTAGAAATAAAAATATATGATTAATTAACCAGTAGTAGAATGAATAATGTTGATCGTGATGTTCGTTTAAATAAAAGAGTTTTGATATGGGATTATATATTTAACTGATATGAATCAAGTTGTTTTTTAAAACTTAAAAATATCCAATTAGAAAATAGGAACTAATTTATAAAATATTATATATATATATATATATATATATATATATATATATATATATATATATATATATATATATATATATATATGTTTAAGTGCAAAATATTTAATTAAGTAAGATATGCTAGCAAGTTGCCAATTGGATCACACCCCTTTTGGTTTTTGGAATATAATGTGCCTATGGGTTATGGTACCACCTTCTAAGCTTCTCCCTACCTTCACCATCCCACTTGATTATATACATACACATAGATACAAACACACACACAAAGGTGTAGATATTAATTGGTCCAAAAGTCCAAAAATCAAGAAATGGCTCGATTAGATCATACCAACGTGTCTAACCCAAAAGGTTGTGAACACTTGATTCCAGAAAACACAATGATTTATCGGGGTTGCGATTGGTCGCCAACTAGGTGTATACACTGTATTAAAAGAGAAATAAAGCTAAAATCAACTTATAAGTTAAAGATAAATAGACATGATATTATTCTTTTGTTAATTCATAATATCTCAACTTTGTTTCTCTTTTGATCGTATCATAATATTTTAACGTATTAGTTTAGACGATATTTATCTCTCTATCATAATATTTTAACGTATTCGATTAGACGATATTTATCTCCCTTTTGTATATATGGTGTTTCATAATGATGTCTTCAAGTGTTTGTCTGGCATAAGGATGTTAGAGTGTTGATATTTTATTATATACACATAAGTTACAGTCTCGGGTTAATAACTAACTGTGAATCGGAAAAGGAATTTATATCTAATTTGTCATTCAAACTATGCAAAATTAATTTAACCACACAAAGAATACGTCAAATTGATGTGGTTCCAGTATTGGTGTGATACTAGATTATAGTCTGCGTTAAATGCGGGAAATGCATAAAAAAACATATAATCGTTTATAGATATTGTATAATGATTATAAAAAAAATATATGGTTATTGGTATTATTGAAATATGTAGAAAATACATTGAAAACGATAAATATATATAATCATTGAAAGATCTCTTTGTAGACATCATTTTTTGTTTTATTAGTTGAACGATTTTCGTCATCTTATATAGTTATGATATTTATATATTTATAAGTATTTTAATTAGACGTTCATTGCATAATAATGTTACCTAATTTAAACATATATTGACAATCAATATACCATTTTTTCTATTGCATTAAATATTAACAACTATTTCATTTATTCAAATAAAGTTATCTAATATAATTTATAAAATGTTAAATGTTATATAGATTTAATTTTAATATATCATCAATGGAGATTCTTTTCTAAATCATGATTGGTTTATTCTAAATTGATTATAAATATAAATGATAGCTTTTATATTTGTTCTTATTTATTTAGTGTTCGCAAAAATTTTGCATTAGTTTTGGCACAACTTTGAATAATTTTAGTATATCAATTTAATTTAATATATCTGTCAATTATATGAAATATCAAATAATGACATTTCATTACTATTGTGATAATTTAGTTTATATATTGTATTTTCACTAATCTTAATGGTCTTATTTTTTCTAATAACCGTAACGCTTTTACTAAATGTACTTTTTACAAATTTTCTAATATCTTATAATTTTAATATTACTTTATAATTTTTCATAACTATGTTATTTTCAAGATTGACTGCTTTAATAGTGTTTTTTTTAGTCTATTCAATTTTATATTTCATTGTATAACATTATCGTTTGTATGTATTCTGAAATTTCACTTTAAAAATGTTTAATGTTTACACCTTGATATCAATTTTTTTAATAAACTCATGTAATAATTATGGAATATATATCTCATTTTAATTAACATTCACTTCCTTTATTATATCAAATTGCTCATTAAACGGATATACTTTTGGAAAATAATAATTATAATAGGGCAGCATTATCTAAAACGTAAATGTTTGATATACTTTTGGAGAAAAAAAATCAGGATCATTAAAAAAATTATATAAAGAAAATACAAATTTAAATTTGTTGAAATTATGGATGAAATTACTGACAAAAATTTATTTTTGAAGGAGTTGTATTTTGTAAGGTATAATAATATTACAAAATTTGAAATATTTATATTTGTTGTGTAAATTAATAAATTTTATTGTTACTATACGAAGATAAAAAAAAAAGTAGGTTGATATGATATATAAAAACATAATAATTTCAATGATATTTTAAAATCATGTCAAAATTAACCGGATTCTTATGACATAAAAATTAAAAAAAAAAAAAAAAAAAAAAAAAAAACATAATCATCTCTAATATATAAAAGTAACATTTTCGTAATTAATGTCAGTTCCCAGAATAATTAATTTTTGTTTTGTTAAAGGTACCTAATACCTTTTCATGTTTATTTGAAAAGTTTCAGAAAAGTAGTTAACTGATTTCATGTAATTTGTGACAAAGAAAATCAAAATATATGAATACATACATTTGATATAGGAACAAAAAATGATCGAAAAAAATATAAAAAGCGAAAGAAGGTACTGACCTTCTAGCGCACAAGAGCGAATGTTGATAGCAGAGAATGATGATGGAAGTTATAAGCAATATTAACGATGTTGTAGGAGAATGTTTGAAAAAAAGAAACGATTGAAAATAAATGTGAATCGCGGATTCAATGATGAATCGTATATGTATGTGATAATTTGAATATGATTTTTCGGTATTAATTATTTCCTAATAAAAAAGATTTTATATTACTGGTTTACTAATATAAACGGATTTATATTAATGGTTGATATTAAGGCCTTGATTGAAATGATTTGTTAGTAATATGTTTTTAAAATTGATCATATTAAAATCTTCATAACTGAAAATTCAAGATGTAAAATATGGAAAGCTTTTATTGGAATTAAATACATTCCATGTAAGTTATTGATTGATGATTGGAAAGCATTTATTGAAATTAAATACATTCCATATGGGGAAGATGATATCAGCAATTTGATATAAGAGTGGAAAAAATAAGATTGAAATACAATCAATGGTCCAGATTATTTAAAATGATGTCATAAAGTTTCTCTTTTAATAATATTTAAGATTGTATGTCCACGAGAGAGGAGGATGGTATTTTATTAAATGAAGAACCGAATACATGATTACAATGATGTGTTACCGAAAAAAAATAATCAAAACTTCCACAAATTAGCACCTAATTCTAATACTTGATAGAAATCTCTAATTGTTGTGTCACTTGTGTGAATTTTGTGCGAGTGAAGTGATTCTTTTATCAAAAAAAATTGATTTATCCATATAGAATATACGTTTCACTGACTTGTACAGCAAGGATATTGTATTTGTTGATTAATCTATTATGTGTGAAACCCGTATATTATACGGATTGATTAAAATATATATATATATAAAGATATAAACTTTAAATTTTTTTTTTTTAAATTTATTAAATATCAAAGTGTAAACATTAAGTATTTTTTAAAATCAATTTTCAAAATATATATACAAATAAAATGACAAAGAAATAAATAATTTAATTTATATTAATAAAACAAACTACAGAAAAATAATTATATTTTGACCATATAACATTTTTTTAGTTTGTCAATAAAAAACAACAAAGTTTGATTATCTTTTTTATAATGACCATTTTGCCTAAAATGACAATGAATTTTAAAAGAAACATATTAATTTTGATTTATATATATTGAATGAAACATATTAAAATTTGAAAATATAAGGAAACAAATGAATGATATATTAATTACTTTCTATAGCCTAAAAATTAGATAGTTAATTAAAAAAAATTACCACAAAATGACAAGTGGAAATTAATTTTCAAGAATTAACCACAAAATTACATGTGTCTAAATGCATAAGAAGTTGACAAGTGGCAAAAAGTTCTTTATTTATAAGGAATGCTTTTTTAAATGGAAGAATCACCTCTTTATAATTATACCTCAAAGTAGCAGCCATTTATACATAAAATTGTTTCATAAATCAAGGAGTAATGATTGTTGACTCTTGGATGTAAGGGAGTCATGGTTTTCTAATACAAATAGTTAAGGGTTTTGGATACCAAGTATGAATGCATGATATGTTTCTTGCTTTTTGCCCTTTTGGTATGACTAGGTTGCAATCTTTTCATCTTACCCCCTTAAATGATAGACTTGAATTTAAACATAGCCTTAATTTGTATTTTTCTTTATCTCATTACACAGTTTTGAAAGTAAACTACTAGTCGGGTTTCACCCTTAGACATTTAACCATTTAAAGTTTGATCAATAGGCTTGTTATAACTTCTCTTTCTAAATTGTAGTTTTTCCCGGTTTAAAAATAAACTTAAGTATGTCAGAAATAAGCTGAAAGTGTGGGTTGCTATGGAGAGGGAGAAAAGATTCACTGAGAATAACGAAACTCAAGAACACCTTGATCACTTAGATAAGATATTCGATGAAGGGGCTGCCACGATGCGTTTGTCAAAAGAAAAAAGCACATTGTTACATTTATTGGAGAAAATTAAAGGTGGTGAGGTGAGTTTTCTTGCACAAAAATCAAAAGTTACATGTGCTAAGGTAGGAGATGAAAATTCAAAGCTGTTTCATGGGATGTTGAAACAAAAAATGCGGAAAATTGTGGTGCATGGGATTCTTAAAGATGACGATTGGATTTCTGACCCCAATCTTGTCAAAAAAGAATTTTTAAGTTCTTCAGGATAAATTTAAAGAAGTAGTTGGGTTCGATCTTGTTCAAAGAATCCCTCGGTTCTTTTATTTAGATTGTGAGCAGGTGGAGAGCCTTGACAGAGCGTTTTTTGAGGAGGAAATTAAACAAGTTGTGTGGGATTGCGGAAGTGACAAGGCTCTAGGACTGGATGGGTTCAATTTCTCTTTTGTTAAGCGATTTTAGAATCTTTTAAAGGGAGATATTCTTGAGTTTATGACTGATTTTCAACACAGGCAATTCATCCCTCTGAGATGTAATTATTCTTTTATTACTCTCATCCCCAAGGTAAAATATCCTTAGGTGGTTAAAGACTTTAGACCCATCAATTTGACTGGTGTGATTTCCAAGATCATTGCTAAAAATTTAGCTAATCGTCTTGCAAAGTTGGTGGGGTCTATTATTGGTATCAAGCTGTAACGATCCAAAAATCAAGGGTAAAAAATTCATTTTTATTATAGTAAAACAAAGATATAATTTAAATTCAAGCATTCCAAAACCTTGCTAATTTAAGACATTTATCAGAGTTCATTCCGAAATCACATATCGCGGAAAAACACATGTGTGTGCGCTACGATCAAGCCAAGCCTTTCCCCAAAGAATACCCCCACACAATCACATAATCACATATTCCATATTAGCTATATAAGCTACATAAACCACATAAGTCATGCATACAAACATATAAGCATGTTGTGGGCTCCTCCCAGGGTCTTATACCTATATGCCATGGGCTCCCCATGGTCTTTACTACTTGCCATGGGCCCCCCACATGGTCTTTTCCTAGGATGACATGGGCTCCCTCACATGGTCTTATATCCAATTTCCATGGGGTCCCCCGAGGTCTTCCTTGCAAATAACATAATAGTCAACTAGCATATCATATATCACAGAAATATCTATCATACTGCATAACTCATACATAAACATATAGGGATGCCATGGACTCGCTCCAAGGTCTTACTCCTATGTGTCATTGCCTCCCCCACATGGTCTTAACTACTTGCCATGGGCTCCCTTACATGGTCTTTACCTTGGAATGCCTGGGCTCCCCCACATGGTCTTATATCCAACTGCCACGGGCTCCCCCTGGGGTCTTCACATATCCAGTCAATAAGTACTAGCACATTCTTGTATACATGCATACCAGACATATCAGTAGTAAATCCACAATAAACACTACAACTAACTAAATGGTCCGGCCTTGGTGCCTTCAACCCATTGGTATGGTGAGGAGACCCACCTCGAATACAAATGCTTCCCGAATGAATTCTTTAGCTGCTGCCCTGTCCACTTCTCAGAGCTACCAATATCAATTGACACTCAATTAGAAATTGAGTTCTAATCCATACATATCACTTCATACCCAAGGTAAAAAGACCATTTTACCCCTAACCTATCCTTGTTCTATACTTTGGCCCAAACTATAATCTAAAAGGCCCAAAGGCCAATTAATCAACCAATGGCCCAATTTTCCAAATTGGGCCTAAACCTCTCTAATAGACCTAATCCTAAAGCCCAATAATTTACTTAGTCCATAACCCTGTTCCCAATTGGCCCACGAAGGCCCACAACAACCTAGTCCAAGACATGGCCTAAACTGAGGCCCACAAATATGAAGTCTATTTCTATGTTGGGTGTACACTCTCAGGAAGACTTTACGTCCCAAACTCAGATCTAGGTCGTTTGATGAGTCCTAAGGCATAAAGTTGGAAACTTTATGCCTTTGCCTGCTCCATATGCTCCTAAAAACCCATTAAGACCTTTCCAAAGGTCTTAACTCATGCATGAGGTCAAAACAACCAAAAAGTTTGTATTTTTATGGTAAGAACAAGCTAAAGGATCTCAGATCTACTCTTCTTATGCTCTGGAGTTGCTCAAATCCCAAAAGGTGACTTATGAACTCAAAAGGGGACAATGTAGTAAACCGTAACTCAATCTAATGAATAAGATGACAAGGTTATAACTTTATACCTCCAAAAGTTCCTCAAGATGTACTAGATGCAGGTTCTTGAAGCCCAATGTCACACCAAGCTTGCTCACTAACTTCTTCTTCTTGAATAAGCTCAAAAATGACCACCAACACACTTTTATGCTCCAAAATCACACTCTCAAAGGAAAAACTAAGGTAAAGGGGCGAAATGAGGATCTAGAGGCTAGTTAAGGTTTAGTCCCAATGACTTAAGGATGTTTAAATAGGTGTCAAGTCTGAATTTTAGGGTTTTCAGTTTGACCCTCGTACGCCCCGCATACGAGGCTGCGCACCTCGATCCAGTCCTCGCATATACACTACGCGTTCCTAGTTATGCCTCGTGTAGTTCCTTTCTCATCGGTACGCCCCGCATACTAGGGATTTTTCCAAAACCCTAATTCTTCCGAATGCCATAACTCACTCGATACAACCCGATCTCGACCATCCATATATCTGTAGAAAGGTATTGAGATGTTGAGCACTAATATCAATTCCTGCTTGCCCTACAACATTCTAACTAAAATCCACTTTCCATAAAAGTCCGAGCTGATAAATTACCGAAATATCCTTTGGTCCAAAAACTCCAACTGAATACCCGAGCAGCCAAGATACATTATCTAACTCCAATTGGGTCCAAACTTTATCCCTCGAGGTTCTGAAGGCTTATAACACCCAACCCTTTGCTCACCAATTCAAATTGGGAACAATTCGAAACAGGATGTTACACAAGCAGTCTGCTTTTATAAAAAAGAGAACAATTTTAGATGGTCCACACTTGTTGAATGAAGTCTTTTCCTAGCATAAAAAATCTAAGAAAAAATCCCTAATGTTGAAGGTGGACTTTGAAAAGGCATATGACTTGGTCTCCTAGGATTTTTCTATTCAAATTCATGTAGTTTATGGATTTTGGTCTTAATTGGATGAGTGGATTAACGGCTGCCTTGCTTCATCCAAATTTTCTGTTTAGGTTAATGGTTGTCCGAATGAAGAATTTAGTTTGGAACATGGATTTAGACAAGGAGATCCACTGTCTCCGTATCTCTTCTTACTTGTCATGGAATAGTTAAATGTAGCTATGTTTGATGCAATTGAGGCTTGGATATTTTATATTATATGAGTGGGAATGAATGAAATTCAAGTGTCATATTTTTTGTATGCAGATAATATTATTTTTGAAGGAAAATGGTCTAAGAATAATGTAGAGAATCTCATCATCATTTTGAAATCTTTTTATGAAGTTTCAGGCCTTCAGATAAGCTTTCATAACTCATTTTTTTGGGTGGGTGGGGGGGGGGTGGGGGGTGAGAGTCTTAGAGGGTGAGACTACCAGTTTTGCAAGGGTGACAGGATGTGAGGCAAATTTATTTCCTTTCAAGTATCTTGGGGTCCCTATTGGTCTTAATATGGCACGGATTAAGAGTTGGTATCCTATTTTTGATAAATTTAAGTCCAAATTGAGCACTTGGAAGGCGAAAATGTTATTGATTGGCGGGCAATATAGTCTTATTAGAGTTGTTTTGGGGTCATTGGGCATTTATTATCTTTTTCTTTTTAAAATGCACGTCAAATTAGGTGCACTCTTGGAATCGGCTAGAGTTGTTTTCTTTAGGGAGTCGATCTTAATGCGAAAAAAAACCGTTTTAGGTAAAATGGAGATTGGTTTTAGCTAAAAAAACATAACAGAGAGCTCGGTACAGTTAGTATGGAGGATTTTAATGATGCTTTTCTTTTGCACTGGTATCGGTGATTTGTTAACAGTCCGGATGCTTTATGGGTTAGTGTGGTTAAATCGATACATGGCATTAGTGTTGGTTTTCAAGTGGAAGAGAGAGGTTAAGTTGTGAAAGGGGTTTGTTCTAGTATCTTGACTTCTAGCCTCAATATACATCATAAGCGTATTATTCCTTTGTCTACTTTAAAGAAATCAGTTGGGAATGCTACAAAATGTTTTTTTTTAGAAAGATGTGTGGGTAGGATCTATTGCGTTGTAAATCGCTTTTCCTAGACTGGCGACTTTAGAGGCTGATCTTGATTCTTCCATTGCAAACAGGTAGGAAGACAACAATTGGAAGTGAAGGTGGAGAAGAGACCCAAGAGGGGTAGTTGAGATATCCCAACTCTTGGATTTAAATGCTCTTTTTAGACAAGTTGGTATTGAAGATCGTCCAGATACTTGGGTGTGGGATGTGGCAAATGGAGTTGAGTTCTTGGTTAAAGACACACGCCTATGGATTGATGATTATATTCTGCCTCACGTTTCTTCTTAAACAATGTGGAAAAATGTCATTCCAATTAAAGTAAATATTTTTAGTTGAAGGGCTATTACGAAGTGCCTTCCTACTAGAGATAATTTGCCCAATTATGGTATCGATATTCCTTCTATTATCTGCCAAATTTGTTCCAATCATGTGGAATTCGTTGATCAAGTGTTGTTGGTTTGTGAAGTCGCTAAAGATTTAATGTTGAAGTTGGGTTGTTGGTGTGAAGTTGATTTTTCGGCTTTACTTGCAGTTAGAGATCTTGAACATTTCTTGTATTCAATTTCTCTTAACTCGAACCCGAAGATTGTCTTGGTTGTCATTATTATCACGACATGGTGTTTCTTATGTAATTATAGAAATAGATGTATTTTTGATCACGTGACGCCTTAAAAGGATAAAATATTTGATGATGTTGTTGCTTTTGTTTTTAATTGGGTGGTGCACTAAAGCATAAAATTCATATTAAATGGAATTTATGGCCTCAAAACCCAATTTTAAACATTTGAATGTAATTTCTTGTTTTTTCTGCCAGCTTCTTACTAATGTCTTTTATTATATTTAGTCGTTCAAAAAAACTGATAAATGTATAACACGATTTTAAACATTTGAATGTAAAATTTTACCTACTAGTTTTATCCAACTAATAAACTATCACGTCTAAGGCAGTGGACCTAATCGCAAATAGTATAACACGAATAGTCAGGTATTGAACACAAAGAACATATTTAGTATACTAAAGTAACTACTAAAAGTTAATCTAAAAGCAAGCAATAATTAAAAAGGGGGTTTTATCTAATTTTTCAAGTTCAGAAAAACTTAAGCACTCAACTACAAACGGTTTTACTCAATATATTAAAAACACTTTCGTTTAGTTTCAATTCCACCTTTTTCCTATGGTTAGTTAATATTTATGGATTAATAAATTTGGTTACCAATTATTGTGTAATTAGCAATTTTGGTCCAATATACTAATATTTTCACTAATTCATGTTCTACTATGTATGCATATACATAAGCAAACACATAATTAGTTATTAATTATAATTAAGCTATGTAAGATTTATCTAAGGTAATTAAGCAAACACAATTATGGTCACGATTATGTTCTCCAGCACAGCTAAGTTTGTTGTTTTATTACTTGATCTAGATGTGGTCACTCCTAGCTCTAGCAATTTAATAGTCACTAAACTACTAGGTAAACAAGTTCATGTAATTTAATGGTCACTAAGCTACACTAAACTTGAATTTAAGCAACAAAGTCACAAACTTTAACATGTTAGGTAAGGATAATCAAACACAAGCATAAATCCAATTTTATAAAATCCAATAAATAGTAAAATAAACCATACTTCTAAGGTTTCATCTAGTTAAATGAAAGTAAACTAATTTAGCTACTCATAACTAAAATCAAACACACAAGTTCAAAAGAAATTGACATGATTAAATAATGCAAACCAAGTGTAATGATTTAATCTTCAACTTCTTAATCTTCAAGTGATCTCTCCTTCCAAAGATGTTTTTCGCAGGTTTCTAACTTCCAAAAATTTGAGTATCTCCGAATATCCTTCCTCCAAAAGCTCTATCAATCGATAATGGAAAGGAGTATTTATAGTTTTCCAAAATACATGGCTCGCATCGTGAGAATTGACACCTCGCATCGTGAGCTCGATAGGTATCTATATCGTGTAAGGATTCTGCATTTCATGTACTAATCTTATAGAAACTCTTTCCTTACATCGTGAGAATTGATGTCTCACATCGTGAGCTTGGTATTTAGCTGAAATCTTCTTCTTTTAAGCTCCAATCCTCCAAAGTTCCAATGCTTGTCACTTCTAATCCTTATTCTTCAAGAGTGTCCTATTTGGCTGAAAAATATAAATTAACTCAATAAGTATCACATATCTTTGCAATTAACCAAAATATTACTTAAATTTTTCTAAAATATTACCTAAAATGTGTATAAATATGGGAATATCAGTATCAGAGCCGAAGTCACGCATCCCTATGGTTCAACACATCCCTATTTATCCTCATCGAGCCTCTGACTCCGAGGGGAAGTGTTAGTGTATCACACACACACACACACACACACACATATATATATATATATATATATATATATATATATATATATATATATATATATATATTGAAGTCCCCATTCTCTCCATAAGGGATCTTTTGGAGAGACAATCTTGGGCTTCACATATATTTACAATGTGTAGTATTTTAATTACTAAATTTTTTAAGTTTCTAAACAATGGAGTTTGATTACTATAAATGAGTTTCATGTTAATTTTTAACAGTTTGTTAGTTTATTTGTTATGAATTGATACTTAATAGTTTTTAATCTCTTTAATTTGAGTTCTATCACGTGGAGCAAATGGTTAATGCCTCACCATGATTTTTTTATTAATACTAAATTACTAGATGGTTAACGTTATTTTATTAATTTGATTAATATTTGTTAGTGACAAAAAGTTAGAATTTCGGATATTTGAAATTTGGATAATCAAATTTTTTCATAGATCCGGTTTTAAACACCCATACTCTTAATAAGATTTGGTCACCAACTTCAAAGGTCATCAGCTTGTTCTTCAAGTTAACATAACACGTTTTGAGATGCACAGATCCTTTCTCTAATGACTTCCATTTTTTCTGTCACGTCGTATATGTGTTCTGGTCCAATAATAGATTTCTCTTTTCTTGTATCCAATAAGATGGCGACCGATACTTTATTTCATACAACGCTTGTATGGAGCCGTCTGGATAGTGGAATGATAGTTGTTGTTGTAGAAAAACTTAATCAATGATAGAAATTCACTTCAATACCATCATATAAGCTCTTTGCATATCCTCCAAGGTTTGAATACCTTGCCTATTAGTTTGAGGATGGTAAGAGGTACTCAAACATGACTTTGTACCCAACTTTTCTTTTAAGCTCGTCTAAAATCAGAATGTAAAACGACTATCCCAACTGGACATAGTAAATAATGGCACTTCATGTCACTTCATTACCTCATTTATATAAAACTCTACAAAGTTTTATAAAGCCTATGTTTCATTTATAGGAAGGAAAGTGAGATCTTGGTTTGTCGGTCAAATGATCACCCAAATCATGTCGTGACCCATCTTTATCTTTGGTGTTTTGGTCATAAAATCCATGGTGATATTTCTCACTTCCACTCCAGGACTTCTAATGGCTCCAAACCACTTTATGACTGTTGATGCTTGTTTTTCACAAATGATCATGTCAAACTGATGATTTTTATACAAAAGAACAATCTTATGTGCTCATGCAAAACCCTAATGCTTGGATCTAGGTTTCTCTATTATACATGCAATTCATCTAAGACTTGAATATCCTATTCTAGCATACTATTAAAAATGAAATCTATAATAAACAAGTTTAGATAATACCTTTAAATAGTTGCAAGAATCCTTTGATCTTCAAGAAGCTTAGTGTTACAAGTGTAACACCTTTAATGGCTCACAAACACCACAAGCAAGAGGATGATCTAGAAGAGAGAATAAGAGAGGCTAATTTCGGCTATAATAACTCTAGGGTTATTAGTGTAGTCGAAACTTGAAGCCCTGGGGTCCCTTATATAACTGAGCAGCTAGGGTTTCAGACAAAACCCTAATTGGATGACTTAGGCCCTAAGCAACTTGAGAATCTTATGGAATAAGGCCTCTATGGCCGAAATTATAGTGAGCTTCCACTCCTAATTTCGTCCACCTCATATCCAGGAAGATCTACAGCCCAAAAACTAGCTATCACACAATTGAAAGTTCCAGTCCCCTTTATTCAATTAAACTCTTTTAGCCACAAAATTAATTCTTGACTAATATTAATTAAACTATATGAATTCTCATTTAATATATTATTCATATAATATATTAATAAACCATAATAATCTTTCTCTCTATAAATCATCCTGTCAAGTTGCTTTGGTGAAGGCAACCCAAAAGGACCATGCACAACCGGGTAAAGTACATACCAAATATAGTTACGAGCTTAGACACTAATCCAACATTCTCCCACTTGGATAAGTCTAGTAACTATAAGTACAAATTCAGGATCTGATTAACAATCGTAGCTCTCAAAGATGTTGATGAACTCTGATCTTATCAGTAACCTGTCCTTTAGATAAGGGATCGTATAGACCTCCGTTCTAGATATCGTCCGGACAATTACATGGAACATAGTCATACTTATTGTCCAGCAGTTTGTTTTTCGATCTTTGATTCGTCTGATATAGAACTTAATTGAACACATCAATTTAGTCCTGACCAGGTCCGGCACATAAGTCAAACCAAATCATCGAGGGCCCCAGATATCGCTTTTACCCTCTTAGGATAAAAGGAACATATAAACTTTGACTTATATGCATTTACCATTCACTCATCAAATAATGCACCACATTGCGTTTTATAACATCAAGTTACTGATGTGTTTACGCATTATCAATGCACAACCAACTTGAAAATAATAAACCATATATTTAGGTTTCAAAACCATATGATATTATCGTCTTGCGATCTCTCGTGATAAATTCCATGAAGTGATACCAGCAAGCGTGAGGTTAATCTAATGCTCAAATCTTATTCATAAGCGCTCATGAATGTTGCAACAAACTTTTTCTATGTATAATACACTTTTAGACAATCTACAAACCAATTCATGACAATCTTATTTCATTCCTACTCCCAAAGTATGAGCGACTGTGGAACGTTCGAATAATCTTATTATTCAGGAAGTCAAAACATGCAAAGTGAAACAATAGGTAAAAAATTAACATAAGACTGTAAATTTACTCATAAATAATACTCCTTTATTTAATCATCAAATGTTAATTACAATATATCTATTACACATTTTGTATCTAATCTAAACTAATATCATCCTTTAGCCCGAGTCTCCTAGCATACTGCAAGTGCTTAACCCTACTCAGTCCCTTCGTAAGGAGATCTGCTGGGTTATCCTCTGACGATACCCTCTTCACTACGAGGAGTCCCTCTTCCACCCGATGTCGAATAAAATGATATTTCCTGTCGATATGTCGAGATCTACAATAATCCCTTGGTTCCTTGGTCAAGGAAACCGCTCCTTCATTATCATAGAAAATTTCCATGGGCTCCTTGATGGCTGGTACAACTCCAAGGTCTCCAATGAAGTTCTTCAACCATATTGCCTCTTTTTACACTTCGCTCGTTGCTATGTACTCTGATTCACACATTGAATCAGCTACGGTTTCATGCTTGGAACTTTTCCAAGTCATTGCTCCTCCATTCAGGGTGAAGACCTAGCCCAACTGCGAATGGTAGTTTTCCCTGTCGGTCTAAAAACTGGCGTCACTATAGCCTCGCACCCTTAAGTCATCACTCCCACCGAGGATTAGAAACCATTACTTGGTCCTCCGAAGTTACTTAAGAATATTCTTGAGTGTCGTCCAATGTGCTCTGCCAAGGTTCCCTTGATATTTTCTAACCATGCTCAAAGCGAAGGCCACATCAGGGCGAGTACAAGTCATAGCATACATGATCGAGCCAACTGTAGAAGCGTATGTTACTCGATTGGTAACGCCCCTTTCTTGGAATTCTCTATACTAAAATGCTTTAGTACCTTGTCCAAGTAAGTATTCTAACTAAGTCCTATTAGCCTTTTACTCCTGTTTCTCACTATCCTTATTCTCAGAATATATGCAGCCTCTCTGAGGTCCTTCATAGTGAAACACTTCCCAAGCCAGGACTTGACTTCCTGCAAGGTCGGGATGTTGTTTTCTATGAGTAGTATGTCATCAACATACAATACGAGGAAGCTAACTATACTCCCACTGGCTTTGACATATACACATGATTCATCCTCGCTTCACAGAAAACCAAACTCTTTGACTTTTTCATCGAAACAAAGATTCTATCTACGAGATGAGTGTTTCAATCCATAAATGGATTTTTCAAGCTTACACACTCTATTGGGGTGCTTTGCATCGACAAAACCCTCTGGATGATTCATGTAAACATCCTCAGCCAACTTTTCGTTAAGGAAAGCGGTTTCGACATCCATCTGCCATATCTCATAGTCATGAAATGCAGCAATGGCTAGCATCACCCTAATAGACTTTATCTTTGCAACTAGTTAGAAGGTCTCATCATAGTCAACTCCGGGAGTTTGAGCAAAGCTCTTTGCAACCATTCGCGCCTTATAATTGTGTACCTTCCCATCCATTCGGTGTCTTCTTGAAGATCCACTTGCACCCGATCGTCTTACGAACTGGCACATTGTCAACCAAATTCCAAACTTGGTTGTCATACATGGACTGAATCTCGCTATCCATAGCCTCTTTCCATTTCATAGATTCCAGGCCTGCCATGGCTTCCTTGTAGCTATTAGGTTCATCCAAATTTATTAGTGTACTATCACTAATAAACATATCACCCTCACTTGTTATATGAAAACCATACAACACAAGTGGAACACTAACTCTACTGGAACTTTTAAGAGGTAAGGATTTGTCAATTGGTTCAGCCGGAGTTTCCTCCTCGGGTTGAGCGCTAGTGTCAGAGGTTCCTTCATCGCTCGACTCTTGAAGCTCTTCAAGATTGATTTTCCTCCCACTGTCCCATTGGCTTATAATTTCTTGCTCTCGGAAAACCCCTCTCCTCGCGGTGAAGACAACATTATAACTCGGTCTATAGAAGAGATATCCAAAGGACTTCTGCGGGTAGCCGATGAAAATACACCGCTCACTAGGAGGTCCGAGCTTATCGTGAGTCTCTCATCTTACAAAATCCTCGCAACCCCAAACCTTGATATGTGCCAACAAGGGAGCTTTCCCTGTCCATATTTTGTGAGTCGTTTTGACAACCTTCTTTGTAGGGACTAAATTAAGGATATGGGTGGCAGTCTCTAAGGCATACCTCCAAAATGAGATAGGTAGAAAAGCACGACTCATCATGGAACAAACCATGTCTAGCAAGGTTCAATTACGACTATTACCCACACCATTCAATTGTGGTGTCCTAGGTGGCGTCAATTGTGAAACGATTCTGCATTCCTTAAGGTAATCGTGGAATTCAATACTTAGGAACTCTCCTCCCAGATCGGATCGAAACATCCTGATTTTCCTGCCCAACTGATTCTCCCACTACTAGAAAAACAACCTTTTATGACAGAGGACGCGCATTTGTGCGTGCCCTAAAAATTAATGTCAGTTTTCCAAAATTTGAAAGATAGAGGACACACACCCTAAAATTAGTGTCAAACAAAACAGAATTAAAAACACGGAGGGTGCTTACTTTAAGTGTGTGTGTCATCTACAAATGTCCCTTTATATATATATATATATATATATATATATATATATATATATATATATATATATATATATATATATATATATTAACTAAACACGTGTTTTTAAAGAGGGATCCTATAAAATTCTAAAATTCTAAGATTTTGAATACCCCGCTTCTGCACTCTCTCCTCTGGATCGCCTTATCTCTCGTAAAATCGCAAAGAGCCATTCCCTCCCTCCTCTCTCTCTCTCTCTCTCTCTAACCCTAGACACAACCACTGGCAATTCATGACGATGTCTTCTTACCCTTTCCTTCTTCCTTGCTTCATATTTTTGACCTTCGTCGGAGCTATCTTCTTCTCCTTTGTCGCCACCAGCAAACCACAATCTTCTTCATTACCCTGAAAACCAGACTAATCTTTCACCTCTCATAATCTCTCTCATAACACTTAGGTTTTTCACAATGAAAAAAATCGCTCTACTGTTGACTCTCTTGTTTAGGTATTGTTATGGTCTTCTCAAATCAGAGTTTCCTTAAGTGAGCTCACATTCAATTAGCCAATTCTATGACTTGCCTCTCCTCTTCTCTACATACCTAATTACGACATCTATATGTAAGAATCGCTCTACTATTGACTCAAATTTCTCCAATTTCTTTTGAATTTTCAGATTGTTGACCAGAACGTGAAGGAAGTAGAGATTACTGAGCATGATTTGTCATGATTTTTTGTTCTGCTTACAAGCCCTAGGTCCGATTTCATGAAATATCTCATTCTACTCAATGAAGCAGGCCTGATTCTTCTCTTCTAGTTGCACTAAGGTATGTCATGCTTACCATTATTCATCTACTTTCTTTCCTTCCACCACAACTATTACTTGTAACTAGTTGTAACTAGCTAGGGCATAGTTGATGAATAGTGGAAAGAATGGTATGAGGTATAACGTTAAATTCAATGTAACATATGCACACCACCCATTTGATCAAATGTCTCTTTGAATTTGTAACTTTGTTGGTTATAATATTGTGATTGTCAAATTATCTAAATTAATTCTTTTTATGTATCTAGCATGAATTTGGTATTAACAAGATACTAATTGTTGATTGGGATGTTCATCATGGAAATGGTACTCAAAATACCTTCTATAAGGACTCCCAAGTGTTGTTCTTCTCTGTACACAAGTAAATGATTAGTTACCAATATTAATAATAATCTCTTATTAAAAAATTTGTGGTTTAAAAAACTATAATAATGTAAGGATGAGTATGTAATTTTTTATCCTTGTGGTGATGATGGATCATATGACATGAAGGGTGAGGGAGAATTTGAAGGTTATTATTAATATTATCACCACTATGTGATACTAACAAAGATTTCCTCCTTTAAAGTGTTTCAAATCCACCAATCTCAAACATAATCACCCTTGCCCTCTTTTCAATTATATATGATGACGCTATCACATGGTGAGAAAAACTCCCCCCTTTATTATCAACAACAACAATTATTATATTACTTTTTTTTAATTCAAAGAAAAGTTGAATTTTTCATTTTTTCTTAGTTACCTATGATTTCCGAGACTCAGAAACTTTTGTCAAATGATGAAGTGGGGAATAAAGAAGTTGGGGGATTAATAAGTTCGAAATGCGATTGTGTTTTTATAAATCCTTCTAATAATAAACCAATCATATTATGAGGTAATTCAAATATTTCTCCTCTTATATACGTGCGCATATTTGATCTTTCTGCTACACGACATCTTAGTTCATACATTGTCATTTTCTCAAAGATGTGAGGAACTGAAAGCTTCAATAATATGATTGAGCTTTCCTGTGATCATGATTATCAATATAATGAAACAAAAAAAAAGGTAAATGGAAGAAATAGAAATTGAGATTTTTTTTTTAAAATGACCTGCCATAAAAAAATCTTTAACTACATGATCAGTTCCAAGAACAGAAAGTATTTTTTCAGCTTCAATGAAGAAACCCATAATTACTAAATCAGTAATAATGTCACATATATAAGGCTTTCAATTAACACTTCAAATAATCCCAAAGTACTTCCATGTGCAAATGTTGGATGCAATGAATACTTGTTTCTTGTTTTCTTGCTTCCCCACTGTTTATATATATATATATATATATATATATATATATATATATATATATATATATGTGTGTGTGTGTGTGTGTGTGTATTATTTATTAACTGATAATCACAAATCACACATCACAAAATCAAAATGCTTCCTCAAGGTCTGTTTGGTAGGATGGAATGGAATGAGTCATTACATTCCACTGTTGTGTATGGTTGATATATAGGTTCACCACTCAGCAAACAACACCAAAAATTCCAAAATATCAAAGCTTTTAGATATGTCGGCAGCAGGCAAGACTCTGATTTTTATCATTCTGTTATGCTAATTCACATTGACTTGATAACTAAATCATGGGAATGGATGTGTGCAGTGAATTCACTGTGGTGTGGAAGAGTGTTAACTAAACCTTTTGCTTTTTTTTAGGGGGGGGGGGGGGAATAGGATGTTAGAGTTGGATTTAGGTTGGTTGGCATTTGATGGGGGTGGGTCCATCGAGATCGGTGTGTTTAGGAAGAGTCCAGATGATGATGAGACACCTGGCAGCTATTGGTGAAACGTATGCCCAAACTACCCTTGAAGATGCTGCTTGGAACCTGTGGCTTATAAATCCTTCTCAGGCCAGCACATCTACATCTACTTCTTCTCCAAACAATCCAAATCCTTCCACAAGTACTATAAGCCACCAAGGAGGACACACTACTGGGGTGGGGACGGTGGCAAGTTTAGAACGTAAAACCACATGATTCACTATTTAAATGAAACCAATAAAAAATCGAAGATACGCTTTGAAAATCTTGATTTATGCATATTTTTTTGCCAAAAGCATTAAGGTGGTTCATTTAAATTATTTAAGGTAGTTCACAATTTAAATTTTATACAATCCTTTATTAAAAAAAAAAGGTGGGTCAAGTGACCCACCTTTGATTTATGTAGCCTCGTCACTGGGTGGGGGTGGGTCCCTCATCAGAACCACGCCACCTCCACCTATCCTGGATGTTGACTTGTCAAACATAACCGCCATGGCTGAAGTGCCAGTTCGTGAAGTCCTTCCCCATGTCTGTGATGAATTATATTACGAGTACCTATCCTCTCTCTCTTTCTCTCACTTTCTCTCTCTCTCTCTCAGTCCTTTTTATTTAATTTTTTTAATTAGACATAGACATGAACATGAGTTGTACAACATTTGTTATAAGAATTTATTGTTTTAAATTTGTGCAGGATCTGCAGCGAACAAATTCGGTGTTAGTTACTGTGAATAATCTTCTTCAAATGTGAATCCTTTTTTATTTTATTTAATTTTATGAAAGAAGAGATATTCTGTACCAATAATATGATAAAAAGAAAGGCAAGGGTGGTGGCCTGGTTAGTGGTCATTGGTAATTGGAGGGAGGTTGTGTGCGGATGCCAGCCACCCAACCACACATAGTGTCCTGTAAGATTTGAGAGCTATAGTTTTTTTTGTATATAGGAAAAAATAAGTTACACAAAAATGTTGATCAAACTATAGCCCCCCCTCCCTCCTCTTGATTGAGCTTTTAGGGAAAAATGAAAAACAAATTTGTTGTATGTGTTATTGATTGAGATGATGTATGTGACTGATTAACTGGTTTGTGCTTCTTGTATTGTAATAATAATTAATTTAATGAAAGGGATCTATTATGTGGGACAGGGATAGGGACAATGGAGGTGGTCAAGTGAGATCCTATTGCTTTTATTGGGGTCTAGTGTTTATATTTGGGACTTGATAATAAGAAAGAAAATGGTTCTTTGTACCATATATCTTCAACCCATCTGGCTTCGAATGGCAGAAGTATGCTTCCATTTATTTTATTTTCTTTTTCCAAATTCATGAATCTATCTTATAAGATTTTGATGATTGGGATGTGATGTGAACAGAGTTGTGGAAGATTTTGATGATTGGACTAATTGACTTATGGATAAAGGTGGAGTTGGAGTGAAAGGAGACAATAGTTGGGAATCATGGCGCGATGAAGAACCGACACATATATAAACAATCAGAGGGCGTGTACTTGAAACTATCTTGTGCTTGAGGTTCTTAATATTTCAATACAGGATATTCTACAAGTTCCAACTCACTGGAAATAATACATCATTATTGGTACTTATTATTTTTATTTATTTCACTTTTTTCTAAGTGAAAATATACTACCAAAAAATACATTTCATGACATGATATGTTGGTTGAGTAGCTTTACGGGTTCTCATGGGTGGTGTTAGATGGAATTGTGATGATATACTCTCTAGTTCATAGGATCAAGGATTGTCTATTAGCCTGAGGTATTATCTGCAACGAACATTCCATGTTTGATTCTTCAAATAGTTATATTAGCATATTAATTTTTTGACTTTTATTTGATCAAGTCACAAGAATTATCGGAGCAGGGGTTCATAAGTCTTAAAGATTTATTAAAGACAAGATGCAACTCTACTTAGTTGGAATTTGATCTTTATCATCTTTGTGTATATCTTTTTAGTTTGTATAGCATTACATTGCAGAAGGTGTCCCTTAATCGCAATATAGTATTAGGCTATATAGTTAGGAAAACCTCTTAATAACAATGTACAATTAGATCCCCTTAATATCAATGTATTACAATTTTTTGACATGATGTTATTGGATGAAATTGATTGTTTTGGTATATATTTGTTTACATATTTTTATATTATGTGTACATGAGTATCGTAAAGACGCGTCGTAAATGCATATCGTAAATGGTTACTAAAGTTTATGACACGAAAATGCGTGTCATCTTCATTTATGACAGGGGCTTCCTTGATACGCATAGCGTGTCATAAACACGCACGTCGTAAGTGTACGACACATAAATGCATGTCGTCTTCCTTTATGACATGACCTTCCTTGATACGCATTGCATGTCATAACTGTGCATCGTAAATGTGAGTCATAAATGTGCGTCGTAAATGTGCATCGTAAAAGACTATTTCTCTAGTAGTGTCCACTTCCTATTTAAACTCTTTGAACTTTTCAAAGGTTTCTGACTTGTGTTTGATTAAGTAGATACACCCATATCTTCTATAATCATCGGTGAAAGTCATATAGAAGCGGCTTGCATCCCTTGTGTTGGATATAAAGGGCCTATACACACAGCAGTGTGTATGAGATCCAATAAACCCTCACCCCTTTCATAAGTACCAGTGAAGGGTGACTTGGTTATATTTCCAAGTAAACAAGACTCGTACAGGTCATCGTGCTTAAGGTCGAATGAATCCAACACTCCATCCTTTTGGAGTTGGGCTATGCATTTCTTGTTGACATCTCCAAGACAAAAATGCCACAAGCATGCTTTGTCCAAACTATTGGAAGATTCGATATGCAACACATCATTTCCTAGGTTGTCTACAACCATCACAGTTTCATATATTGCATTACAAGGCAATGCTTCAAAATAGAAAACACCATTAATATAAGCTTTAATTCCGTACATATAAAGAACGCCGAAATCCGAGTTATAACGAAGAAGTTATGACTTGTCGAAGTTTTGCGACAGAACCGGCACGACACAGCACGACGTAAATACTGAATTTACGTTAGAGTGATATTTGGCCTTACCGATCTAAATGAAAGTCGTAGAAGATGTTAAACCGAGAGCGTGCATAAAAAGAACGTCCAAATCTGACTTCGTATGAGGAAGTTATGATTTTTTTTCTAAGTTTAAGCTTAGCATTATGCAACCCGAAGTTCGAATATGAGATCAAGGGATTTCTAGCCGAAACAATCTAAACGGGAATCGAAGATCTCGTCGATAGTAGTTTAATGGTAAAAAGACAGACGAAAATGGAAGTCGATGAAGAAGCTATTAGTTTATAACGGAGTTTTCCTGTCCCGACATACTAAAAATGATATAATAAATATTAAAATAAAAAAGACGATGGAGTCTAAACGAGAGTTGTAGAACATAATCTCACCTACGTGTGGATATAAAGAACGTCAAAAACAGAGCTCATATGCGAAAGTTATGAATTTTTGAAGTTCGGGGTGCGAACTCTAACATTATGTTAGAGTTCACAATGTGAACACAGTGTTCACAACGTGAACTCATATTTATGACTTCTGGAGCCTGACAGACGCAAGTTGCGATGACGCACCTTGTGACTACATAACTCACGACATGAATATTTGAGATTCAAGACGCGAATCCAGAAAATGGCCCTATAAATAGATCTCGAAGGGCAGCTGGCCATAGTTGCTAATTCCTTCACTCTCTCACTCTTGATACCCTCTCTAGCCTTTTGAAATCACCCCCCCCCCCCCGAAGCCCTTGTATCATCCCGACACCCAAAGCGAGTCCCGATGCTATGAACATCCCGAGAGAAAATAGTTTCAAGTCGAAGCTCTGCCCACGAGAAACCCGGTGTGTGAAGATATCCCGGTTTCATAGAAGAACTTCTATTTGAAGAGTCGTAGTGTTGTCCGACAATCATCTTAACAAGTGAGTGAATAGTCCCTTTCATAAACAGGATTTTAGTACAAGTATTGGTTGAATGTATTATATCTACGTTATGAGTGAGTGTGTAGTAACTTTCTCCTAACACATAAATATGAAGTATTTACTATGATATACGTTCTATGTGTTATGTATTGTTTGTTTATTTGAGATGGGTGTGGAATGGATGTTTTATACAGGTTTTTAATGATTTAAATCGTATATATATATATATATATATATATATATATATATATATATATATATATATATATATTATATCTAAAAATATGTTGGGTAGAACATGGGTAGATGAAATATTTGGTGACTATGAGATGTAGTGCCTATTGTGTAAACCCTGGTGACTGTGAGACGTAGTGCCTATTGTGTAAACCCTGGTGACTATGAGACGTAGTGCCTATTGTGTAAAACTTGGTGACTATTAGACGTAGTGCCTATTGTGTAAACCCTGGTGACTATGAGACGTAGTGCCAATTGTGTAAACCCTGGTGACTATGAGATGTAGTGCCTATTTTGTAAACCCTAGTGACTATGAGACTTAGTGCCTATTATGTAAACCCTGGTGACTATGAGATGTAGTGCCTATTGTATAAACCCTGGCGACTATGTGACGTAGTTCATGTTGTATAAACCATGGTAGCAAATGGACTTTGTGCCAATCCTTTAGGTCAATCCTTATGAGTGAATGAAATGAAGGATAATTAACTCTTAGGTTAAAGCTTTAAGAAACAGAAGGAGATAATGTGGATGGGTAATTTGGGTTGATTGTTTAATTATTAAATACAATATAATTATATTATTGTGGGTTGAAAACCCTATATGCTCACCAGGCTCCCAAGCCTGACCCACTCAGTTTTCTTTGCATTACAGGTAATGACACAAGAGTATAAGTTGGTGGACTTGACGAGAGATTGTGGATTATAGATCAGTAGTTATAAATAACTGTTGTAAGGTCTATTTTATACTGTTTATGCTTTTGGTTTGTATCGGAATATGACATCCCGAGATTTTGTTATTTAATGAAAATACATTTCTTTAAAGAAATGCTTTGATAAATTCTTATCACATTTTGTTTTGGGACCAAATTCCGCAACAGTTTTCTTTAAATGGGTACTCTAACTTTAAAATAAAGAATAAACAAATCGGTCTTTTCTGGCCGTGAGAATGAGGATGTCACAGTTGGTATCAGAGCATTAGTTTAAGCAAACTAGGAATTTGTAGGATTTCTAGACTTAAACGTAGAATGCTAAGCGATGATTGTGAGATGAGTGTCTACCATATTTTAAGACACGAACACTAGTATATTTTAGGAAAGATGCCTAAAATTCTTTTATGTGTTAAATGTTATATGTTTTCCATGTATGATATTATTTGTTTGGATCTATGGTTTATTACCAACCGGGTCTGGAAAACTTATGTGTTTAGTATTCTAAGCGTACGACTACGGCATTAGAACTAGCATGTAATTGTTTCAGAGTGATAAGGAGATTTGTACGTCTATCGTAAATAAAGCTTTCTTATCTTAAATTCTCGCTCGGTACACCGAACGTCTGCTTGGATGTACAAAACGTTATAGTGAAGACTCGTAGAGAATTGAGTAAATGGAGGAAATGAAAGGCTTATGATAGTGAATAACACCTATCGAAAGATATCGTAAGAGTGGTATCTTTCCTTTAGAATATTTCTGATAAAATAACATAACATTTAGAAGAGTACGGTACATCTGAAGTACACCTGCGATTGGCAGGGTGATGGAACGGTTGTCGTAATTCTTGAAGATGTCCTATCGCCTGGAATTTCCATCGCCAACCGAGTTGAAGTAGAATTAATGAGTGAAGATGCGCATGGAAGAGGCCCAGTAGAGTCTAGGAAATTTTTTATGATTAATTGGAAACATTCGTATGTGTTAAATTGTTTTGTGATTTTCGGACTTGGGGACTGCGAGACAATTCTTGGGACAAGTATGAGTAAGTGTGAATAGTAGTAGAGATCTGTACTACTGGAAGCACATGACTCACACATGGATTAGGGAAAGTCACAAGGTTACCAAGACGCTTGTAATTGGTCTCGTTTTATTCAAGTATGTCGTTACCATTGTTTCGGTAATGACTAAGGAGATGATTGTTATTCCGACCCTAGTGATCATATCAAATTGAGTCCGATTACGGTGAGTTTTTTACGTGGTTCGGAGAACCAAGTTCGATGTAGCATCTGACTTAAGCCAGAAGATTGAAATCAAAGCGATCAAATGTATCACGCTCTTTGTTAAAGAAGTTAGTAGCTAGAAATGCTACATTCCAAAATGTGATCATATCACATTAGAATATGAAGGAAAGTATATTCCATTATGGAATTTGACTCTAAGAGACTTGAGTCTAAGCGTTACATCTTACGATGAAAGGTCATTAGAACACGACCCATCGGTCTGTTACAATAGATAAAGGAGAGTATTTATCCTAATAAGAAGAAGGAGTCCTCAATAAGAACTTATTTTGTAACTCGAAGGTTATGATTGAAAGTCTAACATAGTACGAAAAGCAGATGCAAGATTGAGCATCGTCTGCAATCAAGAAGCCCTAGAGTTAGATTCTCTTTCGAGGAAACATAGAAGTTACGATTATTACCTAGGATGAAAAGATAACGTATGGAATCATTATACCAGTCCTATTTTTGTTGATGATTCTGGGACATAATCATCCTAAGGGAAGATAATTGTAACGCCCGTAGATCAGGGCTAATCAATTTAGAGACAATGAACATCAAAAATGACTTTTTGATGGAAGATTATTTATAAGGATTAATCTTAACTAAATTGTAGTATATGTTATAAGGATTTCGTACATATAAAGAACGCTGAAATTCGAGTTATAACGAAGAAGTTATGACCTGTCGAAGTTTCGGGACAAAACCGGGACGACACAACACGACGTAAATAGTGAATTTACGTGAGAGAGATATTTGGCCTTAGTGATCTAAATGAAAGTTGTAGAATATGTTAAACCGAGAGCGTGCATAAAAAGAACGTCCAAATCTGACTGCATATGAGGAAGTTATGATTTTTTTTTCTAAGTTTCAGCTTAGCAGTATGCAGCCCAAAGTTCGAATATGAGATCAAGGGATTTCTAGCCAAAACAATCTAAACAAGAATCAAAGATCTCATCGATAGTAGTTAAACGGTAAAAAGACAGACGAAAACGGAAGTCGGATGAAGAAGTTATGAGTTTATAACGGAGTTTTCTTATCCCGGCCTACTAAAAATAATATAATAAAAAATAAATTCAAAATTAGCCAACAGAGTGTAAACGAGAGTTGTAGAGAATGATCTCACCTACGCGTGGATATAAAGAACGTCGAAAACGGACCTCGTATGCAAAAGTTATGAATTTTTGAAGTTCGAGGCACGAACCCCAACACTATGTCAGAGTTCACGACATGAACACAGTGTTCACGACGTGAACTCAGTAGTTATGACTTCTGGAGCCTGACAGACGCAAGTTGTGATGATGCACCTGATGACTATTGAACTCAAGACGTGAATTTTTGGGATTCACGACGTGTATCCGGGTAAATGGCCCTATAAATAGAAATCGTAGGCCAGACGGCCATAGTTGCTAATTCCTTCACTCACTCACTCTCGATACCCTCTCTAACCCTTTTGAAGCACCCCCGAAGCCCCAGTATCATCCCGACACCTGAAGCGGGTCCCAAAGCCCTGAAGATCCCGAGAGAAAAGAGTTTCAAGCCGAAGCTCTGCCCACAAGAAGTTCGGTGTGTGAAGATATCCCAGTTTCATAGAAGAACTTAAATTTGAAGAGCCGTAGTGCTATCCGACAATCATATTAACAAGTGAGTGTATAGTCCCTTTCTTACACACGATTTTAGTACACGTATTGGTTGAATGTATTATATCTAAGTTGTGAGTAAGTGTGTAGTTACTTTCTCCTAACACATAAAAATGAAGTATTTATTATGAAATACGTGCTATGTGTTATGTATTGTTTGTTTATTTGAAATGGGTATGGAATGGATGTTTTATACAGGTTTTTAATGATTCAAATTGTATATGTGTTTTATATATACAAATATGTTGGGTAGAACATGGGTAGATGAAACATTTGGTGACTATGAGACGTAGTGCCTATTGTGTAAACCCTGGTGACTATGAGACGTAATGCCTATTGTGTAAACCCTGGTGACTATGAGACGTAGTGCCTATTGTGTAAACCCCAGTGACTATGAGACATAGTGCTTATTGTGTAAACCCTTGTGACTATGAGACATAATGCCTATTGTGTAAACCTTGGTGAGTATGAGACGTAGTACCTATTGTATAAACCCTTGCGACTATATGACGTAGTGCCTGTTGTATAAACCGTGGTAGCAAATGGATTTTATGACGGTCCCTTAGGTCAATCCTTAGGAATGAATGAATGAAGGATAATTGAGTCTTAGGGTAAAGCTTTAAGAAAAAGAAGGAGATAATGGGGATGGGTAATTTGGGTTGATTGTCTGATGATTAAATATAATATAATTATATTATAGTGGGTTGAAAATCTTATGTGCTCACCAAGCTCCTAATCCTGACCCACTCAGTTTTCATTGCATTATAGGTAGTGGCACAAGAGTATAAGTTGGTGGACTTGACGAGAGATTTTGGATTATAGATCAGTAGTTATAAATAACTGTTGTAAGGTCTATTTTATACTATTTATGCTTTTGGTTTGTTTTGGAACATGACATCGCGATATTTTGTTATTTAATGAAAATACATCTCTTTAAAGAAATGCTTTGATAAGTTCTTATCACATTTTGTTTAAGAACAAATTCCGTAGCAATTTTCTTTAATCGATTACATTGATTTAAAAACATAGCATAAACAACTCGGTCTTTTCTGGCCGTGAAAATGGGGATGTCACACCCTGCTAATCAGAACAAATTTGAAAACCACATCCTGTATCAAATACCCAAGAAATAGCATGTGATGAATCATTAGATTGAATAGTATAAATACCTGCGAAGGACGGCTTGATCTTCCCATCCTTGATGTCTTGTAGATATTTTGGGCAGCTTCATTTCCAATTCCCTATGTCGTGGCAGTGAGAGCACTCTGCATCCTTGGGGCTCGAGGTAGGTGTAGTGGGACCAACCTTGGTTCCACTAGATGAGGTTCCATCACGGGACTTTCCCTTATGGTGGCTCTTTGAGGTAGCCTTCATATTCTTGCCCTTTCCTTGCCCAATCGCCAAAACTGGGGCAGCTGTAGGAGTAGGAGTTTGTGCAACGGACTTGTCCTTGAGGTTTCTCTCAGCGTTTCTCAATAGGCCTTGAAGCTTGCTCAACATGACCTCCAGTTTGATCATGTGGTAGGTCATGCAAAACTGGTTGAAGTAGGGTAGCAGCGAATGAAGAATGATGTCAATCGCCAGCTCTTCATCGAAGTTAACATTTGACTTCAGTAGGCGGTCAACATACTTCTGCATCTTCTGCAGATGAGCAGTGACAGATTCTTTGTCTCTCATCTTGGTCGTGATCATCGAAGTGATGATCTCATACCTCTCCTGCCTCGCACATTGGTGATACCTTTCAACCAAGTCCTGATGCATTTCGTATTGATAGAAGTCCTCGTAGGAATTTTGGAGTTCAGCAATCACAATCACTAGCATGATGCAATGGACTTTCATGGCATCATGCTCATGGACCTCGAAGGCAGCGATCTCCTCGGGAGTGGCAGTGTTCATATCCACCTCTTTCAGCTCCTTGTCGAGGATATATTCTTTGTCCTTGTAGCGGGTGACCATCCTTATGTTGCGGATCCAATCGTTGAAATTGTTTCCGTCGAAGATCACCCTCCAACACAAGTTCATGAGTGAGAATGAGTCGGAGACATTGGAGCTTGAAGCGTTGTTGTTTGAGTTCGAAATCTAAAAAGGAAAAGAGACAAAGTTTAATTAGATAAGAATCCCCAATTAATCACCCAAATGAGAAATTAGGGCTAGGATCCAACAATATTAATTTGCAATTTAGAAGAGGGATGTCGTAATCTAAACATCAAATAATTTGAAGGTAGGTGAATGGCGATTAACTAATATCCCCCATAAAAAAAATTAAGTTTTAAAAGTATCGAAAACTCCTAGATCTTTTGAGATTCATTAAACTTTTCAATGACATTTTAAATCTCGATATGTCCCTCAAGTTTGTGATTGGGATGCTTAGGATCACAAACAGGGTGTGAATAACCATGAAAATGTACATGGTGCCCCCAATGTTACAGTCACCTAATCGATGTGTCAGTTAACCACACACGCTCCATTGACGTATGAAAAATATTGAGTCACCATTTTCCACCTTTTCTTAGAGCCAAATTAGTATGTCGGTTAACCACACACGCTCCACTAACATCTCAACAAGGGTACAAAGTGTAATTTCATGGAATTGCATCAAATTCACTTTTCCCTAAAGTAACTAAGATGAGAAATTTTGTAAAAAAATTTAGTTACTTTTTAAATTCATTATAATTTTAATGCGGAAGGAGTTTCCTTATCCTACCCGTTCGGCTAACGACCCTCCACCAATCAAGGAAGCGGTGGGTGAGAGAGGACACCCATTAAACGGCCATTCTATAGGCCATAACCTTGTACCCCATTTACAGATCGACTTCGTGAATAAGGGTTACTAACGGTAAGACTAGCATTTAAGTTATACATATATAATAATTATTCTTATAATAGTATAATAGTAGAGGGTGAATTTTAAACTTGTAAAATTCTAGGGTTTGGAATTTAATTATTTCAAAATTAAACTTTTAATTCAAAAATTAAATTCAAAAACTTGAGGGCAAGTTTTGAAACATTTCAAAACTATCTAAATCAAAATTCAAATAAATAATTAAACAATTAATTATGGTGATTATCTAATTTTGACCTAATCCAATTTCATACAAGATAATGATCAAATAATTCAAATAATTAACATTTATCATATAAGGAAGTAATTATTCAATTAATTTGAAATTATCTTTTATTTTGGCGAGGATAATCACACAATATCAATAAAATTCATATTTTATTAATTAAAAACGATTTGGTATTTATCCCACATCAAAATAGGCATGAAATCCCGAAATTCACTCTGTCTGACAGCCCAACTCGCCGAGTCTCCTTATGGACTCGTCGAGTTCATCTGACTCGGCGAGCCCACTTTGGGACTCGACAAGTCTATCAGGAAGAAGACCAAAAACCGATTTTTCAAGCATGAATGAAACACAAAGCCTCAAATACAACAGAAACCAATCAAGGCGCTAATACCACTGATGGGCTTTATACAAAAGAACAATCCTATGTGCTCATGCAAAACGCTAATGCTTGGATTTAGTTTTCTCTATTGTACATGCAATTCATCCAAGACTTGAATATCCTTTTCTAGCATACTATTAAAAACAAAATCTATAATAAACTATTTTAGATAATAGCTTTCAATAGTTGCAAGAATCCTTTGATCTTCAAGACGCTTAGTGTCACAGCTGTAACACCTCTAATGGCTCACAAACACCGCAAGCAAGTGGATGATCTAGAAGAGAGAAGGAGAGAGGCTAATTTCTGGAATAAGGCCTCTAAGGTCGAAATTAGAGTGGGCTTCCACTCCTAGTTTCATCCACCTCATATCTAGGAAGATCTACAGCCCAAAAACTAACTATCACACAATTGACAGTTCCAGACCCCATTATTCAATTAATCTCTTTTAGCCACAAAATTAATTGTTAATTAATTCTTGACTAATATTAATTAAACTATATGATTTCTCCTTTAATATATTATTCATATAATATATTAATAAACCATAATAACCTTTCTTTCTCTATAAATCATCCTGTCAAAGTTGCTTTGGTGAAGGCAACCTAAAATGACCATGCACAACCGAGTCAAGTACATACCAAATATAGTTACGGGCTTAGACACTAATCCAACACAAACACCATTGTATATAAGTATAAATGTTTAGTTCATCATAGGATATCAATAAAAGGGTCCAAGTATATCTTTGCGCTACCATCATGTACTCATACTTATACTTTTGTGCTTCATGCAAAAGTATCTATAGCACACCACCAAACACATGGCACCTAGGCTCGGTCCTAGAAGGTTTTCAGTTCATTCAAGTCAATTTCAAATACCATCAAATTCCCTAACTTCTCATTCTTTACATTTTCACCTAAACTTGATATTTTATGTGTCCTATAAGAGATCTACAATGGAAGATACCACCTCTATTCTAAATTCCTACAAACTTCTTTTATACTTAACTTATTTTCTAATTGAGACATCGACTAAAAAATTAGACTTGTCAGGTTGATAGAAGATCACGCTATGTATTCTTTGAAAATATCAATCCAACGCCTCTTTTGTAGATTCAGATCCTCATTCTTGAATTGGTAATGAAAGCTTTTATGATCGGTATAGAGCTTCCATTGGTTACCATAAAGGTAATGCCTCAAATTTTCAAGATGTGTATAACCACCGCTAACTCAAGTTAATGAGGCAGATAATTTAGCTCTTTCACCTTTAGTTGGTGAGATGCATAGTCTATCACCTTGAATATCTAATGAAGTACACAACCTAATCTAATGTTCGATGCATTATTATGCACCACAAAGTCTTTGGTCCAAATGGTAAAGGAAATGATTGGTGTCTGGTACAATCTCTTATTCAGTTCCCTGAATGCCTTCTCTTAGTAATTGGTCCAATCAAACTTCACATTTTAGTTGGTTAAATACAGTTAATGGGCCAGTGATTTTTGAAATATTCTCAATAAACCATCGTAATAACCTGTTAACCTAAGAAGCTTCAAATCTCACTCAAACTGATACACCTCAAACAAGGTCCTCAAGATAATAGGATCAACCAACTCGCACAGGTCTGTACCATTTAGACCCAATCTACCATGGCCACTTAGGCCCGAACAAGAACCAGATTCATCCTCATCTAGAACAACCATAACCAAAAGATCGATAGAGACGGAAACGGGATACAACTAACCCTAGTGTTATACCACACGATCCAGCGCCATCTAACTCCCAAGTAACCGTTTGACTATTTGTGATCCATGTGCGGATCATGTGCTTTCAGTATTACGAGACCATATTATCTTCCACACCTATCCGTACTTGTCCCAAGAATTGTCTCAAAGTTCCCAAGTCGCTACACTTAACCACTGATAGGTGTACTAACACACACACACATATACGCTTAAAAGAGCCACAAGCTAAACTTCCTCGATTCTTATTCTAGGATTCCCCTTGACTATGCTCCTGTACAACTAGAATTCTCTACTAACACCATTGGTCACCAAGTGTACGCAAGTTGTATGTAACAAATGATCAGATAAATGATTCTACCCTAAGCTCACAACCAAACAAGGAACATGAAATAAGGCTAAATCAAACATTCTAAGGCCAAAAACTCCTAATTATGTACCACTCTAAAGCATACACTTAGAAACTAATAATATCAATCTAAACTTTAAGTAGTACACAACAAGCAATCTCCTAGGCTACAAGGCATCACAAAATCATACAATTAGAACATGCATTTCCTGAAGATTCCTTAGCCTACTCATTAGCATGCAGTTCTAATAGCTCACATATCAGCAAATATGTACCACAGATATGGATATTTTGGCGACCACTTTCCCGTTCAAGCTCTGACTGACTGTATACAGTTCTAATAGCTCACATTGGGTTAGTGGTCCCATGCCAACAATCAGACAAGAACATGAAAAGAGACCGAGTCTATGTCCCTAACCCAATTAATTTCTTAAAATTATTTTTTGAAAACTTCTGTAAGAATTCTCGGATCCTAGTTTGAGTTTGGATTCACACAAGTGTTAATCCAGATCCCGCAAACCAGGGCTCTGATACCAACTTGTAACGTCCCGATTTTCAGAATAAAATTTTCTTTTTAATTTTTGAATAAAATACTTTTTCATAAAGTTATAATCAATTTAAAACCATTTGTTCATAAACCACAATCCAAATTCAGAGTTATAAAGGAAAGAATTTTGGAATCTCAAATCAGAAAACTATTGATGTATGTGTACTGTCATGCCTTCGCCTTCCCACAATCTAACAAAGTACCTGAAAAACATTTAATCGAAAACTGTAAGAACAAATCTTAGTGAGCTCTCCAAAATACCATACGTTACATAGTACATGCAAGCATATAAACATTGGCCTTCAACCCACGACTGGTCTGCCCCCTTCATCCTTCAGCATAAAGTTGGTATGCCCCCGACCTTCATCATTAAGTTGGTTCTCCCCAAGTATCTAGACCTTCAACACAAAGCTGAACCATCCTCAACTTTCCACAAGATATGTCGACATATACATACATACATACATATATATATATATATACATAATACATACATACATACATATATACATACATACATACATACATACATACATACATACATACATACATACATATATACATACATACATACATACATACATACGTACATAAATACATACATACATACATACATACATACATACACACACACACACATATATATATATATATATATATATATATATATATATATATATTCAACTATAATCCAACGAAATAGGTAACATTCTCAACTAGTCTACCTATCTAACAACTCGCTACAGAAGCAATCCCAACAACAGAACATCTAACACAAGCTACCTATTTCCAAATCAAGATTAGTCCTTAGTCAAATACTCAAATCTACCCAAGATTGATCAAAATTCCAACTGGTCAAAAAGTCAAAGGGCAACCCCTCACTAACCACCACGCTGCGACCAATCCTCTTGACCGCATTGTGGTCACATAATGACAAAATAGTCGGGTATTCTCACTAACAGGTGTACATCAGAAACTTAACCGCATTGTGGTTTCCCTGTTCTAGCAACTTCGAAATGACTTAATCCATTAAGTTCAAGATTCTAACTACCAAATCTGATTTCTTATACTGCTTAAATGGATAAAGTTGGAAACTTTATCCATTAAGAAACCCCAAACAAGCAAGATCTAAATACCTAGATCATAAGGTGTCTAAAACTCATTTTTCTTCATGTATGGATTAAAGAGAGCTCTTGCTTACACTCTTTACTCCACCAAATGACCATATATAAACCCCAACATAAAAATCTCAAGAGTTGTCTAAACTCTAAGGAACAAGCCTCAAAGGTACCAAAACTCATTAAAATAGACCATAACACCAAATACTCAAAGATTAAATGAAGAAACATAATAAAGCTTAGAACTTTGACTTACAAAAGTCCAGAAGTGGAATGAGGGTTGATCTCTTTAGTTGAAAAGCTTCAAAACCAAGTCTTATAAGAATATAACACTCTTAAGCCATAAAATCAAAAGAACATGGATGAGAGGAAAGAGGATGAGTTCAATCCATGAAAAAGGAGCCTAAGGTTTGCTCCCAAGGAGTTCTTGATGTGATGGAGACTGTAAAATGACTTAAAACATGGAGGTAGATCCTTTAAATACGGGGGAAACCTAATTTTATGGGCTTGAGCTGCACAACTCACCACACCATGGTAACGTTCTTACCACGCCGTGATGCATTTCTCAACTTCCGTTCCAGCTTCAAACAATCGTAACTTCTTCGTTCTAAAACCTTTTTTAGTGATATTTTATGCACACAAATATATTAACAAGCCCCATAATTCTATCCAGTTACTTTTGACTTAAAGCATACGAAACTTAATTCCTTAATACATCCAAAAAGTCCACAATATTTTTTCCCAATTTACTCATTTGGCTCCAATACATAATTCAGGGGATTAAGTCACTTAACCAACATTATGAATATTTAATAAGGCCCACACTTTATCCCTTGAATCCAGAGACCTTAACTTGATCAAATTATGGTCCACTATCCCGGAATAAGAAACATCCTGGAATTGGATGTTATAACACACTTGATTTTTGAGATCCATGAAATCCCCTGATGCATTGGTTAACCTAAAAGCATGACCAAGATCCCAAAGAGATCATATATTGTTCTAATTGTTGTCTTTCTTACATCCTTACCCTTCACCTTCAGTTAACGATAACCCAAAATCAATTCAATTTGTGCAGAATAAATTGTTCCTTATAGTTGGTCAAAGATATGATCAATGATGGAGAGGGGATATTGATTTCTGATGGTTACTTTGTTGATCTCCTAATAATCGATGAACATTATCATCGACCACCCTTTTTCTTCACCAAAAGAGATGGAGATCCACAAGGAGAAGTATTGGGTCGTCCAAAGCCTTTGTCCAATAATTCTTGTAATCACATCATTAACTCCTTTATTTTGGTTGGTGTTGACAGATAGGGTCCTTTACAATAGGACTTGTTCTAGACATCTGGTCAATCTGAAAATCAATTGCATATTCGGTGATAAACCAGGTAGGTCTTCAGGGAAGACCTCAAAAAGGTATCTCACCACATCAATATCCCTATCATCTTCCTCTCCTTGGAAGTGTCCACAATGTATATAAAGTATGAATGACACCCTTTGGCAATGCACTTATATGCCTTGATACATTAATGATTGGAAGTGTCCACAATGTATATAAAGTATGAATGACACCCTTTGGCAATGCACTTATATGCCTTGATACATTAATGACGTATGTGACGACTCCTCTTTTATCTCCATAAATGATGAGAGGTTCATCGTAAATGTGTGAATTTTGTGTAATCATACTAGAGGATAGGATCTATTTGTACACATAAAATTTATGATCAAAGCCTAAGATACCTTCCATATTAAAACATATATGTAAAGGAGCCCCGTTACAATGATGATCATAATGGAGAGAGAGAGAGAGAGAGAGAGAGAGAGAGAGAGAGAGAGAGAGAGAGAGAGAGAGAGAGAGAGGTTGTATCATTATGGTACGTGACCTTAGGCTATGCATTGATGACTATATTCTTACTGTAAAATCTTGGTCACCACGGTGGACCATGAAGAACAAAATCAAAAATTTCAACAAAGAAAATAAAGTCTCGTGTTCAAACCTACATAACACATTTTTTGATATGGAAATATTACTATTTACCTTTACATGATTGCATGTGGACCAGTTGGCGGAGATACCTAAAGATGACATTTACTCTTTTTTTATTAGTGTTGGAAACTACAAAGTCTATATGTGCGATTAGTCTTTATCGTTTTCGACATTAAAAAACATCATGTTTTCTATGCATTAAAAACAATGGGGTCGTATGTACTGTTGTCCACAATGTATTGTTTAGCCATATGAAGCGGGAACAACTTTTTTATGTTATAAGTTTTAGTTTGAATGTTACGTCTACTAATTGTCTAACGGATAGAAAAAAAATATATATATTAATAAACGAACCATAAAAAATTACATATTCAGTTCAATTGTATTCATACGAGCCTTTTTTGTTCCTTTTTTAGTCTTTGACTTGTGATAAATTAGTAATTTTTTGTTAAGTGGACATTGTTTGACCTTTTGCATTTATTCAAGGGGCAAATGGAAGAGTCATGTAGATATAGGCGCAGCGTAGTAACTTAAGTCATGGGGAAACATATAAAGTAATGTAGTTTTTTTATTGCATTAAATAACCTGTTATACTTATAAAAAATATAGATATACTAGTTTATAACTCGTGGAAACTACGGTTATAAATTTAATTAAACTTTAATAGTGAGAGTTTAAAATTATTAATAAATTATTTTAAGTAATTATTAATTAAGATATATTTTTTTAGTTATATAAAATTATAATCATTAATTTAAATAAATATGTGAAATTATATCACATTATAATTTGTATTAATTTTATTTAAAATTTTATTCTAATGTTATTAATTTAATGTAATTAGAGTGAGAAATTTAAAATTGAGAATTTAATAGATTGACAAGTGACATGCATTAATTAAGAGACCTAATAGAGTGACACATGGCAAAAAAAGAATAAAATATACATTAATTAAGAGACCTAATAGGATGACACATGTCAAAATGAGATTAAAACTATTCTTTTATTAGAATAGAGATATAGTGTATAAATATAACTATATATTAACTAGGTGTGAAACCCGTGTATTATACGGATTGATTTAGAAAAAACTAAACATTAAAGTGTAAATAGAAAATAATTTTTAATGTACAATTTTAAAATAAGGAAGAAACATATTTATTGCAATTTAATATCATATATATGATATTTAATACTTTACATATATAAGTATATGACTTTAATTTTAAAAATTGAAACAAACCAAAAATTGACAAGTAGATAATATTTATTTCAAAAATACCACAAAATAACAAGTGTCAAAACTTATGATAGATTGACATGTAACAAAAAACCTTTATTTCTTAAGAGGATAAGTGGTAGTTGGATATGTTATCAATAGCTAATTATTCAAAGACTTTAGAAACCCTATTAGTTAAAGAAGGGAAAATGACTTATCCTAATAATCATTTTTGTCGTTTTGTTTATATATATATATATATATATATATATATATATATATATATATATATATATATATATTTTTTCATATCTGACTATTTAACTTGTTATATATATGTTCATATATTACTATTATCACCAGCTAGCAAGTGATAATGTCAATATGTGAACACATTTAACAAATTAAATGGTCAAACTTATATATAAAAAAATTGTCTAAATATGAACAAAATAAGAAGTTAATTATCTTGAAAATGTATTTTCCCTAGTTTTAATAGCGATTTTTTATTTTTCACATTTATTTGTATTATTTTTTTAAAAATTATTTTTAAAATATCCATAATCTTTTAAATATTAATTAAATATTGATCAATTCTAAACTTTAGTTTTTAATTAATAAATATAATTTTGTTTTGTGAAATACTTTTATATAGCTTCTTATTTTATTTTATTTTTTTGTTTTTAAGCATATAAAATATTTTTACAGTAAATAGTATCTAACAATAAATTTAAATTAATTAAATATGTAACAATAAGTATGAAGAATCTTTTAAAAAAATAAAAAGAAAATATTACATAGCAAATAAAAAACAAAACAATAATCTATATAATGTAAATGTTTTAAAATTATTACAACTTTTTAATACTTTTTAATTAGAAGTTTATAAACTTTTAATTTCTTTTATACAACGTTTTAAACTAATATTTAACGAAAGTAATTTAAAATGTTATAAAAAAAATATTAAATTGTCATAAAATTTTTGTGAAACTCTTTAAAATATTGTAAAATAAAGATTAGAAATAATTGTATGAAAGTTATAAAAAATTGTATGAAAATGTCAAAAAAAAAAAGTTCAATGCTTGTAAGAAAAATTAAAACAATTATAAAATATTTGATTTAAAAGAACTTGTATTAAAACTATATTAAAGTTAAAAAAAAGTTTAAAAAAATTATAAGGAAAGTTTAAAAAATTGTATTAGAAAACCTATAGGGCAAAAATATCATAAAAATATTGTAAGAAATTATAAAAAGTCTTAAGAAACTTGTAAAAAAATTATTCATATTTAGGTAACTTTCTTTTTTTTTACACATTTGACCATTTAACTTGTTAAATGTGTTCACATATTACAATTTTCACATGTTAGGTGAAAATGGTAATATGTGTAGGTTAGATGGTCAGATCTGTACAAAAAAAGTTATCTAAATGTGAACAAGATCAAAATGTAATTACTCTAACAAGTCATTTTCACGTATTAGTTATACTTCTACACATGGGTTTGTCACTCTCAGGCCTAGTTTAATGTTAGGTGCATAAAATACACATTTTTGCATTCTTATTTTATGTTTATTTTAAACATTGTATGGTATTTTGGTATAGTTGTATATGCATTTTGCATTTTGAGGACAAATTCGTGGATTTATCTACTCTCACAGTGTTTGTGGGGATTTTAAGATGATTGAAGACTGACACATGCTTGGAATGTTGGAAGGAAGTATTACGCGAAGTTTCAAAATTTTTAGAGCCAAATTGAAGAAGTTAGAAAAACGAAAAATGGACTAATCTCATATTAAAACACGACTGGACTTTATTTACACATGTCGTTACGCGGGTGTGTTTCATGGAAATTATGCAAAAGGTGTTTTGGTCGTGGAAATTATCAAATACTTTTACATTTCCGAGCTTATGAGGAATATTGAGTTTTATTGGTAATAATTGCATGAATTATTAAGCCATATAGTGACCTAGTTTAAGAGCTTGTTTAGATTGGATTAATTAGATGAGATTGTACTTTAAAGATCATGTTTTGAATAAAAATGCTTTTGGCAGTTCTAAAATACTATAGCTAATAAGTGTTTTAGTTACCAATCTAGATGAAATTTGAATTGATGTTATATCACATCCAACAACACAGTATTTGAATGGAATTTAGAATCATAAATTACTTTTAATTTCTAAATTTTCGTCATTACTTGTTTATTTATGAAGTTTCAATTAAAGTTAACACAATCCACTGTTTAAACAACTAATCGTGTATCATGTGAAAGTATGGTCAAATAATTAGTCTTGTATTTTAGTGGTTCAATCCTGTTTACTCTATATTATTTATAGGAAAATGATACATACGCCCTATGAAGTTTCTAAAGTTTACTTTTTTAGTCACTTAACTTTTTAAATGACTTTTTAAAGGGAACAAATTTGGTTTTATTGGGTCCAATATGTCCTTTTTGAGAAAACGAAGAGGTAACCCGGATACTGTAACGTCTGTGTTTCTGGGCTTGTCATTAATGTTGATATAATAGTCTAGGTTAACCTTTGTAACCCGTTTTGAAATAATAAAAGTGTATTATTTAAGTGTTATGTGTTTTGTGCTTAACTATGTAACTTAATTGAATTAAGAATAAAAATAAGCGTCAAAATAAAATGTTATATCACCTCTATATCTATGGATAATGTTGTAATAGTTGAAATGAGGTTTCCGAATATATAAAGAATGCCGAAATCTGAGTTATAACGAAGAAGTTATGACCTGTCGAAGTTTCGCGACAGAACCGACACGACACAGCGCGACGTAAATAGTGAATTTACGTTAGAGCGATATTTAGCCTTAGCAATCTAAACTAAAGTCGTAGAGTTCTTTAAACCGTGAGCGTGCATAAAAAGAACGCCCAAATCTGACTTCGTATGAGGAAGTTATGATTTTCTGAAGTTTCGACTTAGCAGTATGCAGCCCGAATACTCGATTTGAGATCGAGCGGTTTTTAGCCAAAACAATCTAAACGAGAATCGAAGATCTCATTGTTAGTAGCAAAACGATGAAAAGTTAGGTGAGAACGGACGTCAGACGAAGAAGTTATGAATTTATAACGAAGTTTTCCTGTTCCGGCCTACTAAAAAATAAATAATAAAAATAAAGTCAAAATTAGTCGACATAGTCTAAACGAAAGTTGTAGAGCGTAGTCTCACCTACGTTTCGATATAAATAACATCAAAAACGGAGTTCGTATGAAGAAGATATGAATTTCCAAACTTTTTAAACGATTAATATTTATTAATTAATCTTTAATTCGGATGTATATCCGAAGGAGTCACCAGTCTAATCCGAACTACGCCCAGCGTACCCTGGTGCATGAACCGCCTTGGACTTAAATGCCTCGCATACGTAAGCAGTGACGTTTTTGGTCACGTACGCCCCGTGTAGCTGAGTACGCCCAGTGTACGTGCGAGGCTCAGCCTCTATAAAAGGCATGCGAGGGCAGCCGGCTTCTTTTGCAAAATTCTCTCCTCTTTCCCCCGTTTTGTATCATTTTACGTGCAAGAAATATCCCAAAGCCCCGGTATCAACCCTGAGCCCCGAAGCAAGTCCCGAAGCACGAAGATCCCGAGAAGTGCAATTCCCGAGCCGAAGCTCTGCTCGCGAGAAGCCTGGTCTTTGTGAAGATCTTCCAGATCTACCGAAGAATACTACTTCTCCAAGTCGTAGTGCTGTCCGATCATCTTTTGATCAAGTGAGTGTGTAGTTACCTTCTTCTAACGCATAATTATGAAGTATTTTATACGAAATACGTGTTATGTGTATATTTGGTTGTTATATGTGTGAATGTATATTCACTTTCTTCTATCTAATAGATCCGATTTATTCTCTATGAAATATGTGTTATGTGTGTGTGCCTCATTTGTTATGCGGAATATGTATTGATTGAACATGCTATACAGGTTTTAAACTATTTATAAAAATATATATATTTTTATCTACTAATATGTTGGGTAGACCATGGGTAGATAGTTGATGTGTGATAAACAGATGAGAGGCCTCGATGTTGTTGTTGTTGACCTAGTTATTCAGCGGAGTATGCATAACGACCACAGACTCCTTCTAGACAGTCTTGTGGAACGCTAGCAGGTTCATAACCTGTAGGTGTTGTGAACGATGTGTTCACCGGTGTACTCTATCCCCCTCATGGTGCCTTTAGGATATCTATTGTTGAGGAAACCCCTTAGCAGTAATGTCCGTCCCGATGAAAATCCTAGATTAGGTCCCTTGAGATAGATGTTGTTTTAGGGACGTAAATTGAGGATAAAGGGAATAGGTAATCGAGTTGTTGTTGGTTGGTGAAATTAAATATAATTTATTTATTGTGGGTTGAAAACCTTATATGCTCACCAGGCTCCCAAGCCTGACCCACTCAGTTTTATTTGTATTACACGAAGTGGCGCAAGGGCATAAGATGGATGAATCATCGAGTTGTTTTGTTTACAAGTCCGTATATGTATATATATGTTGAATGACTTGTAATGTTATCGTTTATGCTTTATGGTCTGTATCGGAACATGACATCCCGAGTTTTGATTATATAATGAAAATGCAGCTCTTGATGAAATGATTGGATAAATATTATCTTATCATATTTTGTTTTTGGGAACAAATTCTGCAACTCTTTTAAATCAAAAGGATTTACTCTGAAATTATTTCAAAAAGCATAAATGAAATCGGTCATTTCTGGCCGTGATTTTGGGGATGTCACAGTTACCCCTTATACTAACTCATTTATTTTTATATTTTAACTAATTAAAAAAATTAAAAGGTCCCACAACATTTCTCTCTCCCTCTCTCTCTCTCTCTCTCTCTCTCTCTCTCTCTTTCTCTCTCTTTCCAACGACTCTTCTTCTTCTTCATGTAAATTAGTCCTAGATAAACAAACCCATATTTACTTCAGCTTACCCCAAAAAAATTCTAGGTTTAAGTTTACTCCCGCCTCCTTTGTATTCGTACCTCCAATTCACAATTCCTCAACATTCTTCTCTTTCGATCGGCTGTTCATTCTCCATTTTTCTACACAAACACATGGATCTATCTTCCATCACTAAATCCGACGATCCATAAGTTCAGCAAACGTGAAGCCACATTCCTTCGCTTGTTTTATATTGAAATCAGTATGACATTCCTCTCGTGAAGCCTAGCGCTGATCCTCCTCTGGCGACACTACCTCGATAAAAGCCTTCCGCCAATGTTGCTTTCCTTCAACCCTTCTACTCTGCTAGCACCATCGTACTCTAACTCTTGGTAAGCTCTATGAACTCAACCTAACCCCATCCCTATATTTTGAATCGATTTCTTTTTTGTTTATAATGATACAACTAAATCTTAGTTGCCATGCTATGTAAAGTTCTGGTTGAAGTTTCTACTTGTAGAGAGGTCCATCAATCTACTAAGCCACAAATGAAGTATACTTACGATAGGATGGGTAGAAAACAGAATTCGTCCCAAGATAATCCATTCGTAACTTGTTCAAGGGCAATTTTGGTAATTCAGTTATTTAAGTTTGTTAGAAGTTCTCTTATAGTAGGTTGGAGGAGGTTAGTTTTTATCATCGTTTTTCATTTGGAATATTAGTCAGGAGACCATAGCATCTCAAAGGGGGCTACTGATAGTCTTCTTATGCTCTTGTAACCTTTTGGTTATTGAAGGACTAAGATTAGCTTCAATCTAGAGAAGAAGATAGTGGTAGGTGCAAGCCTGCCATTTTGTCCATGAAAGTCACCTTCGATGCTCTGTTCCTCACACGTATTATGTTCATGTTCCTTTTTCTTGATTTTGTTGTAGATATGGGTGTGATTTTCCTCTTCTAATCTTGAATAAAATGTAATAATGGCTGGCAGAAGATGTTGGTGGTGAAGAAAGGAAAATGCGGGTGGTTTTTGGGTTCTGGGTAACAATTATTAAATTGAGAGAGAGAGAGAGAGAGATGGGCCCCAAGTTTTATCTATGTGTCTCCTAAACCGGATAAAACAAGTAAAGGGGACTAAAAGAACACGTTGCCACAACTTGGTTCCCTCATAAAGCCACGAAAAACTTAAGTGACTAAAAAGGTTAATCCTAAAAAGTTCTTGGGCTATATTTGTCATTTTCCCTATTATTTCTTAGTATATTATAGCAATGATTTTTATGTTATTTATATTTCTTTTATTTGTAGGTTTGACACCTAAACGTTAAATGAATGAGAAAGATGATTTGCTTAAGATAGTTAAGTTGGATCAGATGAATTCAATGTAGCAATTTTTTTCTTCCTATAGTCATGATTTTGAGGCGAGTTTTTAAACATGACATGGGACAATAATAAGAGAGTACGGATACATATTCTTGGATGTGCAACTTAACGAGCGAATATAAACACTTAAAAAGTTTTAGTCAAACATCTACACCGATAGTTTGTGGTATGAATTAGATTAACGGTTGTACATAATATGTGTTTTTATTTTTCGTTTGTCACGTAATTTAATTATTTATCGTCGAAGTAAAATAAGAAAGGTTAGTTTTTTTAGTTCAAAATCAACATATACATATAAATTGATGTGAAATAGACAAGCTTATGTAAGAATAAAAAGAAAAATATCGTTTTTAGACTTGTCAAATTGTCCGATTTATGTAGGGTTAAAACACTAAATGGGTTAAGATAGTTTGATTGTTGGTTGATTTAACTGTAAACACAATAGAGGATATAGTTCATGATTCACATCATCAACTATAGATCAAACTATCCAAATCAGTTTGACAAAAAAATCAGTTTGTACATCTTTATCTGAATCCACCTCCAACAATCTTTGCTATAAGACAAAAGCACATTGTCAAGGACCTCTACCAAAGCCCAGAGCTATTCAATTTCGACACCACCCCTTATATGCTCCAAGAAAAAGTGAACCAGTTTCAACCCAAAGGAATGCAAATTGCCCTTTTTTTTAGTACATAAAGCATAAAACCTATCAAAATAGATTTTGAAAGTCATATGTCCACACCAAACCTCCTGTCAAAATAAAGTTTGAGTACCATCCCTAACAATATGCATTGTATCTGAGTACATGATAATCCCTTTGACGTGAATTTTGTTGATAATTCCAACAATGGTCGCCCAAATAACAGAACGATAACAAACCATGCGATTAGGACCAAAACTACCAACAATATCATGAGAAGCTTTAAGAACCTTAACCCATAAAGCTTCCGGCTCTAAAAAAACCTATGTCGCCACTTATACAAAAGGGCTTGTAACATCCCAAATTATAGAGCAAAATTTTCAAATTTTAAACACAAACAAAACATTCCATTCATCCATAAAGAGTAATCATTCCAAAGCGCTCGTTGCTCCTGTCTACCTTGTGTGCGAGAGTTGTTGTATTTTTATCTGCGATTCACGAGGTGAGTCTTTCACTATAGTTGTAACACCGTAAAACTTAAGAGAATTTTTCGCATTTTAAAACACATTTTCCAAACACATTTATTAATAAAATCACATTGTATCATATCTTCGTTTCACAAAATATTTCCCAATATCAAAATACATAAAATCCCATGAGTGTGTACAAATCATGTCGGCGCCTTCCCACGATCATCACTGGTACCTGAAACATATAACACATAACACTGTAAGCATAAGGCTTAGTGAGTTCCCCAAAATACCATACATAACACATACTAGCCACTCGAGGCTATAACTCTGTGGGCCCTTGGGCCCTAACTCTGTGGACCCTCTGGTCCTAGCTCTGTGAACCTTCCGGTTCTATCTCTGATATACTCTGATATACACATGGCATAAATAGAAATAATGCAGTGTAACACAACACATAAGTAGCATACAATAACTCCGTCACATAACTCTAATTACCACTTAAGGTAAAGTATAGTGAGAAGACTCACCTCAAATGTCTCGGTAAATCTCTGACTCGATAGAAATACGATCTGGCCTCCGCCTAATCACATAAAGTAATACTCTCATAAATATAACTCTCAAGACTAGACGCAACCCTCTCTTGGCACCCTCAGAAGGGTAAACGACCATTTTACCCCTCTTTTGGCTCAAGGCCCTCATTGTTGACCACACCATAAAAGTCAACCAAAGTTAATGGTCAAACTTTGACCCAACTCGTCGAGTGCACTTGGGAAACTCGGCGAGTCTACACGTGTCCACTAACTCTCTAGTCTCGTTTGGCCTGTCGAATCCCTCCCCTTGCTCGATGAGTCACACCTGGCATGAATCGCGGTGCCACCCCGACTCAACTCGCTGAGCCTCAAGATCAACTCGGCGAGTTCCTCCTTGAACTCCAGTCCTCTAATCCCTCTCTGACTCACTGAGTTATTCCCCCAACTCGGCGAGTCGACTCACTAAGTCATTTAAGGGAAACCCTAACCCTACTCGCCGAATCTGCCCTTGGACTCGACGAGTTCATGCCATCCACAAACTCAATTGACCTCCTGAGGTCAGATATGTTCCTTTGATCCATAGATCTGACCTTCCCAAGCCTGATAAACACGTAAAGCTCGAATCTTGACACTCATGGGACGTCTAGAAGGTTTCACTTGGTGATTTAGCCCTAAAAATAACATCTGAAGCTCAACACCTCTATAGCTCAACATAAATCAGGTTGAGATAAGCTCTTTAGACCACTATGGGTCCAGATCCGAAATCTCAAAGTGAATAAGGGCCATTTTCTCACAATTTCTTCCATTAAAGAACATGAAAACTCTACATCATATGGATTCCTTCTACACAACAGATAAAGGGGAGATATAATACCTCAAAGATGAAGTCTTTAGCTTGAAATCCACAGATGCACCACCTCCTTGGTCTCCTCTAAGCTGGAAACACCTCCTTCTTGCAAGAATCAACCATAAGGATCAAGAAATGGCTCCTTTCCTCTCACAATCGCTCTAGCTCTTTTAGGGTTTCTATCTGGGGTTTGGTAGCCGCAAATTACGGCCCTAAGGGCCTTTAAATAGGTCCTAAACCCAGGAAATTAGGGTTTCATTAAACAGCGTGGACTCGCTGATTCCACTCATGGACTCGCCGAGTCCAGTCATGAACCCGGATGAGAATCTGCGACCCTACTTGGTGAGTCTAAGCACCAACTCGCCGAGTCCCTCAAAAAACTCCAAAATAAATGAATAAAATAATATACCTGGGAATCTGGATGTTATAATAGTTACATGTTTGGTAGATATATATGTTGACCAGATGGGTCTTAATTTACGATTGTTGTTATATGTGAAGTGAATTGAATTGTTGATAACTTCGGGATCGCTGGAAGTCCCCATGGTTGCTGATAAACCCTGAAACGTGATGTTAATCCACTGGGCGTGTTGTTAGCTCATTAGGATTGTTGATAACCCATAATTGTTTTGTTATGTTGTGTTTTATGGATATTTTGGGAAGGACTCACTAAGTTTCGTGCTTACAATTGTGGATTAAATGTGTTTCAAGTACATCCGATGATCGCGGAAAGGCGAAGGCTTGATTGTACACTCCGAATTGCAGATTTTTATGATTCAACATTTGGATACTTTGATTTGGGATTATTGTATTTGATATACCTGGGATTTTATTGATTTGGTTTTTATGATACTTGGGAGTTTTCTATATTAAAAATGAAAAATTGTGTGGTAAAAATTGGGATGTTACAAGTTGGTATCAGAGCTAGGGAGCGGGTAAATGTGTCTAATAGGGACGACGAACCCTATAATAGGGGGTGAAGGTGGGTTGCACATGATCCCACATATGTTGGGAAGGAGAACGAAGCATTTCCTTACAAGGGATGTAGATACCTTCCTTGTCACAACACATTTTAATGTCGTAAGGGAAACAAATTCCATAAGAATTTTGCAGTTAAGCATGCCTGGGCGAGAGTAATTCAGGGATGGGTGACCCCCTGTGAAGTTTTCGTGTCGAGAGTCCAAAACAGACAATATTGTGATACGTGCAAGAGGGGGGTGTTACAAATGGTATCAAAACCATGTTATGATAGATTTTGATGAACATTCGTGGGATTCCAGACTCAAACTAAGGATCTGAAAGTTTTATAAAAACCTTTTTAAAAAATAAATGGATTTCAAGGAAAAGAATAGAAGAAGCAATGTCACAACTAGGATTTCCTTCTAAACATTTAACAATGATAACAAATGTGAACCAACAATGTGAAAGCATGTAGGATGCTTATTCAATAACAACAAAACTTCAATCAAACACTTCATACAAACGTTCAAATAGTCAACAAAGAATTGGAGAACCCAAGAAATCCTTGTTTAAGTCCATTTTGGACTAGGATTTCCTTATTGGGCCCAATGGATCAATAAGCTTCCAATTTGACTATCTTGGGCTTAGAACTCTTAAAAGGGCTCTAATTGGACCCACTTTCATTCATTTTAACATTTTGGGCCATGTTGGGCCTAGAATGAAATAAAATACCTAAATGGACCTTATTGGACCATAACTAACCTAATTTAGCCCTAATAGGTTATAAAAATAATTTATTGATTTACTTTGGGCCAAAAGTTATCTAAATTATCTATAATTTAGGCTTAAGCATTTAAGGGCCCAAATTCTTTCATTTTCCCCCTCCATTCTCGGCCCAAGCCCAAAAAAAGGAAGAGTTGACTTTTTGCATGCCACATTATTTTTGTATGTGGGATAACTAAGCATTACACTTCAAGCATCCATGCACTTCTCATATTTCCATGCAATCTCACTCTCTCCTCTCCTCTCTCTTTTGCTCTCGGCCGAACACACAAAGAAACACACACACCTCACAAAAATTCTCTCTAAATCACTTAAGACACATCTCTTCCTCTTCATCCAAAAATCTGGAGTTTTGCTTGTGATTCAAGAGGTTTTCATCAAGTAATTCACATCTTTGGTAAGTTATCTCTTTGATTCATAACATATCTTCTTCATTTTACCAACAATCTTCCTTATCTCATACAAAACTTGTGATCTTACACCTTAGAAACATCTAAGTTCGAGATCCTCCAAGAAAGGTTGCTAGGATTGAATTCTTCTTCATCTTTTCCTTTAAAAACCGAAACCACACTCAAGGTGAGCTTCATACCCCTTTATTTTTGGTTTTTATAAGTTTTATGGTTGAGAATACAAGAAAAATGTGTAGATCTATGTGTATATGTATGCTATGTGTGATTTGATGCATGTATGTGTGTGGTTTCATGTGTATTGTGATGAATATGTTACCAAAAAGGGTGTAAACCTGAGATCTAAGACATGAGAAAGGAAAAAAACATAACTTAAGCTATCTTACACTAAACAAGTCAAGAATAATAGCTTATAAGGTCATGATGAACAAATTCTAACATAAAACCCATTTTTGGGCTTAAATTGTCAAAAATACAAACTTGGGGTAAAAATCAACAAGTCACGGTTTCTTGAAGGTTAAAAGAGTCAAAACAGTTTCTATAAATATTTTTCTTAACATTAGAAATTTTAAGGGACTTAAAATGTAAATTTTTAGCCTAATAGGCTAATTATGGGCTTCTCGGCCCAATAAGCCTCAAAATGCGAAAATGATAAGTTTGAGGGGCTGAAAATATAACTTTCTATAAAACAGGGGGTAATTAGCATAAGAAAATGTTTATAATGGTCAAAAATGCTTTTCACTATCAAAAAGGACCAAAATGTAAACTTTTTAGATTTTGGGTCAAAACTGTAAAAGTTGTGAAAATGAGTTCCTCACCGTGAAACACTATTTTGAAGAGACTGAAGCTGTCAACAAAATAAGTTTTGGGTTAAAATCATGTTTTCTTCAAATAAATAATACAAAAGTGTCAAGAAAAGAGTTTTAAGGACTAAAAATGAAATTCTTTTATATGAGAGGACCAAAAGCATTATTTTATGAAAGTTGTACATATTAGTTATTTTCCATTAATTAAAACACTATACCTTTGGTTTGACGTAGAAGAAGACGGAAACATTAGAAGTCAAGAGATAAGAAGGTGGTTTATGGTTATTTTTATTGTCGATATATATTCTACAACAGCTAATTCGAATTTGTTATATGTGGAGATAGGATGGGATTACAACTCAAATATTTCTTCCATAAATTCAACTAATGTGGGTTCCTTCACAGATCTGGCTATATCAAGATAATGACATCAATTAGTATTTGCTTTCTTTTTGTAATAATAAAGTTTATTTGGTGTTGTAGGAGCACTAAAGTGCAAAATTAGGGTGTATGTTTCCATTTAGTTGACTACACTTGAAACCAAATCTAATGAGGTTGACCAATGTGGTCAAATTTGTCCGGTATAAGCTTTGCCTAGAGTGGATGTATCATTTAGTTCTGATTACTTTGAGGGTATCCTTTCTCAAATTCATGGTAATTACCAAGTTTTTCACCTTTGTGTCTTTTTAAATCCCTCTTTTTGAATACCCTTATTTCTTTTCCTTATTAAATTAATGTGAGTTATGCTTTTGGTCCTTCACTACAAGTAATTTTGTCAATTTTGGTTCTAAAAATAAAGTCATGTTACTTGGGACAAAGACCAAAAGCGCTACAAAAAGCTCAAATGAGGACTAAAATTATGTAGATCCTTTTTTTGTTGGTTGTACTTGATAGTTGATACCACTATATATATATATATATATATATATATATATATATATATATATATATATATATATATATGTTCACATGGAAAAGTACAGGATATTAATAAAATGAGATGCATCTCAAAAGATGTAATCTCGCCATTCAAATGTGTTCTTCTGAAAATTGTAACATATTTGAAATAATGTCAAAAAATGATAGTACCAATATTTTAAATGCAAATGCTACTATATTTTCATTGACCTGGAATGAACTTTTTTTTGTTTTTTGAGTACTAATAGGTTTCATTTTTTTTTTTTACAGATGCTAAACTTTTCATCAAAAGGACCCCTTATCGTAGGCACTTAGACTAGACATACATATGGTTATATTTCTTTTCCTTAATAGCCTATTAAGGCTATGTACATTGAATATTCTAACCATTTATAACATTACACTTTAATTTAGTAGAAAGAATAAAATGTACATATGTCATTTTATATACAATTGACCGTTTGCTCTCTCTCTCTCTCTCTCTCTCTCTCATTTCTTCTTTTTTGGATATACCACTCCTCGTATGTGGCAAAAATGTTGTCAAAGTAATGTTGAAATAGAGAAAGGTGAGGTAAAGAGTCTTTGCCATGGTAGAACAAGGACACGACACGCTCCACTCTAGTGATGTTGGTACTTGGTGGCTTATTTATTAATGGACGATGACAAAAAAAGAAACACTTGTTGGTTGTTGTGTGGGAGGAGAGAAGAGAATAATGGGAAGAAGTTTTGCTTTTTTGTTTCTTTTCCAACATATCGGTGTTGTTTGTTGCTGAAAAAAGTTAGCCAAAAAAACAATGATTTGTGGACTCGCCGAAACATTTAGCCCAATGTCCCTCAGACTTTTAGCCCAACAAAATAAATTTATATTTAGTTGTTGGTTGGGTGCACCTTATGACTTATGTTATATAAATAACTTATTCCAAAATTAGGCCAAGTCTAAAAAAAAACATTGGGCCACCTCCCCCTTTCACTTGCATCCACCCCTGGATATGAACAGATGAATTGTATTTAAAGAACTATGAGAGGTAGGGTTGAGATATTATTCATAGTTATAAACTATTTTTTTTTGTCTTATCAACATCCTAAAAAAACACCTCGAAAATTAAACTAGTTCACGTATCAAAGATAACCTTAGTAAAATTCATGGAACAAAATATAATTTGCTATGAACTAAAAAAGTAATGAGCTTTTTATTTGATTACCAAATCTTCTTATATTTATTATTAAGCCGAAAATAATGTTAGTAGCTCAAAGTGTCCTAATCTAAAACTAGGATATCTTAAAAAAGATAAAAAGATAAGGTATTGTTTTTGACTTTTCCATACTTTTCGCCGCAAGATGCACATTCAATTTAGATCTAACCAGGGTAAAAAAAATAATAATAATAAAAAGGAATAATTTTACTATATATAATAGTAAAATCAACCCGATAATGAAAACCCCTTGTCATCTTCCTCATCTCAGATCTTCGAGAGAGATTACGTTACAGATCAACAAGAATGGATGCCACAAACGTTAATCCATGGGGGAAACAAGTTCAACCATCGAAGAAACTCGTCAGTTATACAAGTTCCGGTAAATTTTCAAAGAAGATGAGTCAAAAATTCCATAAGACGAAGGTGGCTGCCGCCTCCGGCGCTAAGAAAATCAAAGCAGGTGCCTCCGCCGGTGTCAATTGGTTGAAGATCAAGTACCATGCCCACAAGCTATCCAAAAGAAACAAATCAGTTTGATCTAATGCTTGATTTTATATTATTTTTAGTAAATAATACATATATGATTTCTCCTTGATCCATTTTATATTGTTTTTTTTTTCTCAATGTGATCATCGAGGAATTAACACCTGCAATATTAGTCATTAGATATGAGGAATATGAACAATTTACTATAGATTAGGCGATGTAGTGTAATTGTTTTGTTTGGTAATGGATCGCATACGCATTTTATTGATATCATCATCTTTATGAACCCTAGCTTCCTTTGAGTCATCGAATCATCTGTATATTTTTAGGGCTTCGTTTCAGAATGTCATATGGATAGATGCATAATGTGCAAGTTTCCTTAAACTACAGGGACCACTCGTGTAATTTACTCAAAAGTATATTTGGAGATTGATGTGAAACGAAAGTAATAACTAATAACACTAAAAGCAATCAAGTATTCATCAAAACTAAACTGACAGCGAATTAATCAAATTAAATACCTAATTAATTACAATGATTATATAAATCTCTGATTTCACGTGATTGGTTCACTTTATTTTCTCTAATTTATTTGTAAATGATGTTATGAATGTGTTTTGATGGATTTCGATCATGTTGTATATGATAACAATACTACCATGTTATTAATTTCTTAAAAGGTTAAGCTGAATTCTTTTTAATAAACCGGGTGTACGAAATTGGTAATGTAGATTAATCATTTTGCAGAAAACTGAAACTATGGACCAATTTCAAGACACGGATCAAGCAATTTAAAATGGGGCCTTTAATGGTTCAATTGCAATTTTCAAATAGACCCGAATCAGCCCATATTAATGATTAATGTATTTACGTAAGGAATAGACTATGGTGTTGATAGGGTATATTTTTTATTTTTCCGGTAGTTTTTAGGCTAAACTATTGGTGTTGATTGGGTATATTTTTTTAGGTTTGTGGTAGTTTCAGTTTTTAAAAAATAAAATAACCTGATAACCAAACTGTTTTGAAATTTAGATATACGGTTTGTGTATCCTGTTTCTGTTTCAGGATAATTTCATATATGTTCCTTTTAAACTTCAAAATTCATATTTGCTCAACTTAATTTCTCAATATCATATTTACCTTTCGTAAACATTCAAAATATCATATTTGCCCAAATCTTTTTTTATAATGTTTTTCAGATTTTACAATCATTTTCTATACGTTATAATTATTATAATAATTAAAATTTTTAACCATATTATCCTTACGTCTATGATAATGGAATGTGAACTTCTAAATTGATGGAATGTTGCCCTCTTGACAAACAAAAAGATTCATCCTCAACCCTCTATGGAATGTATATTTTGATTGTTAAGTTTTTGTTGTTGTTGATTATTATCATGTTGTAGACAGATGATATTTTAGATATTATCATTGATATTTTGATGTTTAAAAGTGCATATATATATATATATATATATATATATATATATATATATATATATATATATATATATATATATATGATATTTTGAAATTTTATGAATGATAAATATGATATTTAAAAATTTTGTGAAGGATAAATATAATATTTAGAAATTAAGTTGGGTAAATATGAGATTTTGATGTTTAATATAAGTATATATGAAATTCTCCCTTTTGTTTAATTACCCTAAAAACTTGTGGAGTTTTAGGGTCAAAGATAAATAAGGTTTCCAAAATATGTTCCTATCTTATGTATTTGTTTTTTCAACTTTATAATTTTAAAAAATAGAGGGTAAAAAATAGTTCAAACTATAAAAAAAAAATGATTACTTGAGTCATTACAAAATAATTGTAATATATAAAGTGTTTTCAATTAATTGTCAATATAGAACCGTTTAAAATGGACCAAACTTTTTTAACAGTAACGGCCCATGTGGCTGTATTCTCTTTAATGGTGTTCTATGCATTGTTCATTTTTACAATAAAATTTGTACAAGTAAACTATATCAATCGCAATTGAAAACACCAAACAAAGAATTATAAAACCCATGTGGCTGTATTCACTTCTCATCTAAATTGCATATTCCATTAACCCAAACAAACAAGTCAAACTCAACCCAAACAATATAGTAAAACCGATACTTAATATTCATTTTTCTTGCATCTTCATATTGTCATCCTCATTTTTGTATCCAATTCGTTCTGATCAAATGTACTAATTTCTCACAATTCCGTATAAAAGATTCAAATAGTATAAGCACTAAAAATGTAAAATATAACATGTAAAAATGTTTAAATAAATATAGATAAACAACCATCTTTATCAATTTGTTATAGTTTTTTCTCAATCATATTCAAAATCGAGTTTGTCACTTGTGTTACCCCAAAACTAATTTGGGATATAAACTAATCTTTCAACAATCTTATGAGTCAAAGAACTCTTAAACGGATAAAAAGCCCTCTCACTAGTGCTAAAAACCCACCATTGAGAGGTTAATGGCGAACAAATATCTAGCCATCAATGAAAGAATAGTGAAACCATGATTATTTACTTTCCATCAATCTAAAATATTAAACATTGGCAAATTGTATTCAAAATTTTCTTTCGAATATTTTTCTAACTCACCGATTGATCCATTTATGTTTAATTTCATATTTCTCTTAGTTTATTTTCAATGGGGGGTTTTGGCGTTGTATCATCTGGGTTTTGGCGTTTCCCTAAAATCGACGATGACATAGTAGACTCGTTAGTAGTAGAAGTATAGCTTGGAGAATGAATTCTAATATATATATATATATATATATATATATATATATATATATATATATATATATATATATATATATATATATATAATCCATAGATAGAATGCATTATACATTTCTTTTTAGCCTACACCTCATTTTCTCTATAACAATCCCCAAGTAAGTAGTATAAGTAGATACTTTACTATGTTTCTCATGTCAATAATAGTCAATAATCAAAGAAAAATATAACAATAAAATCATTTTTTTTCTATGTCGTCAAAATACTTATCAAACTTTACTATAATAGTCATTGCAATATTACAAAGCTAGCATCACAAATAACATGATCCAAGAGCATAAAAATGGAATAAATATCTTGAATGCATGTTTTTTTATGTCACATAAAATGTCCCCAAAAACCTTCAAAATAACATCCCAAAATGGTTTTTAAAAATACATAAATACCTAACCTTTTGTTAATCGTTGGGTGAAGGTATTGACAAAACTTTTTTTCAATGTTGGTCCGAAAATCAAATTCCTTAAGTTCATATATCTCAAAACTTTTTAGGAGCAACTTCAACAATCTTCGGTACATAGAGTTCCATCTTGTTGGGAAATTGTTAATGAAGCATTTTGTTGTATCGTGATTAACAAGCTTATCAAAGTTGGTCAAATTTTCAATTTTAAAACATAAATATCTAATCCTTTTAACCGTTCATTGAACCATCTCAACCGCTAGGACTATAAAACGAATCAAATGTTTGACAAACCTTTCACTACCTATTTGACACAAAGTTCTTTTCATGCAGTTTATAAACAAACAAACATTAACAAGATTTTTTATTTATTTCATTAAACAAACAAAAAGGAACATTGATATTGTTCATTTATTTTCGTTCATAAACATTCGTTTATATTTGTTTGTTTGCATATTTTTTATATTTGTTTGATATGATAACGTTTCTTTAGGTTTGTGATGATGTTTAAGGTAAATTCATGAAATGGCTTCTTATTTATTATTCTTTTAATTGTTAGTACGATGGTGGTGTGGTGTTAATAAACGATCTAGTAATAGATGGTGAATTTGTATGATGTAATTAAAAGTTGACGTTCTCCAAGTTAAAAATTTATTACTATACTAGGTTATAACCCATAGAAACCACGGTTGATATATTTAAAATTTTTATATAGATAAAAAAATAATAAATATAAAAAAAAACAAATATATTGTTGATTGTAACTGATTATGAATAAATTTGTTAAGTAAAATAAACATAATAATGTTATTAGGATATGATTTTGTATTTTCAAATTTTGAATTGAATTTGATTTGTTACCAAAAAAATAATAATGATAATAAAAATTATAGAAAAATATCACGTGTCAAAAAGACATTCTAAAAAACGGATACGTGTCATTTTTAGGTTTCATTTATTATAAGAGGTAGATTATTAAAATAATGCTAAGGTGTTAAACTTTTTATGATTGCCATTTTTAAGATTGACATTCCGTGAATATATATTTGGATGGAGATTGATATTTTAGAATTTATTTTAGATTTTGTATCTTTTATATTATAGGATTTACATATAATTATATTATATGTTATTTATATATTCTTAATTATTTATATATTCTTACTTTTTAATTGTTTATGTTTTTGTTTATATTTCATCTATCTTAATGAACAAATATTAACAAACACAAACAAAGTATTTTTTTTAAATGGATAAATGAAAACATAAAAATATATTTGTTTATGTGTTCATGTTCCTTGGTTAGTTAGGTTGAACTTAAACAAATAAACATCATCAAGTCTTGTGTGTTGGTTTGGTTCATTTATAGTTTAATCAACTACCCTATCAATTTTTTTAATATCATCATGCACCGCTAAGTTTAAAATGTAGTCAAAGCATCGAATTTGTGTATCTTAACATTTACAAGACATTTAATTTTGAAAGTTTTTTTTTAGAACTCAATTGCCACATTATTAACACTTGTATTGTCAATAAATTTTGTTAAAATATTTTCTATTCCCCAATCTATTAAACATTTCTCAACCATTATTTCAATAACAACCCCATAATAACTCTCTTGAGAACAAAAATTCAACAATTTTTTTTTCAATTTCCATTCGTTATTTTAAATGGGCAGCGAGACACATATAACTTGTTTATTGAGTAGAAATCCAAGTATCAACGGTCAAATAAATCCTACCAATATTTTCATAAAATCTAATTGTTTTTTCAACAAACAATTGGTAGATATTCGTTGTGCTTGTACTTCTGCATGCAATTTTAAACGAGATGGTTAAGAAACACTATAGTTATATCTAAAGCCCGCACCTTCTACAAAACTAAATAAAAATTCATCAATTGCTAACATGTAGGCTAGAACCTTGCAAATCTCTTTTCGATCAATTTTTCAAGATGTTAATTTGTTTTCAATTATCATATTGAAAAGCTCATTTGTTTGATTTCTTGGAACATTGTTCAAAAAGATAATAGGAAAGTTCTAGCCCACATGTTAATAATTGACGAACTTCCACTTAGTTTTGAGAAGGTGTGGTCTTTAGGAATTTCAATAGTGTTTATTAATTATTGTTTAAAAGTACATGTAGAAGTCAAGCACCACATATGTCTACTAATTATTTGTAGAGGGAAAATAAAAACTTAGAGATTTTATTAAAACAACATTCGTAGGATTTGTTTAACCACTGATACTTAGACTTCTACTAAACAATTAAGTTATATGTCTTACCACCGGGTTTGTAGATAACGAATGAAAATTGAAAAAATAAGTGTTGGATTTTTGTCCTCGTGAGAGTCATTGTAGGGTTGATATTAGAACAATGGTTGAGAAATATTTATTAGAGTGGGGGATAGAAATTGTTTTCATAATTTTTGTCGAGAACACAAGTGCTAATAATTTGGCAATTGAGTTCTTAAAAACAAGCTTTTAAAATTCCAATAAAAGTCATGTAAACAGTAAATAGACACACATTCGATGCGTTTCCCATATTATAAACTTAGTGGTGCAAGATGGCATTAAAAAAATTAAGAAGACATCACATACTTTAATAGGCATGTAAGTGGTATAAACAATCACCTTCTACAATTGATAAAGCTTCAAAGTTTGCTAAGCTAGTTAATTTTGTACAACGAAACATTTGATTAAAGATGTTCTAACAAGATAGAACTCTACTTATAGTATGTTGGAATTTTCCGAAGCATATGGAAAAACTTTTGAGAGATACAATCTTTAGGAATTTGATTTATAGACCGACAATGAAAAAGATGGGTTTGTCGATACCTTCACTGCGCAATTCATAAGTAAGGAATTTAATTATCTCATTTTTTAAATCATTTTTGTGATGTTACTTTGACACTTTATGTGACATCAAACATGTGCATTTAAGATATTTATATCATATGTATGCTCTTGGATGATGCTATTTCTGATGCTAGCCTTCATAACATTGCAATGTCAATGAAAGTAAAGTTTGATAAGTATTTTGGTGACATAGAAAAAATGGATATATTGCTCTACTCTTCTTTGATTCTTGACTTGGGGAACAAAGTAAAGTATTTGACAATATTCCTCGAGGGCCATTACGGAAAAAAAGGGTGGAGTCGAAAAAATAAATGCATTACAGATTTTTTATATGAATTATATAATGATTATATTATAATTAATTCTTCAAGTTCTACTTCTAGTACAAGTGAGTCTACTACTTCATCTTTGATTTTAAGGAAACACCAAAACACAAATGTTACAACAACGTAACCCTCATTGATATATAAACTAATAGAAAAGATGAAAACTAAGAGTGAGCAAGACTACCAAAATTCTAGACCTGAACCGGTACTGTTTATGTTAATATGGTATGTTACTCGGTACTCTAAAATTACAAAATTTGAGATTCGTACCCTCATTCTTGTTTTCCCAAAACAACAGAACTCTCTTCTCTAAACATTACCTGCAAGGCTGCAATGTTCACCATTACTCCTTCTCCTTCACAGGCACCATTATCTTCCCCAAATATCTTCCCCTCTTCCCCAAAAATGCGGGTCTATTCTTCCAACAACACACCCTATTTTTTCCCTATATATACAAACGATTTGCACAGTGGTATTCTCACCCAAAGAAAAACAAATTGGAGTTCTTCACTGGCATAATCGGTCCTCCTTATCGTGTCAACTCACCCATCGATATGTACCCCTTTCTCTAATTTTATTATTTTAGAGTACCCATTAGGAATTGGTGTGTGCATCATTCGTCTTCATATTTTCTTAGATTTTTGAATACCTTACTTGATTTCTTCTCAGCTTTAAAGTAAACATTTTGATCAAAACTGGTAATAATGAATTCCTTGAAACTTGGTCTTTTGGGTCAAAACTCATAAGGTTAATCGAAGAAATAGTATCTATTGTTTAATATTACGATTATTTTCCAACTTTCATTCTTATGAGTTTGTTTTGTTGTTGAATATTTGGATCATTAGAAAACATTTGTGACATGGACTCTAACACTGAAAAGAGATTACCTCTTTGTGATACACCAACTCATATGGTATTTGTTGAGTTATGCTTGAATGAGGCTAGACTTGGAAATAAACCAGGTAGTCATTTCAATAAGGCTGGATATGAGAACCTTATAAACAATATGAAAGAGCAAATTAGAAAAACTTTGAGCCACAAGCAAATTAAAAACCACTAGGAAAGTATAAAGAGAGATTGGTGGTTGTTTGATCGTTTAATGAGACTTGAATCTGAGATAGGGTGGGATCCCATGAATAAGTCAATTGTTGCATCGTCTGAGTGGTGGGATGAAAAAAATAAAGGTAGCATTTGATATATTTTATTTTTACATGGTTTATTAGTATTGAAATATTATAAGATTTTGTTGTTTCTGTTATACAGGTTGACAAAGATTATGGAAAATTTAGGGGAAAAAATTGGAGATGTATCAAACCATTATGTAGCATTATTTCGAGATTCTGTTGCTATTAGAGATAGGGCTAAAGCTCCTCCTGAATTCCAAAACTTAGACGATCAAACGAAGAACCTCTTGAAGGAAAAGGAGATAGCAATGATGTGAATGTAGATGATGAAGGTGAAGAACCTCTTTTCCGGCTAGCACTTCGAGTAATAAAAGGAAAAAGTGTAATAAGAATGCCTCAACTCCTTCATCATCCAAAGGAAAAAATTTAATGGTTTCTCAATTTATCTTCGCGAAGCTCATAAACTTCCTCTCCACAGAATTCAATACCATCACCTCAAGATTGCATGGACATTGTGACTTGTTTTCCTGGTTTTGAAGAAGGTTCGCTTATGTACAACAAGGCGCTATCCCTTTTCCTAAAAAAGGAAGTTCGATAAAATTTCATGGTTCCAACAACTCGCATGGCAAGAATTGAGTTCTTGAAATTTCTGATGGAGAAATGATTTTAAAGTTGAGTTAATGGTTTGGTGTTAGATTTTATGTTAGAGCATTATGTTCCTGTTTGTCCTTATTATGCATGTTTGCATTTTTTTTTGTCTTGTTTACCTTATGTGACAATTGCTTTATGCATTATCATTACCATTATGTTTGAGTTTATGCATTATCTTTAACATTATATTTTGATCATATACATCATGTGTTACATGTGTTATATAATTGAAAGTTCTATTAATGATAAAATTATATATGTTTTTCTTAATAGGATGGATATAACAATGTTGAAAAATATTTGAATACCGACAGTGGTGACACTGAATCATATGATGAATATGAAGAAAATTGGATAGAAGAGGAGAAAAACTGGAAATTACTATGTGGTCTAGCCATTCAAGGGATGTTAATAAGTCATACTTTGAACAAGACACGTACTTGTGTTCGCACTTCTAATCGCACGGGAGTTATGTTTATTCAAGAAATACTTAATGGTCATCCTAGATGTTATGAAGCATTCAACCCGTATTCAAAATGTTGTGTTCAGATGTGGTCACACATTATGCATTGAAGCCGACACGTAATTTGCGTGTTGAGGAGTCGGTTGCAATTTTCTTAATAACCTTAGCACACGGATGTGGAAATAGGTTGGTTCAAGAAACGTTTATTCTTGTATCAGAAACCATTCATAGGCATTTTTACGCTGTTTTGAAAGCGATGCTTAAGTTAAGTAAAGACATCATAACGCCAAAAGCAAATTACAATGAAGAAGTACCATCACAAATTTTGAACAACTCTCGTTATTATCCGATTTTCAAGGTATCTTATATAACTTTGTTTCATCTTTAAAGTGTTTCTCTTTAATAATGAATTTCTAAATGTGTATATATAGGATTGTATTGGAGCTATTGATGGGACACATGTGAAGGTATCGGTTCATGGACATGAGCAAGCAAAATATATTGGTAGAAAAGGATACACAACACAAAATATAATGGTAGCTTGCGATTTTAGTATGTGTTTTATATTTGCATGGGTCGGATGGGAGGGAACGGCACATGACACAAGAACTTTCACGGAAGCATTGCGTAGACCTGAACTTAATTTTCCACATCCAATGGGTGGTTAGAACTATTTTATCTTCATAAAAGCTTTATGTTCTGCTTACATGTTTTTAATTACTAACAATAGTTTGTTTTAATGTTCGTTATAGATAAATATTATCTTGTCGATGTCGGATATCCAAATACTAGAGGTTATCTTGCTCCATATAAAGGGACTAACATTCGCTACCATTTACCAGATTTTTGTCGTGGGTAAACTTCTGCTATACGTGCTCCAAAAGGAGCGAAAGAGAAGTTTAATTACTATCATTCCTCGCTGAGAAATGTCATTGAACGGACTTTTGGAGTATGGAAGGCTAGGTGGGCACTTTTAAAAGATATGCATGTTAACTTACCCTATGAAACGCAAGTGAACATTGTGTTAGCATCTATGGCAATTCATAATTATATTAGAATGAAAGAAAATATTGATGAAGCATTTAGCAGGGCACAACAAGATTCTTATAAACCACAAAAAGAATTCGATACCCACACGTCTAGTAGTGATAATGAACCAGATGAAGATACAAATGCACGTCGTAGAGATGATGATTTATATATAAGTGCAGTAAGAGATATGATTGTAGGAAATATAATACGATATAAGTGACAATTATAATATTTACGATGTATGGTATTTTGATGATTTTAAATTATATATTCCGAAGACTTATAATTATGTATTTTGATGACTTATAATTATGTATTTTGATGACTTATAATTGTGTAATGTAAGCATGCCTATTTTGGTCATGTCTTCAAGGCTACAGAAAGAGCCTCTAAGGCTACAATCTTAAAAAAATAACATCTTATCAAACGACTAAAGTAGACCGCATCTTGCTTGTAGGTATCATGTCTTCAAGGAGATCTTGATGGTTTGCTAGGGTCACCCTGGAGGAAGAACACATTCCAATTGGAGCTTATGTTAGAGCGCCTGGAGATGTATGACATCCCCATTTTCATGGCCAAAAAAGACCGATTTTGTTTATGCTCTATAAAAATCAAAGGTTCTCTTTTAATAAAAATGTTGCGGAAATTGTTCCCAGTAAAACATGATAAATACGTTATCAAGGCATTTCTGAAGAAAAGTATTTTTATTCATTTTAAAACATTTGGAATGCCATCGTCAATACAGAAACATAAGCATAAACAGAACTTACATTCATTATCACTAATGATTTATATCTCCTTAATCTCTCAGTGTAATGTAACTTTCATATCAACACCTGTGATATAAATAAACTGAGTGGGTCAATTAGGGAAACTTGGTGAGTACATAGGGTTTTCAACCCACAATAATACAATTATTATGTTTAATCATCAAACAGTTAACCCAATTATCCATCCTTATTATCTTATTTACTCTTACGGATCTACCCTAAGAATCAGTTATTTGTCATTCATTCATTCCTAAGGATTATCTTAAGGAATAGGTACGAAGTCCATCGTTGTTAATAACACAACTGTCAAGCACAACTGCTAGTTCTATCACTTAGGTGCAGCTGCCAGAATTGTGATATTCTCTATGAGGCGCAGCTGCCAGTATTGTCCTTCGGGCACAACTGCTAGGGTTATCTAATTTATTGACAGTATTGTTTTCGAGAGTCCACTCGCAATACATGTCAATGGGTTTTTAGAGTACACCGGTGAACACATCGTTCACAACACCTACAGGTTGCGAGTCTGCTAGTGTTCCACTGGACTGTCTATAATAGTCTGTGGTTATCATCCATACTCTGCTAGATGATGGGGCCAACATTTGGGAACAAGGCTTCTCACATCGTCCACCTCTCACCCTTACCTCATGGTCTATATCACCTTTCAACTCATAATCCAACTTATATTTCATCTACCCATGTTTTACCCAACATATTATGTAGATATAAATACATATACAGTTTAAATCATATAAAACTTGTATGAAATCGTTCATCCAACATAGATAGCAAGTATACAGATAATATGCATACATAGCACGTAGTTTATATAAAATACTTCATATCTATGTGTAAGATGAAAAGGACCATGCACTCACCTGATAAGGTGGTGACTCGGTACTCGGGCGACACTTCGTTTACTTTAAACAACTCCTTTAACAGAACCTAGTATCATTACTACTAGAGTTTAGTCTAATGCTCGATGAGACTAATTAATATTCTAACTATTATTAATATTATATAAGCGTTAACACAATACTTTTCACCCACTATGTACAGACAGAGGCCAAACATGGAACACCAGAAGCAGGATCATTTTGGTATATAACACTTCTGAAATACAGCAACCAAAGCGGCCCTCCAAACCAGATTCCCTGTACCGCGAGTGGTTAAAAAGATATTATAACGACACTTATATAACTCATAATACTAGTCTAAATATTTATTATAAGGTCCTAATAACATTACTATATTTAAATAAAAACTATATTTAAAATAGCGTAGGCGTATCTTACCTACGAGGAGGTTTGACTAGAAGTCGGGCTCTATAGGGGCAGAACTTCCAATCCGAAAGCTCTTCTTCTCGGAGCCGTCGATCGCTCCGGGGCTTTCTTCTAGTGCTAGGGGAGTTTTGGAGGTTTAGAGAGAGTGTAGAGAGAAATAAAGAATGAGAAAGGTGTGAAGAAAATAAGGGTGAGAGAAGTTCTATTTATAGGGTGAAATATGGTTGAACTTGGTGCCACATTTCACCATCTGGTGGCAAGACTTCGGGAGAAAGCAATGGCCAAGATTGTGTCACGTCACCCATTTTCGCACAACACATTTCCGACTTCTAAAATCCGTAACTTTCGCATACGAGCTTCGTTTTTAACGTTTTTTATATCCACGTGTAGGTAAAAATAAGATCTAAAACTTTCATTTTGATTTCGTTGGCTAATTCTTGACCGATCTTAAATTTAACAGTAGGAGGATATTATATTGTTAAATGATCGCGAAAAAATCGTAACTCTTTCTTACGGACTCTGTTTTCGTTTGTCTTTTTATCGTTGACTTCCTATTAATGAGATATTCAATTATCATTTAGGTCGCATAGGCCAAAACCACTCGATCTAAAATTCGAGTTTCGGGTCGTGTACTGCTGTGCCAAATCTTAGAAAATTTATAACTTTCTCATACGAAGTCAGATTTGGGCGTTCTTTTTATGCACGCTCTTGGTTTAATATATATTACAACTTTTGTTTAGATTACTAAGGAAAAAAACTCCTCTATCGTAAATTCACTATTTACGTCTCCCGGTGTCGTGTCGGTTTTGCCGTAAAACTTCGACGGACCATAACTTCTTCGTTATAACTCGGATTTCGGCGTTCTTTATTTGTACGGAACCATTGTAACATATACTACCACTTGGTTAGGATTAAACCTTCTAAATAATATTCCATCAGTAACTCATTTTTTATGCTTATTGTTTCTAAATTGACTAGATCGAATCTGCGGGCGTTACAGGTTTGGTCTCCGACCTATTAGGTCTTCTTAAGGATTGATTTAGGGGTTTGGCTTATAGATTTGAGATAAAAAGGGATCAAATGCAACATTATAAAGTGTACGGGATATGGAGACCAAATATCAATAGTTATCACTTAATTAAAATTTGGAGGACATAATTTTCGAAGGGGGGGGGGGGGGGAGTTTGTGAAAACCCAAATTAAAATAAATATATAAATATATGGTCTAAATGTATTATTATAATTATGACTAAGGAATTAATTAGGAGTAAATAGAGAAGTTATGGAATTTTAATTCCAAAACCCATCACTTTGATTAGAGTTATAAATTCGAACTTTTGGATTAACTAGAAATGTTACAAACTTGGGCCTTATAAAAGACATGAGAAATAGAGTGGAATGTTGGTGATTTTGTATCATCAATGTGTATTTAAGTGTAATGGATTGACTTGTTGACGAAAAATCAATTTTGATGAATATTAAATAAGTAAGGAAGGTGCGGAGTGCACATTTGTTTAAGTTCATTCAAGATTTAAAGTAGACTGTTATTTAGGGGCAAAATTTCTAAACGAACGGGGGTTCGGGGGGTAATGCCCCTGGGAGTGGGGTCCAAGGGGCGGCAGCCGCTGGTAGGGTCCAAAGTGCAGAGCCCCTGGCTGGGGTTGGACTGTTTTTTTACTTTGTTTTGACCCTTATATAAATAATCCGGATTGGTGACAGGTTTCAGACATCAAATTGTTTTTTGTGACAGTTTTTAGACATACAACTGTCTGGTGATAATTTTCTGATGGAAAAGCTACTTAACTAATTTTTGTTCTTCATTTGATGGTACACATGAAATTTATAACACCCATATTCTCTGTTCTTGCTCTCATTTTTGAATCATATCCAATCAAAGATTAGAGAGTATCACCCAATACTTTGATTTGATAGTGTAATCACAATTTCAGAATATCCAAGTATCTTTATTACCCTGAAATTCTAACATGAAATGCCCACAAAAATTGCAAGAAAGGTTGGAGAAACACAAAAGAAATAGGGTTTGAAGTTCGTGAAGGTTTTCACAGCTATTTTAGAAATTAATGTATGTTTTCCAATTTTAGTTCAAATTAATTGAAGATGTCGCTTTAAGTTACGTGTTGTGTGGCATAGATCGATCGTATGTCTCTTTTTTGGCTATGAAGAGGTTTAATTTGATTGAAATGAAATGAATAAAGTTTGGTATAAAATGATAATTAATCTACGAATTTTGTGGTTTTACTCTAGATTAAAAATTGATTTATGCTAGTAGGTTGTGGAGATAACTAGTGTGTGTTTTTACATAATTATTTGGCGATATTTGAAATAAAATCGAAGCTGTAATTTATATAAAAATGGCAGAAAAAAGAAAAAGAGTTTTCGGGTTAAGAAGAAGACAATTCGGGTTTATTGTGTTGGTCGGGTCTACAAAGATCCGGTCTTGTTTAAGAATAAATAAATATGTAAAGTTAATAACTGGGTGTGGTTTGGTATTTTCGAGTCGCTTGTTTTTGTGAATTAAAAGTTAATAGTTACAGAAAGAGCCCCAGTAGTTTAAATAACATGTCAGTTTTATTTTATTTTATTTTTAATATTAACCAACGTGCTTCTTTTGGTGAAATGAAAGCATTATTTCTTTTTCTGTTTACCCTTCTGTTTATGTATCATTTGGTTTTGGTAATTAAAAATTTCTGTTCAATTTACTTACTAAATAATTGTATGATTATGTCTTTGGAATATATATATATATATATATATATATATATATATATATATATATATATATATATATATATATATATATATTCAGCATTATAATTAAAATACCTGTTAGTCGAACCAAACATACGAGATGATGAATTAAAAACCAAGAACACATAGGATAAGATATTACTTTTCTAAGATTGTAGTCTTAGAAAACATGTTGGTTAAACATAGGGTGCATATCTGCAAGTAGCGTGACGACATCCGGTTAAGACTTAACACCAACAATGTGAGTTTTTCCGTGTTCTGTGGTTGATCGCACATAAATGTTTATCATGTATTTATTATGGTTTTTATATATTTATTGACAGTATGTTCTATGATAAATATGGTTGTGTGCAAATGTTATTTTGAATTGTTTATCTATTTTACGTTTTCTTGGGTGGCATGTTTAGTGGGAACAGATGAAGTGTTTAATCGCCGTGAGCATGATAGATGTGTGTGATCGGCGGAGATGAGAATTTGAGATTTATACTCATTTCCTTGGATATTAAAAATACTTAAGTACAATGATGATGAGTTGTCTCAAGGAGAAGAGAAATAAACCTTTGGTTCTTTCTCTGAATAATTAATCGTTCCGTTACATTATGTTATCAGGTAATATGTTTGTTGTATGATTTATTGAAACTATATGATAAAACCTTTTGTTTTTTTAAGTGATGGATATATATCTGTAATACGAACTCACTTGGCCCTAGGCTTACCCATTTGGAAACTTTAAATGTACGGAACTCAGGAAACTATTTAGCTAGTGGCAGAGGAAAGGACAATAAGGAGGATTAATCAAGAAGACAACAAAGAAATTCCGCGAAGACGTAGCGCCAGAAGTTCTTCGGCTGAAGACTTTATATTATTTTATTTTGCCTCTGTTGTAGTTTAGTCTATAAGTAAATTCATAATTGATATTAAGAGATGTTGGAATGACTATTTGTCATTTAATCGATATTTGAAAATTGGGGTGTTACAATTTTTAAAGTGTTTCATAGATTTTGTAAGACAATTTAATATTTTTTTTATAACATTTAAAATACTTTCGTTAAATATTAGTTTATAACGTTATATTAAAAAATTAATAAAGTTTTAATTAAAAAGTATAAAAAAATTGTAATAATTTTAAAACATTTACATTATATAGTTTTTTCTGTGTCTTTTATTTTCTACGTAATATTTACTTATTATTTTTTTAAAAGACCCTCTATACTTTTTTTTTTTGGAAAGGGAACTTCCCTAACGAGGGTTTCCGGACCAGCTTTCGCGCACCGACTAATCCCCCGCTACAAACATGAGGCTTTGCCTCATGCCCTGGAGTCACTGCAGGCGAACCTTCATGGCCACAAGGGCTTAGTAGTATCAGGATTTGAACATGGGTCAATAGGTTACCCACCATATCTTCCACATGTCTTACCAAGTCACCACAACCCAAGTGGTTAAGACCCTCTATACTTATTATTAAATATTTAACTTATTTATTTTTATTGTTAAATACTATTTATTTTAAAATATTATGCATGCTTAAAAACAAAAGAAAAAAAATGTATAAAAGACTTTATAAAATATTCACAAAAAAATATTTATTAATTAAAAACTAGAGTTTAGAATTGATTAATAACTAATTAATATTTATGATAGTAAGTTTGTACTAAAAATAAATTAATAGAAAATTAATTTGTCAAAATCAAAAGACTAAAAATGGGATAAATAATCAATCATTATGGATACTTTAAAATTAACGTTTGAAAAAAATAATACAAACAAATAAAAAATAATATCGCTATTAAAAGTGGGAAAAATAACTTATCATCACATTTAACTTTTCGTTTTGTTCATATTTATGCAACTTTTTTTTTTGCACATATTTAACTATTTAATTTGTTAAAGGTATAGCAGTGACAATGGTCAAATGTATATAGAAAAGATGAAGTTGTTTAAACATGAACAAGACCAAAATGTAAGTATCCTCACAAGTTATTTTCCTTATTCATTTAGTATGTTGTTTTTTTTCATGAAAAGAATCGATATAATAGTCGATTCACAATAAAGAAAATGAAAAATAATAAATGAAAAGGGAATCAGCGATATCAGGATTCTTTTTAGACAATATGCAGTTTACTACTCAAGGCCCTTAAAGAAGAAAAACGTTATCGATATGAATATCGAAAAGCTCGAAAAATGTCTTAACTTTAGGTTTACTTCTTTATTGACTTTCATTGTGACATTTTTTTCTTCTCCTCTCTAAAAAAGAAAACTCCACTCAGTGGTTGCATGATGTTGATACAAGTCATGTTCACGGTTGTTGGTCATAAAAAACCTCGAATATAATTCGAGAACATATTGACTTTCATTGATTGTTATCCAAACAAATATTTACATGTAGAGCAATCTAAAACTTAAATAAGCTAAAATACATGTCCAAATTTCAATCAGAAGGTCCCACACAACTCGTAAGTGTACTAGGGTGATGCAGTCAATGACTTTGTGTAGTTGGTCAATTTGGGTCATCAAATGTATTTTAGGTGAACCACTTCGTTCGTAGTGTGATTTCTTCACAACCCCTTTATCTAATACAATCAACCCAACCCATTTTCCAAGTACAAATCTACCTTTTAGTGACCTATAATTATGTAAAAGTTCTAAAAAATCCAAAACTTCTACATTATTTGAATAAAATAAGACATGTATATGTTATAATACGAATCCTAAAACAATATTTGGATGACTGCTAAACAAATTACGTCTAGACAGTGTCCATATATAGCTCATGACGTTATTTTTATATTTAATATGAATATGTAATATAAAATCAAGTAGCAAATTGAGGAAAGATGGAGAAAACAAAAAATATATAAAAAAGATTAAAGTTGATTTTTTTATTATTATGAGATGAGGTACATCTAATTTTTGACTATTTCTTGTACCTTCTGACTTTTTAAACAATTTCCAGAGAGAATCCGAGAGGGACAATTTTTACATTGTTTATTATTGCCAACAATGTTAATAGATTAGATTATGCCTAATTGGTAGTTTTGTAGTTATACCAATTCAAACCTAGACACATAGATAACTAAGAAACATTCCCTCGAAATTACAAAAATACCCTTTTCAACTTTTTACTTTTCACTTTCACAATTCAAACAAGAGAAATATTGGCATATTGCTACCAACTCAAGAAAAGTTCACACAAGGGTATTTTAGCCATTTCCATGAAAAAATTAATAGGTTAATTGGGCAAAACCACCAATTCAATTCGACTTATTTCCATACCAACACTCAACCCCATGAGATAAGTAGTTGAAAAGGATACTTTCAGTCATTTAGCAGTTGGAAATGCAACAAGGGTATTTCAGTCATTTTGACAAAAATACCCGGGAAGAAGCTAGCCAACCATTTTAAGCAAATACACATTGAAAACAAATGGAAATTGCACAACTGCTTTCTTTGAAAGTGTCAGCAAATAAACCAAACAGGCAAAACACCAAATCCAAAATGCTCTAATCCAAAACAAAAACAGTAATCACGAATCCTCCAATCTTCTTCATCTTCTTCCTCCTCCTAAAACCTCCCTCTTTCTGCATTTCAATGGCAGCAAAAATCCGATTCCTGCCATTGTTATCTTTTTTCTTCTTAATTTCATCTTCTTTCACACCTCAATCATATTCCCAGCATACTCCTCAAAACATTCAGGTGTTTTACCCTTTCCCTCTTCCTCCTCCACCTCCTCCTCTTCAACCACCGGAAACTTCACCTACAGATACTCCTCCCACCACCACCAACCCCACCCCAACCCCCACCACCACCAACCCGCCATCAAAATCAACCAGCAAAACCGTTGCTACCGCAGTTGCAGCGACTGCAGCAAGTACTCTTGTTTTATCAGCTTTGTTATTCTTACTACTGGTGAAATATAAACGCTACCGGAAAGATAAAGATAAAGAAAAAGAAAATGAAATTCCAGGTGGCAATGATAACAGCAACCCTCAGAATCGGGTTGTTTCATTGATGAATCATTTCACAAGACTTGAAGGGGTTAAAGGTGTGATTGTTGATGAAGAAGGATTAGATGTGCTTTATTGGAAGAATCTAGAAGATGCTGAACCTAAAAGAACAATCTTCAAGAAAGAACTTCCAAGAATCAACGAAAAAGAAGAGGAAAAGAAAATGATGACAGTTGACCATAGCAGAAGAAAGTCAAACATTCAAATTCATGAAATCCCGTTACTTAGAGGAAAATCTTCAGCTTCTCATGTTTGGCCACAAGAAGACGAAATTCAAATTCAAAATTCTCTTCCACCTGCAAATCAACAAATCTTGAAAACTCAACTGTCATCACGCTCCCCACCACCAACACCGCCTACACCTCCACCACCGCCGCCACTAGTGCTGCCACCACCGCCGCCACCACCTAAGCTTAAAACTGGTGGTTTGTCTTTGACTTCTTCATCAGCACAACCACCACCACCACCATCACAGGTCAAACTTAAGCCATTGCATTGGGACAAAGTCAACACAAACGTAGAACACCCCACCGCGTGGGACAAATTGGGAAATGGTTCTTTCAGGTAAATTTTCAATCTTTTTGCTAGACTTGTACCTTATGCATATACACTTGTACATAAACACTTACAAAACAATACAATATGACAATACAATTCAGGTTTAATGGTGATCTAATGGAAGCACTATTCGGAACCGTAGCAGCCAACAAAAAATCGCCACGTGGCGACCCCACCAATTCTCCGACCCCAAAATCCGAAAAGAAATCCGGCCCGCCCTCGCAAGTTTTCCTCCTGGACACCCGAAAATCACAAAACATCGCGATAATTCTCCGATCGTTAACTGTGTCCCGAAAAGAAATCATCGATTGTCTCTTCGAAGGGAAAGGAATTGACATAAATACACTTGAAAAGCTCACTCGAATCACTCCCACAAAAGAAGAAGAACAACTGATTCTTAACTATGATCATGACATCACAAGGCTAGCAGATGCTGAATCGTTTCTTTACCATATCTTAAGAGCTGTTCCTTCTGCTTTTACTCGATTTAATGCGATGTTTTTCAAGTTAAATTATGATTCGGAAGTGTCACACATCAAGAACACGTTGCAGACACTTGAAAAAGCATGTAACGAGCTTAGAAATCGCGGGCTTTTTGTGAAGTTATTGGAGGCGATTTTGAAAGCGGGAAATCGAATGAATGCGGGAACTTCAAGAGGAAATGCTCAAGCTTTCAATTTGAATTCTTTATTGAAATTATCTGATGTTAAAAGCAGCGATGGAAAGACAAGTTTGCTTCATTTTGTTGTTGAAGAAGTTGTGAGATTGGAAGGGAAACGGTGTATGATTAATCGAAATCATAGCTTAAGAAATAGTACTGTAAGTTTAAACTGTGATACATCGAGAGGAAAAGATTATATAATGCTTGGATTGCCGATTGTGGGAGGGGTAAGTTCGGAATTTTGTAATGTGAAGAAAGCTGCGGGGATTGACTACGATGCCCTTTCGAAATCGTGTTCCGGGTTGAACGATCGTTTGACTGAAATCATGAAAGCGGTGGAGGAATGTGGTGGTGGTGATGGTGGGCGGGGTTTTGTGAGGGAGATGGAGAAGTTTGTTGAAAGGGCAGAACGGGAAATTCACGAGTTGGGTGAAGAAGAGGAAAGGGTTATTAGGGTTGTGAAGAAGACGAATGAGTATTATCAAGTTGGGGCTTCCAAAGATAAAGGAAGGAAGCAGTTTCAGTTGTTTGGGATTGTAAAAGCTTTTCTTGAAATGGTGGATAAGGCTTGTATTGATATTGCTGTAAAGTTGCAGAAGAGGAGAAGTGGTGGTGGAGAGGCGGCGGCGACGGTGGTGGTGCCGCCAATGCCGACATCACCTAACCGGCCGTCGGTGAAGTTTCCGGTTTTGCCGGTGAATTTCATTAGTAGCAGCAGTTCGAGCGATTCAGATGAAGATTTGTAAGTAATGAAAGGGTACATAAAGAAATGATTGTTGTTTGGATTTTGGATTTGAAATGAGGAAACAAGTGTATCCATATCGAGTTTATTCTTTTCAAAATTCTATGCATTTTAGTTTTCAGTGTACAGATATTAAGGGTCCTCTCTCTCTCTCTCTCTCTCTCTCTCTCTCTCTCTCTCTCTCTCTCTCTCTCTCTCTCTCTCTCTCTCTCTCTCTCTCTCTCTCTCTCTCTCTCTCTCTCTCTCTCTCTCTCTATATATATATATATATATATATATATATATATATATATATATATATATATATATGAAACGTTCTATTATCAGGTGTTTTTCTTTGTACCTAACGATATATATAAGAAGTATTAATTATGAAAAATATTAATATAATTAAATTCAAAATACATTTATTATTGAGATTATTAATGCATATCACATTTAATAAGGTAATATTCCTTATAATTAATGCATTTTATATTTAATTATAGTAATATTTATTATTAATTAATACTTCTTATACGTGCCTTTAAGACACATATTAGAAAATCCGATGACCCTTTTATTTTAGTTCTTTCTTTTACATACAAAATCTAAATTTTACATTTATGGTCCCTTTACTTTTGAAGATTTCCAATTTATTTATAATTATTAACAATATTTTTATTATTCTTTTATAACGCATTTAAGTATTTTAATTTTTGATACCAAACAATAACTTAAATTTCATATAACCCTATTAGTTTAAAACAATAACTTGAATTGAAGGGTAAATATTCAAAATTAAATGATTCTTGGATGTTAAGTGTGGTATGTGAAATACATATGAACTTTGGTTAAGTTCCACCAATATTCATGAACCACCAAGACATAGCTCGTATGCAAACCAACAAAACTATTCATATTAATATATGAATGAATTTCCAAATGTACTACATCCTTATATTAAGCATGTACACAATGTAGAAGGTGATGGACATTGCGGATTCCGTGCAATTGCTTCTTGTCTTTGTCTTCATCAAGATGAATGGTACCAAATTCGAGTTAATTTAATGGAAGAGTTAGAAACACATACTACTGAATATGGCGACATGTTTGGAAGTGAATATCGGTTTCAACTATATAACTCTTTGAATTTCTCTGGCGAAGAAGCGCCGCTTCAAAACTGGATGATTATGCTTGATACAGGTGTCCTAAATGCTTCAAGATATAACGTGGTATTACATTGTTTTAGCCGACACGCAAGCACAACGTACTTACCACGTGGTATTACATTGTTATTGCAATTGACCTCGTCTATGGTAATCATTATGTCAGGCTAGAGCTAGAAGGAGAGTACCCGATGCCTCCTATTGCACCACAATGGATTCATTGCAAACGTCCATGTGCTGCTGAATGGGTCACCCCGTATATCGAACGGCTAAATAGGTATAATCATTATTATCGTGCTAGTTTTAAAGGCTAAATGTGTATAATCATTATTATTGTTCTAGTTTTAACGTCTAAATATGTATAATAATTATTATCGTTCTAGTTTTAATGATATGTATAATAATATTTATTCTTTTAGTTTTATTGTTTGACAATTTAATTGCAATGTTGATTAATTATTTATAATTATTTTTTATTATAATAATATTTATTAAAAAATATATTTATATAATTATATAGTTAAAAAAAATCAAATGGAATTGGAAACTAAAGTTGATTACCCAAGTTCATTGGTGGAATTCAATCCATTCGATAAAGTAAGGGGATAATAAAGGAATCGGGTTAAATTGATGGACCATATATATATATATATATATATATATATATAAACTCTCATTTGATCTACTTTTAAGTTTTCACATTGAGAAATTTAGTTTCATATGTTAACTATTTTAGCATTTGGTGGGTGTGAAAAGAAAAAGCTAAAATGATTATAAACATTTAAATATATATTATTTTATTAGCTAACATCTATTTATTAATTTATATTTGAAATTTTATGTTTTTAATAAGACAGATCTTCATAAATAGTCAATGTGGTTTCAAAAAAATATCAATTTTATTAACTTTTTTGCGTTCTCATGGAAGTTTCTCGTGGTTTCAATTTTTATCGTGGTTGGTCTATCGTCCATATAAAAGGACTTTTATACAATTAAAAAACAAAAAAAATAAATACCACCCCTACCCCACCTCACCACCATAGCCATAACCCCATCCTACCCTACCCTTTGTCCACCATTACCACCACCACTGCCCACCATCACCAACGTACACCACCACCGTCCTACCATCACCACTGTCACCACCTAACAAAAATCACCACCCTTATTCTCCATTTCGTCAAGCACAAAACATCATCGCCATTATTAACTTCCAAGAGTTGGACCACCACATACCCTTCACCACCGCCGTTTTCATCATCGTATTCTTCATCTTCTTTATCGAAACTCTTCGTTTATTTCTCCCATGTGAATACCTAATCAACAATGAAGCAGATGCAACCATTGCATCATTAAACCAATCACAAGTCCAGTAACTACATTAGAACTTAAACCTCCAACATTATTAGATGCAAAAAATGTAAGAAATCGGAGACCGCTGCTCCCATAAATCGAAAAGAAAAATTAGGCAAAACCCAAGGTGAAAGAAATCAATTAAACTTGTATAGGAGCCGTCAGAGCAGTTTCCATGAAATTAAATGCCAGGGCTTCCAACGTATCTGCAGATTGGAATCACAATGTCGACACATATAGCAACCACCACCACATCATCGACGTCACTTACCCACTATGGAATAAGGTGACACGGATGAGAGTAGCAGTGAACATGGTGAATCCAGATCTAACTGAATCAAATTGTGGGGTTAAGATTCAGGTGGTGTTGTACTTGTGGCCGGTGTCGATGGTGATAAATAGCTTGTTGGAGAAGAGAGAGAATTTTTTGGCGTGAAATGTGTCGTATTTCCCATAAAAAATCTGAACGATGATGTAGATGAAGAGAACAAAACTTACTCCGACTTCGAGAATGGAAGTCCACGGGGTGATTAATGGCCTGCTATGGTGGGTAGAGATATCGACAAGTCGAGGGTGAGGAAGAAGGTTATGGGTGGTGGTGGTGGGGGGGGGGGGGGGGTGGGTATTTTTTTTAAAATAGATTAAATTTAAAAAATAGTAATAAATCAGAATGGATATAAATGTTTTTTTATATGTGTGAGGGATAAAATACATTAGAAATTGAAACAACATGGACCTTCAATGAGACCAAATACACTAGAAACTGAAACCACACGGACTTTAATGAGATCAAAAAAAAATATGGGGACCGAACTTTATATTTTTGGAAACCACAACGATCATTTATGAAGATTTGTCTTTCATTGAAGAATATATTAAAAAACTGATAAAACTAAATATTTTTATTAAATAAAATATCAAAAAAATTATTGAATTAATAAAACATTTATCATATGTTATTCGAATTTAACTATTAACCAAGCCAATTAAACTGATTAAATTGAATTTTACATTGTTCTATTTTAGATAATATTTTAAAAGAAAATACAATTTATTGATTGCCCAAGTTTAATTTTAATTGAAAATAACAACGTACTTGTATTATGAAAACAACAACGTATTTGTATTATAAAACCAAAATTGAAACACACTTTAACTTTTATTTCAAAACCACATACTTTTATTGTTAAAACAAAATAGAAACAAAATATTAGTTTTAAAATAACAATTTTTTTATAATAATGTATCATATTTTTATAGAAATAAATACATTTATATAAAAAATTCAATATAAGTGTCTCAAATTATATCAAGTAAAAATTATAAGTAGATAAAAGGATGGTTTTGTATTTCAAATATATTTAGATAAAAACAAGAAAACAAAATATTAAATTATGTATTGTAGTATAGATATTTTAGACAAAGTTTAGATAACAAAAATTATTTATATATTAAATAAAATATATATTCATGTTGATTAAAATTAGGTAAGTTATATTTTTTTATTTATATAAATATTGCATTGCTACGAATTAGTTTTTTTTTTTTTGCCTTTTTATTGTTTTATAATAATGAATATAATAATTAATATTTTTTTTTTTTATAAATTTCACAAATAGTCTTTATGCGAAGTTCATAAATTTTACAAATGGTTCTTAAGCGAAATTTCAAAAAATATCACAAATGATCATTATGGGGGACTTAACTTCTCTTTCTAACGGATGTTAGTCTTAAGGACCATTTATATCAAAGTTTTCTAAAAAAAAACATTTAATAAAAAAAATACAAAAGGAAAAGAAAAAAAGCTTTCATATAGACTGTTTTGTGAACAGTTTTAAAACCATAAGGACCATTTTTAAATTGTCTTTGAAAATTTATAAACTTACTTCTAAATTTTGTTGAGGTCCAAAGATCATCAAACCAATCATCGACATATGACAGGTAATTAGATGCGGCTACTATTAAAACTCATTTAATTTTATAATGACAAATTGACAATGCACCTCTTATTAAAACTCTTTTAATTCGATATGATAACCAATGTAGCTTCTGTATGACATGTTAAAAGGATAGAATTGAATTCATAGAGATCACTTTTTTCTCATTCATTTATTTACATCTTAATAAACATATCAAGATCGATTGTGAGCTCCGGTTGTTTCAATGATGAATCATTTCACAAGACTTGAAGAATTCAAAGGCGTGATTGTTGATGAAGAAGGATTAGATGTGTTTTACTGGAGGAAACTAGATGATGATGAACCTAAGACAACAATCTTCAAGAAAGAACACCCGAAAGAAGAAGAAAAGAAAATGATATCAATTGATCATGGCAGAAGAAAATCAAATACTCAAATTCAGGAAATTCCATTACTTACACGAAAATCTTCAGCTTCTCTTCCATCTGCAAATCAACAAATCTTGAAAAGTCAACTGTCATCACGCTCCCCACCACCAACACCGCCTACATCTCCACCGCCGCCGCTCCTAGTGCTGCCACCACCACCACCACCTACGCCTAAAACTGGTGGTTTGACTTTGACTTCTTCATCAACACCACCATCACAGGTCAAACATAAGCCATTGCATTGTGAAAAAGTCAACACAAATGTAGAACACCCAACCGCGTGCGACAAACGGGGAAATGGTTCTTTCAGGTAAATTTTCAATCTTTTTGCTAGACTTGTACCTTATGCACATACACTTGTACACAAACACTTACAAAACAATTCAATATAACAATACAATTCAGGTTTAATGGTGATCTAATGGGAGCCCTATTCGGAACCGTAGCAGCCAACAAAAGATCGCCACGTGGCGACCCCACCACTTCCACGACCCCAAAACCCGAAAACAAATCGGGCCCACGCTCGCAAGTTTTCATCCTTGACATCGGAAAATCACAAAACATCGCGATAATTCTTCGATCGTTAATGGTGTCCCGAAGAGAAATCATCGATTGTCTCCTTGAAGGGAAAGGAATTGACATAAATACCCTTGAAAAGCTCACTCGAATCACTCCCACAAAAGAAGAAGAACAACTGATTCTTAACTATGATCATGACATCACAAGGCTAGCAGATGCTGAATCGTTTCTTTACCATATCTTAAGAGCTGTTCCTTCTGCTTTTACTCGATTTAATGCGATGTTTTTCAAGTTAAATTATGATTCGGAAGTGTCACACATCAAGAACACGTTGCAGACACTTGAAAAAGCATGTAACGAGCTTAGAAATCGCGGGCTTTTTGTGAAGTTATTGGAGGCGATTTTGAAAGCGGGAAATCAAATGAATGCAGGAACTTCAAGAGGAAATACTCAAGCTGTCAATTTGAATTCTTTATTGAAATTATGTAATGTTAAAAGCAGTGATGGAAAGACAAGTTTGCTTCATTTTGTTGTTGAAGAAGTTGTGAGATTGGAAGGGAAACGGTGTATGATTAATCGAAATCATAGCTTAAGAAATAGTACTGTAAGTTCAAACTGTGATACATCGAGAGGAAAAGATTATATAAGGCTTGGATTGCCGATTGTGGGAGGGGTAAGTTCGGAATTTTATAACGTGAAGAAAGCTGCGGGAATTGAGTACGATGCACTTTCGAAATCGAGTTCCAGGTTGAACGATCGTTTGACCGAAATCATGAAAACGATGGAGGAATGTGGTGGAGGTGATGGTGGGCGGGGTTTTGTGAGGGAGATGGAGAAGTTTGTTGAAAGGGCAGAATGGGAAATTCACGAGTTGGGTGAAGAAGAGGAAAGGGTTATTAGGGTTGTGAAGAAGACGAATGAGTATTATCAAGTTGGGGCTTCGAAAGATAAAGGAAGGAAGCAGTTTCAGTTGTTTGGGATTGTGAAAGCTTTTCTTGAAATGGTGGATAAGGCTTGTGTTGATATTGCTGTAAAGTTGCAGAAGAGGAGAACTGGTGGTGGAGAGGCGGCAGCGGTGGCGGCGGTGGTGGTGCCACCAATGCCGACTACGCCTAACCGGCCGTCGGTGAGGTTTCCGGTTTTGCCGGTGAATTTCATTAGTAGCAGCTGTTCGAGTGATTCAGATGAAGATTTGTAAGTAATAAAAAGGGTATATAAAGATTATTGATTGTTGTTTGGATTTTGGATTTGAAACGAGGAAAAGTGTATCCATATTGAGTTTATTCTTTTTAAAAATTCTATGTGATTTTAATTCTCACCGTGTAAATAGTAATTATGGAGTTCAAACACAATTGTGTTTGAATCTTTTATGATCAAGAAGATCATAAAGACACAACCCTAGATGAACGAATTAAAGTCGGAATCAATTGGCCGATTTAAGCTGCAAGAAATTAAACCGAGAAATTTACAAAAATAGCCATTTACACTAATGATATTACAAAAATAGCCAAAAAAAATCGAAATTACAAAAATGACCACTCATTTCGCAGATGAGAAGGTCCCATCTGCGAAATGGGCTTCTCATATGCGAAAGTACAAGTACCTAAAGCACAGTTGTGCTTTAGGTACTTGTACTTTCACAGATGAGAAGCCCCATCTGCGAAATTGCTTGTCATCTGCGAAATGCCCTCGAATTTGACTATAAAAACGTTTTTTTCTTCTTCATTTTTCACCCTTCTCTACACAAAAACTCTCTCTAACTTTGGGCTTATCTCGGAATTTTGGCTAGTTTTTGAAGAAAATGGAGGATTATGTCAACAATCCCGCAAATATGGTTAGATTTTAACTCTTTTAATGTCAACAATCTCTTTATTTTATCATTTGTTGTATTATTTAGTGTTAAAAAAGGGTAATTTTGTTGTGTTTGATAGTTTTAATATTTTTTAGTATACTTGAAGTTTAAATGCAAGTAGAGACAAGTAGAGACTGCGTAGATAATGTTTACAATTTGTTATTTTTGTTGTTTTTTTAGTTGTTGTATAACCTGAAATCTTGTATATTCTTATGTTGGATTAGTGTCTAAGTCCATAACTATTTTGGTATGTACTTGACCCGATGGTGCATGGTCCTTTTGGGTTGCCTTCACCAAAGCAACTTGATTGGAGAAATGAATAAAAAGAGAGGGGATAATATGATTTATTAATATGTTATAAGAATAATATATTAAAGGAGAAATCATATTTGTTTAATTAATATTGGTCAATAATTAATTAAGAATTAGTTTTGTGATAAAATGTAATTAATTAAACTAGAGGGGCTGATTTGTAATTATGTGATAGTTACAAAATAAGGTAATGATTATCTTATTTATATGGTGGACGAATTTAAGGTTGGAAAGCCTTAGAATTCGAGTATGATAAGGATTCAAGGATTATCTTATTGGTTGCTTAATGGATAATCAACTAGATAAGGATAATGACTGAAACCCTATCTCTACACCTATATAAACACCTCTAGGGTCATGAATTCGTGAATCCCTTCCCAAGAGGTCCTAGATACGAATTCTAACCTCTCACCTCTCTCTTTATACCTTCTCCATTTGCTTATGGTGTTTGTGAGCCATAAGAGGAGTGACACTTGTGACTCTAAGCATTCCAAAGTCAATACAAGGAGGAATTGGGATTGTTATTGCTACATAACAATCAAGGTATGATCTTAAACCTAATTACATATTAATATGATTACTTGTATGCTAGAATTAGGGTTTATAGTCTTGGATTCAAAGCATGTACAATAGAGAAACCTAGATCCTAGCATTAGGGTTTGTATGAGCACATAGGATGTCTTATGACCAAAACCCATCATCTTATCGTATAATTGTTTATATAAAGTGCAAAATAGTCGTTTGTATATATATTTGTCGTATAAGTATAACATTTGTATAAGTTGAAAATTTGTCGTATATATATTGTTAGAAATTGTTTGTGTTTGTCGTATAAGTATAACATTTGTATAAGTTGAAAATTTGTTGTATATATATTGTTAGAAATTGTTTGTATTTGTCGTGTAAGTTGAAAATTTGTATAAAGTTGTCGTATAACTTGCAAAATTGTTAGTTTGTTTGTCGTTTTATTTATTTATTTATTTTTTTGTTTATATGGTTATAAAATGTTAGTTTTAATTAGAAAGATAAAAATTGTTTATATATTTGTCGTTTAAGTTGAAAATTTGTTTAAGTTGAATATTTATCGTTGATATATTTATCGTTTAAGTTGAAAATATGTTTAATAAAATGTTTATATAATTATGTATGATATTGTTTTCTATCGTTAATATATTAGTTGTATAACTTGGAAAATTGTTTATATATGTGTATGTTATTGTTTTTTTTATCGGAAATATATATATATTAGTAATTAAGAAATTGTATTTGCAGTTCGTAATCATATATTTTTAAAAAAATATTTTTTAGTTATCTAATTTGTTTTTATGTTTTTTTTGCAGCATGATTTTAGTTTAATGAATACGAAAGCCTTTGCGAACTTAAAAGGCTCTGGCGGTAACATATGGGAAGTATTTGAAGTTTTCGATAATACCCGACGTGCTATTTTCAGAGATACCGTCTTTGGTTATTTTATTGATGTCCCTCGTTTACAAGGGGACACATTATTGTTTCATAAAATGTTCCTTCATCAGATCCGGTCGGACCCTGTTTTATCCCCAGATGGAATAAAACGTTTATATTTTCGAGTAGGCAATACGAAAATGGTTTATGGGCCGGAAGAGTTTTGTTTGATTACCGGCTTCAATTTTGGGGAGTATCCAAAAAACATTAGGAGAAAAGGGTCAGAAAAATTAATAAGCAGTAAAAAAAGATGTTTACCGCGTGAACGGCTATTTCCGGACCATACTAATAGTTCGGTGAAAATGGGCGACCTGAAAAGTTTAATTTTAAATCGAACATTCCTAGCACTTGACGACGTTGATGCAGTTAGAGTATGTTTGATATACATTTTGTGTGAAGGTTTTTTGGGTAAAGAAGTTAACGATCGGGTGCCACAAGATTGGTTTTATTTGGCTGAGAATTTGGATCTCTGGAATGGGTATATTTTGTTTACGTTAAAAGTTCTATTTTATTAAAGTTATAATTTATATAATAATCAATTTTGTTTTTTTGTTTTGTTAGCTTCTCTTGGGGTAGCTATCTCTGGGATTTTACCTATGTTGACCTTGAGGATACATGGAATAAGATACATAATAATTTATCAGTTTCTGAGCGTGGTAAAACTTTAAAGTACTCCGTCTCAGGATTTACGGCTCCAATAAGGGTATAAAAATTTTCTTATATTTAAATTGTTTTATTGTTATGTTTTTTATTTTAATTTAAACTTTTATTACTGTAATTGTAAAAAATTGTAGATATGGATATATGAGATGATTCCGGCTGTTCGTGCATGTGGATTTGCATCAAGAAAAAATAAAGACTTGCCTCGGATGAAACGATGGAGTGGAACAAAAAAATTGAAATGGGTTGACGTGAACAAGATTTGGTCAAAGATGCAGGTTTAAAAATAATTCGTTTATTATTAATAAAGTTGATTATTATACTTTTATATGCATTTTTAATATGTTTAATTTTTTAGGCGGGGCTACCACAAAGACAAAACATATTACCGGGTGATGGTGAGATGACATCTTTTTATTATATGTCATTTCAAGAGTATGTATATGGTGAAGGGAAAGCAGTTCCATCCCCAGTACGGGACTATTTTAGGAGACAAGACGAATCTTCGTTTAGTATGTCGTCCAGTGGCCGCAGCAACAGCAGCCTCAGAAAGAGCAGCGTATCTCTCATCAAATGTCTCCATCAGAGTGGTCTTGATAGACCCGAACATCTCTGGTATCTCTGCCCTGATGGCCGCAGCCACCTCCTCCTGGATGATCCTACGGATCTCATCATCACTCGAACTGCCGATCACTAGTGTGTAGCGCGTCCAAACAATGGTCTCCTTTTGAAATACAACGTAAGAATATTAGAGACCCTTTTCGAGTATAAATACACTCGATAACTCCACCCTACTCGTTCCTTGGTGCCCAAAGGATTCTTACTTGGACTGCGTACCAACCCGGTATCTTTAGTAGTATGGGCCCAATACTACCGTCCGTACCGCGTTGGCATTCATCCCAAGTCCTCCTCCTTGAGCCCCAAATCCCAAGTACTCTACTCTTTCTATCATGTGCTACTCACTAACAAAACTCTCATAAGCACCTCGCGGCTATCTAAATCACTCTTAAGCATCTCTAGCAGCGAAACCCCTAGACTAAGGCATCATGTATCAAGCCACTCTAGTCCTAACAAGAATACATAGTCTACTCTAGCACGCATATCGTAACTCATCATATAGCATACATAACATATCTGATAATCACTTATTAGGAGGGTATTTTGGGAAATTACCGTTCGGGCGCTGGCTGATCGTACACACGGCTCTGCTCTGTTTGTCTTAAAACTCTTTTTACTCTTTTTCAAAAAATATTATTTTTATTTTTATTATTAAAAGTTTCCTCAAATCCCCAGTTTGAGTTCAGATACGCCCGAAGATATATCCGAATCCCTCAAACCAAGGCTTTAATACCAACTTGTAACACCGTAAAAATTTGAACAATTTTTCACTTTTGTAACCCATAAAATATCATTTAAAATCATAAACAAATCAGTATATCAACATTGTATCAATACAAAACCCAAGATCAATATATATATATATATATATATATATATATATATATATATATATATATATATATAAACTCCGGTATGCGTGTGTACGGATCATGTCGGCGCCTTCCCGCGATCATCGCTGGTACCTGAAACACATAACACATAACACTGTAAGCATAAATGCTTAGTGAGTTCCCCAAAATACCACTCTAACACATAATAGCCACTCGAGGCTGTAACTCTATTGACCCTCTGGTCTATGTGTCTCAGTGGGGTCCTCCAGCCCCAACTCTCTATGGGCCCTCTGGCCCTAACTCTGTGGACCCGAAATTCCTAGCTCTGTGGACCCGAAGGTCCTAACTCTGTAACTCTGAATCATACATAGCTCATATCACAATAAATCATAGCACATAAATAACATGCAATTACACTGGCATATAACTCTAAAATACTTTATCACATAACTCTGTTACCACACTAGGTAAAGTATAGTGAGAAGACTCACCTCAGGCGTCTCGGTAAATCTCTGTCTCGGTAGGAATATTGCCTAGTCTTTGCGTATTCACATAAAGTAAATACTCTTATAAATATAATTTCTCAAGACTAGACTCAACCTGCCTTTGGCACCCTCAGGAGGGAAAAAGGCTATTTTACCCCCCTCTCAACACAAGTACTTCATTGACCAAACCCTAAAAGTCAACGGTCACACTTTGACCCTACTCGCCGAGTGCACTCTAGTGACTCGGCGAGTACACACATGTCCTTTAACACTTTGTCCCGCTAGGCACGCCGAGTCCCTCCCTATGCTTGACAAGTAATACTAGGCATGAATCGCGGGGCCACCACGACTCAACTCGCCGATTCTCAAGAACAACTCGGCGAGTGCCGCCTTGAACTCCAGTCCTCTAACTCCCTTCTGACTCACTGAGTCATCCCCCAACTCAACAAGTCTACTCACTAAGCAATTTACGTGAAACCCTAACCCTACTTGCCAAGTCTCAGGAACAACTCGGCGAGTTCATGCCATGCACAAACTCTACTGGCCTCCTGAGGTCAGATCTGTGTCCCTAAATCAAAGATATGGCCTTCCCTAGCATGAATGTCACCTAAATCAAAGAATCTGCCAATATATTTAAGGATATTTTGACAATTAAATAAATTGATGTAAGACCTATAAAGACTAGTTTATGTTTATGTTTTTGTATCAGTTATGACATCCCAGTCATTTAAATTTAATGAAAAGTGTTTCTTCAAAAATGTTTTTGATATTGATATCATTTTACATTAATAATATTCTGGGACAAATCTACACTAATAAATAAATACTTTGCATTAAATAAGAATAAAGAAAAAGTTTTTAAATTAGCCGTAAAATTGGGGATGTCACAATATAGCCTGTTGAGCAACAAAGTCAAAGAAAAATGGAAATGAGAGTCACAACGCGTCGGTGTGTCCAGGAGACAGACACGTGTCACTGGAGCTTGATGCGTGGTAAAGGGAAATACATATCAAAGTCGCAGTGCGAAAAATGATAGTCGCGGTGTGTTGGTATGGCTAACTGGCGGGACAGGTGTTACTGGAGCGTGATACATGGAAGAAACTATGATTTACGCAAGAGTCACGACACGAAAACAAAATATTCATGATGTAAATATGGGATAGGTGGCAGGAGACTCAACATGTATGGATACATGATAACCATTGGGAATACACGTGGGTCGCAACACAACTCAAGGGTTGTCGTGGCGTGATTGTCTAGCCTATTTACAAGTGTTATGTGTGAAAGAGGGGGGGGGGGGGGGTGGGGTTTGCCCGACGAACGGGAATAGTCGGTATGATATTCTTACAAGAATATTGTTAATGGTTCCTTCGAGACCAAAGTAATGGTTAGGGAACACTGATATGAAATTTATATGGTTATATTAATACGAGAAAATATTAAAATATGAGAATCCTACCATAGTATTCGTATGGAAATATTATTATATAGTTCATTCGTGAACTTTATTATAGGTTTTCTTCGGGAACACTTGTTAATGATTTCCTACAGAAAGTGTGTTAAATGACTTCCTGACATGATATTGGGCTAACTTGGTGGGATGAAATCCTTGTGTATGTGGTTTATGTTGGTAACACCAATGAGTTGTAAACATGAGAAATATATAAATGTTTTTGTACAAAACCAAATGTTTACATGACTATTATGATTTATGATTTTTGTACAACCAAAATGATGATTTTGGTTGTCAAAAAGTTGGGATATTTCATAATGAAAACATCGAGGATAAAATAGAACACATAAAATATAGATAATGGATATAAATATAGAGAATGAGATGAAAATGAGGGACAAAATAGTCGTTTTACTTTCCCGCATACTTAACGTAGCTTTTTAACATCATCTAAGACATGTGCCAAACATGAATCGTTTTAGGGATCACTTGTGCAACAAATAAAAAATGAGAAAAAATGAGGGACAAAATACTCGTTTTACTAATTTCATCCGCTTTTTAACGTTGTCTGAGACATGTACCAAACATGAATCGTTTTAGGGATCACTTGTGCAACAAATAAAATATGAGAAGACAAAGTTCAAAACTTTTGATATACCCCACAACACCATTTGTGTAATTTATTTTAGCATTTATAAACTAATTTCTAAACTTTATTTAACTTAAGGACCAAATATTATCAAACACATCACATGATCGACATATGATAAGTAACTAATGATGTGTCTACTACTAAAACTCATGTTACTTTATAATGACAACTAATGATGCACCCGTTATTATTAATGACAAATGTGTCTTTGAATATATTAGACCTAAAAAGGATATGATTGTTCAGTTTTCTTATTGTTAGGTGGTTCACAGGGAGGTGTAAATTTCATCTTAGATTGGAATTTATGATTTCAAAGACTAGTTTTCTTCTACATGTCGAGGCCTACTTCTGGTTCCATTTGGGTTAATATTCTCAGGCTTCGTATAGTTTGCATGACAAAGATATTGAAAATTTTCATGCATGCTTGAAAAAGACTTGTTGATGGTAGGGTGTTCACGGAACGATTTGAAACCGTAAAACTGGCTAAACCGGTAATCGGTTTGGTTTTACGGTTTGTATTTTTTTCATTACGGTTTGGCTTGCGGTTTAGAACTTTTCAAACAGTATAAAAACCGAACCGGATCATACGATATATATATATATATATATATATATATATATATATATATATATATATATATATATATATATATATATATATATATATATATATATATATATATATATATAGGGTAAAGTGAATATACCTAACAACCTTATATAAGCTTAGGTACCTAACCACATCATACTACATTATTTTGTATCATATTTGCATTATAATAACCCAAAGTTCTTAAAATTCAACCTCATAACTTGATTGCTTCCAAAATCTTTGGACTTTCACCATTATTTTCCTTCAAATGATGTCTTTCTATCAAAGACCCCCTGGTGGGTTTCATATACTACCGTTACATATCAAATGGTGTAAGAGGAATATAACGGTGAATATCTGAAAATCTTGGAAGTAAATCAAGTTAAAGGTTGAATTTTAATAACCTTAGACTATTTCAATGGAAATATAATGCAAAACAATGTAGTATAATGTGGTTAGGTACCTAAGCTTATATAAGGTTGTTAGGTATATTCACTTTACCCATATATATATATATATATATATATATATATATATATATATATATATATATATATATATATATATATATATATATATATATATAATTTTATATGTATTTGTATTTAATTTTTGTATATAAATAACTTTATTATGTGAAATCCAATTGAAAATTGAAAACTATCTGTCTTTCCCAATCCTACTATCCAACACTCAATAGAGTCCAGCCCAAAGCAGGTTTCCTTTTCACTTTATCTTTACTATAATCGAAAAATACATTGCCTTATTTTCTCTTATCCTAATCTGATTTTTTTTTTAAATGTCACACTCTTATTCAATTTGACAAATATCATTTTATGGTTATTTTGAATTAATTTCTTTTCCACATGTCATTTTATGGGTTTTTCTATTTTAATAAATTCTACATAATATTTTATTATAATAATTATAATAAATGTAGTAATAAATAAATATATCAATTTCATTAATGTTCTTATCTTTTTATTTCAAAATTCTCAAATTAAAGTTCTTTAGTTTATTTTGTTTATTTATTTAAATTTAAAAGATAAAAAAAAATCAGATTTAGTAATTTATTATTTTTCTTATAAATCCAAAGTTTTTAAATATTTAGACATTATTATTTAATTTTTTTAATTAACTCATGTAATACATTGGTTTTACACCTTATCGAAAAATACGCAAGCAGCTCCGCTTGGAGCAAGAGTCGAATTTGTTGTTCTTCTTCTTCACTTCTTCGTCATGATCAGCTCCGCTTGTAGGAAGAGTCGAAGCCGTTTCGTTTCGCAAAAGACGCAAGCAGGTCCGTTTCTTTTTCTTCCATTCTGAATAAATTGTTTGTGTTTAATCACAGGTTTGCTAGAAGTATTATCAATCAAACTCGATCCAAATTTTAACTATGTACAAAAGGGTTATAGCCATAAATTTAAAAGACTGAATCAAATTTATCTAATAAAACTTATCTCTATTATTTCCTTCCCAAAGCTCAAAGCATTGGCTTGTTCGTGTAGAGATGCCAGCATCAGGAGTCATCACCAGGACAAGTCATTACTAGGACATACTTGGTTGATTGTTATACTCGGATACTAACCAAAGTTTTGGGAAAGTACGTATTTATGTTTTTCTTGTAAAAATGAAACCTTTTTTTTTTTGCTTTCTTTGGCATTCTAATCTTTAATTTGATTTTAATATAACAGTGAGAAGAAAGCACAAATGTGTATATATCATATTTCCTTACACTCTGACTATAGATTTTATTTTGAACTCAATGATGAGTATGCGAAGGAATTATCCAGTAAGTTATACCGTAAATTCATGTTACAATATTTATTTGTATCTTTTTGTAAATTATGAGTGTGTTGCAAGTGTTCCTGGTGTTATATCTGTTTGAGCAAGAAATAAAGAAGCTTTTTGTAATAGGTACGTTGCATATTTTAATGCAAATATGTTATTAATTTTTCCCATTGTTATCAAATGTACTTATTTTTAAGGGAAATGATGAAATATGGTTTGACAATTGACAGGTATGTTGTTCTATACATGTTAGAAAACTGGAATTTGAAAGTTTTGGAGAGCTTGTTGAGGGTATTTATGTCATTTCACTCTCAACATGAAATAGACTTGTCAAATCTCATTGGATAGGTTGTTTAGAACTCTACTGTTTTATTTCCTTCATGTAACCTTGCAACTCCATTCTAAAAAAACTCTGCTAAATCGATATATGCTAAGCATTTCAACTCTTTGTAGAAAGGATACAAAGGCCATTAATAGAGGTTATATAATATTGGCTTGATTAGATTCATAAAGTAGTCAATTGCTTCTAGCTGAAGACTCAAAATTTAATGGTGGCACTTCTTGAGATTAATGTACATTAAAAAGCTTCCAGTTTTCAAAAACAAAAAGTTTAGAGTCAAAAGCCCTTTATTTATATATTAGCTTTTTGAATATCCAAATTAATTGTTTTATATCTTATAAACGTATATACTTTTATTATTGCTATTTTTTTCAAGTTGTTGATAATGATAATGATAGCCACCTCGAAAGCCAATGAATATGGGATCAAATAGTGACATCTGTGTTTTGCCCGTTAAGCTTTCAAGTTTCAACTATTGGTTTCAATTTAATTAATTTAAGATATGCTTAGTTTTTAATCATATATCATATAGCTTTGTTGTAAATTTAAAATGATATTTTTTAAATGTAAAAAATGAGAAAAGAATGTATATATATATATATATATATATATATATATATATATATATATATATATATATATATATATATATATATATATACTAGGTTACAGCCCGTGAAAACCACAGGTAAAACATTTATAAAATTTTATTAAACGAATAAAGTATAAGTTTTATTTAGACAATATACAAATTGCACCCTTTTTTAATTAGATAATATTCAACATTACTTGAATACACACAAATAGCAATTTTCTTGTCATCTACGTAAGCACCTTACATTTCATTCACCACAAACACAAAGTTCAATATTACAATTACATGTTTACTAACTTCAAATAATCATTTGTGTATTGGCTCTAGGCTAGAATTTTGAGACGTTCTAATGTTGTATACTTTATATTATCACACTTTGACCTTCCCTTAGTTTATGTTTGTTTCCAAAACAAAATAACAACACATAAATTATAGAATGAAAAGCAAGTTCATACTTGATAACTTAGTTTTGGTGTAGAAGCATCCTACATGCACCGGCAAACCTGTTAAGTAATTAGACTAAATATTATTTCAAGAAAAGTCACAACAATGAGAAAATAAGATATAATCACATTCATGATGAAATTTTATAGGGATAGAACTTTCTAACCCTTTTTCTTCTTTCTGTGATGTTATGATATTGTTTCTATGATGTTATGATATTCTTGCATATGATTATCAACAACAATGTAACACCTCAGTAACACTTATTTTGGCAAAAACACTTGTAAGGTATGATATTGTAATGCGAAAAATTAGAAAGAAAAAAAAGTTTCATTCTAATCACACCCACACTCGCCCACTTAGATGATTCCTTCTAAATACAAAGATTTAACATAAACCCATTTTGAACGGGAAGCTAGATGGTGGGTCTTCCCTCCCACCTACTTCATATTTTTCAAGATAATCATGAGACAACGTGATTATATGGGAGTTGATTTTGCAAATAAACCAAGTTGTGTGATCAAATCTTGAAAAAAAAACATTCATACCTATAGCAATTTTGACTTGTCTAAGTGATACATAGCATACCCTGCCATTCCATCTGCAATGATGACCTACATGTAAAACTTGCTACATTTGATCGAACATAAACTCAATAGAACTCTTTTATATGACATTATAAAGGAAATTTATAACAAACGATGATGATAGGTTTGACATTATCTCATACTGAGACATGAAACCCAACCATTGATCCTCAATTATAGGAAATCCCAAAACATAATCTCCAAAAACTCAAACCAAAAATAAGACCAAAAGGATGTAAGTTTATGCTTTAACCCCTTTTCCATAACATCGTGATCCTCTTGGAACGTGCATTAGACACCTGTCAGACATCATCAAACAAACAACTCCGTTAACAAAAGACTAAACACCGTGATCTATGTCATGACCTAAATGGTAAAAAAAAAAAAAGAGGACCGAGTCAGAAACTACTTTAAGTAAAAACAATATGCTACGAACCTGATCAAAATTCGTTAAAATTTCAGCAACAAAAGGGAAAACTCTACAAAAATCAGGTGGTTTGAGTTGAAGTTTTTCGAAAAAAAAAATGAATACAACCAAAGAAAAGACATACTTTAAGACCATGAACACTACGAAAAAGCAAAATGAGGAATCAAATCGTAACAGAAGAAAGATTAATACATTGATGGTTTGACAATGCCACTAATGGACTGAAGAAATTTTACTTTTCTCTTCTTGGAAGAAACAATCCCAATTGAACCGAGTACTCTGTAATGAATTAAACACCATGGACATAAAAATTCACTATTTTCTAATAGTTTATGATCGATGAAAGTTGGTAGAAATCAAATGAGAATCATACATTGATTGAATTGAAGGTGATTGATGTCTCATAAGCACCTGCCTCGGTTAATTAGGCTTTGAATAAAAAGCTCCGAGTAAGACGAAGATGAAGAACTTCCTATCCAAGTGTTCGAGAGATCGAGAGAAAGAGTAAGAAGATATGTGTGTGATTTCTTGCATTTCTGCCCCTGATTATGCGCGATCATGGTTTTGAAAAATGAAAAAGATAGATTGGGATTAGGTTTCTATAAACGTAAAAAATTGAGTGTAAATAATAGAGTTTGGTGATTTGATTTTCGATAAATTTGGAATGGATTACCTTAATAATGTTAATTTATTTGAGATTTTCGGTGAGGAGCACCCTGATTTATCGTCGTTCCTGAATGACAAGAAGTAGCAGGAAAACAGAATGTAGAGATAAGGAGAGGGCAAATTCGGAAGTTCACTTTGAAATTTTTTGGGTGAATAAGACGCCACGTGGCAAAAATGGTTTCTTTTATTAAAGAGGTATATATATATATATATATATATATATATATATATATATATATATATATAGGGAAAAGGGAATATATATTACAGCCCCACCTAAGCTTAGGTACTAAACCTCTTGAAAATACATTGTTTTACTATATAAAGATTACGGTTAATGGATTCACGGTTAATACTTCAAGATGTAAATTCAAGATCGACACAATAGGGTTTAGGGTTTTGGTTTAGGGTTTAGGGTTTAGGTTTAGGGTTTAGGGTTTAGGTTTAGAGTTTAGGGTTTAGATTTAGGGTTTAAGTTTAGGGTTTAAGGTTTAGGGTTTAAGGTTTAGGGATTAGATTTAGGGTTTAGGGTTTAGGGTTTAGGTTTAGGGTTTAGTAATGTTCACTTGGGTGAAGTAATAAACGATAATTAAGGAAAGAAAAACAAAGATGGTAAAACAATAATGAAAGAAAGAAATGTTATGGAGGATGTTATATTTTCCAAGTGAAACCAAACCGGACATATTTAGCATGTTAAAACGACATATTTTAGAGGTTTAGTACCTAAGCTTAGGTGAGGTTATAATGTATATTCTCTATCCTCATATATATATATATATATATATATATATATATATATATATATATATATATATATATATATATATATATTATAATGGTCGTCTTTAGATTATTTTTAATGCATTATTAAATTCAACTGCAATTATAATGATGAAGTGTCATTTTTCTTCCTATAGTTTAGTATTATAATATATTAATTTGAGGGTTAATGACTACGTAACGTACTATGTGATGTATACATATTTAATTATTAAACTATTTTTTATATAGAATTTATTATTAAAGTATGTTTGATGATACTATAGTTGATAGTTGGAAATTTATATCAAACGGTTTTTAGCTCAGCAATATCAGATATTGTTATTTCTCCTTAAGATTGATGGTTCATATCTCATCTGAAATATATGAGGATTTAAGAGTAGTTTAAAATATATTATATTTGTTATTAAAAAAAGTTGGAAATTTATAGTTGTTAACTGGTAACTAGTTACTGGTAGTTAAAAGTTAAAAACTAGAATCTGAAAGTTGTAGCTTTTAATTGAATAGAAAATTTCAATAAAAATATTTGTTAGTTTTTAAATGTGTAAAATTAGATAAAAAAAATAAAAACTAAAACCTCAAATATATTTAAAAGTTTTTGTTTAAAATAAAAACTAAAAACTTTTAATGTCAAAGGGATATTTTTTTCCAAGCTTTGTCTAAAAGCTAAAATTGAAAAGCCCCCAAAACTCTCAAAAGGTCCGTACTAAATACGTTCTTAAACTCCTTTTAGATATTTAAAAACAACGGGTAATATAGATTATGGGTGTTATAATTATGAGTAGGTATTGAAGGTGATATTTACTTTTTTTTATAAGATTTACTATTAATTATTTTTTAGTTGTTCAAAAACTATCATTATTATCGGATGAAATAAATAAATTAAGCGATATTTCGCGTGTTGCGCAGTTATAATTGAAAATATTGATAAATATATGTTATCAAAATAAATATATACTGGTTGGTAAGTTTAAATTAATAATTATTAAATTAATTTATTATAAAATATTCTAACTATTTTAAATAGAATGATAAGCATTATAAAAAAGTGTATGAAATTACTTTCGTGATAGATTTATGAGTATCAAATAATAGATCTCATATTATTATATTTAAAATCGCATCATCTCAATAGCCCCTACCATGAAAATAAAAATAAACTCAATTTAGATAGATATATTTTATTTTTAAAGAAATTTAAAACTATCTTTTGATACTTGTTTTATATTTAATATTTTATTTAAACTTTTAATATTATTAATTTATTTTAGACTATCTATTTAATGAAAAATATTATTATCATAAAAAGTAAATTTTAACTAATTTTTTGTTAATTTGATATTTTGATTTGTATCATCCATTTAAAAAAATTTAATTATTTACAAAAATGGTTTTAAATATATTATAAAAATTATGTTTTGAATCTAATTAATATTTAAATTAACAAACTAAGTAATATTGAGAATAAAGAATTAGTATTGAAATTACAATAATATTGGATTTAATGTATTAATTTAAAAAGAAGTTGAAAAGTTGGGAGTTTAAAATGAATGAAGTTCAAGAAAAAAAATGTTTTTTATAAGATATTAAGCGAATATCCGCGTATGGCCCGGAATAAAATTATATAGTTAACCTTTTAGTAATCATATGTCATTTAAAATATTTATGTCATTTATATTAACTAAAAAATCATTATTATTACATTTAGATATTTAGTTAATATAATATTATAATTAATTTGAATAATAGATAATATAACACTTACTAATATCGAATCATTTAATGGAATCTACTCACGTTTTATGTGTATATAAAATTAGTTATATTTTTCATCTATTTTAATTAAATAATGTTATGATTTATTAACTTAAAAAATATGATGACGATTTAATTTCATATGATGATTATTTAAATTATAAAATATTGTTTGTGATGTAACATAATTTAATTTATAACTCCATGTTATTTTAACTATTATTATTATAAATTTATTTAAATATAACTTAACTGAAATTTCAATTATTAAAAAAAATAGTTTTTGGAGATCTTTTAATTAATTTTACTTTTAGATTTATGTTGTTTTACGTTGATTGTATTTAATATTTTCCTTTTAACTATTGTAAAAAATCTACATTGAGTTTTTTAAAAACTTTATTTGATATTTTATGTTAGGTTTTAAATTTTATACTATATTTTTTTAAGTTTGTTTGATATATTAATTTAGTTTATACATTTAACACTATATTGAAATTATTGATAATTCAATAAGTCTTCCATTTATGATAATATTTATAATTAATAACATATTTAAATTAGAAAGTATATTATATAGAAATATGAAAAGTTAGGAGTTTTAAATTGATGTGGTGAAAGAAAAAAATGATTATTTTATTAGTATAGTATGATATAGATGATTATTTTGACAACTACATCGTTGGGATTGATCTAAGATCATCCGGTATGGATAGCATGGTGGACATCATAGGTTAAGCTGAACCACGACCACGGTCGTGCTCACCATCCCAGCCGGTCGTGGTCGGTCGTGCTCGTTGTGGTCCGTGTTCGACAAAAGAGGTTAATTGTGATTTATTAACATATTATAAGAATAATATATTAATTGGGAAATCATATTATTTAATTAGTATTGATCAGAAATTAATTTTTAATTAATTTGATGATCAAAAGAGACTAATTGAATTAAGGGGACTAGTATTGCAAGTATCTAATAGTTGTAAAGTTAGGCTTATGGATCCCTAAGAAGGGATGAACGAAATCCTATGTATAACCCACATAGATTTTGTCCATAAGAGGACATGTGGAAGGATCTACTAGATTGCTTAAGGCCTACGCAAAGAATTAGGGTTTCAGTCAAATACCCTAATTGCACAACTATATAAAGACCCCATGAAACCTTGAAATCGACTACTTGATTTAGAGAATACCCTAGCCAATTTTAACCCTCGTAACCTCTCTCATATTCTTCCAACTTGCTACTTGGTGTTTGTGACTCATTAGAGGTGCAATAATTGAGGCACTAAGCTCTTGAAGGTCAAAATCTACAAGCTACAAGGAAAAGGTATTCTTCAAACTTTGTTTTATGTTACAAATTCTGAAAATTGTATGTTAGTTTGAGTTCATGCTTTGGATAATTTGATTAGCATGTATAATGTGACAAAAACATAGATCCGAAGCATTAAGGTTGCATATACACCATAGGAATGTTGTAGTGCTCAAAACCTATCAGTGGTATCAGAGTCTAGACTATTTTTCTATTGTATTTGATGCCATGGTTAATTGTTCAAAGCTGAAAAGAATCGATTTCTGCCTCTGATAGATGAACTCGACGAGTCTATATTGGGACTCAACGAGTTGAGGCAACTTGACGAGTCCAAAGCCTGACTCGACGAGTTGACTAGTCTGATTGCAGGATTTTCGAAATTTAAGCCTAAATTAGATTTGGATAATTACCATAAACTGTTTTTACTGTCAAAATCCGATTTTGAATTGTAATTATCTTGCCAAATAAAATTGGATTAGATCAAATTTAGATAATGGTAAATTTATTTGATTATTTTAATTATTTTAAATTTGATCTAGAAAGTTTTGAAAAGTTTCAAAACTTGCCCTAAAGTTTTGGAATTTAAAATTTGATTAAAAATTTTTAATTTTGAAATATTAAATTCTAAACCCTAGTCATTTAAAAGTTTAAAAATACAACCCTTATACTATTATAATATATTAAAAGCCTAATACTTATATATATATATATATATATATATATATATATGTGTGTGTGTGTGTGTGTGTGTTTGTGTGTGTGTATGGTATGTATAAGATGAGTCAGTCTTACAATTAGTAGGCCTTATTCACGAAACTGGTCTATAAGAAGTGTTTAAGGAAGCGTCTCATAAAATGACCGTCATTGGGTATCCACTGCTACCCACCGCATTCTTGACTAGTGGATGATCGTTAGCCGAACGGTAGGATAGGACAAATAATTCCTCATTAAGAAGTATAATGATTATTATGAAGTAACTAAATGTTTTTATAAATTCCTAATTTTAGTTACTTTAGGAAAAATGTGAAAATCATGATATTCCATGAAATTGCACTTTGCACATTGCCAAGTCGTTAGTGGAGCGTGTGTGGTTAACCGGAACACTAACTTGGACTAACAAGGGAGGCAAATAGTAGCTCGATGTTTTTCATAGATTAATGGAGCGTGTGTGGTTAACCGACACACTGCTTAGGTGATAAGTGACATCGAGAGTACCAAGCACATTTGAATGGTTATTCACACCTTGTCTGTGATCCTCTGTATCCCGGTCACAAACTTGAAGGACATATTTGAGATTGAAACATGTCATTGAAAAGTTCAATGAATCTCAAAGAATCTAGGAATTTCAATTAATTTAAAACCTAATGCCCATTTTCGTTTTTCATGGTGGAAATTGGTAAATCGTCATTTACCTACCTTCAAATATTTTGCAATTAGATTACGGCATCCCTCTTCCGAAATTGTAGAATATTGTGATGGGTCCTAGCCTTAATATTTCATTTGGGTGTTATATTAAGGATGTTTATCTAATCTAAACTTTGTCTCTTTTCTTTTTCAGATATCATGCTCAAACTCCTCCAACGCCAACTCCTCAAACCCACTTTCTCTATTGGGCATTTGTAGGAGGGTCACATTTGATGGATCCAGCTTTAACGATTGGATTTTCAACATTTGCATGGACCTAGGGCATGAGGACAAGGAAGAGATTCTCGACAAAGAACTCATCGAGATCAACGAATCGACTGCTACTCCCGAAGAAATCACCGAGTATAGGGCTCGATGCAAAGAGGCGACAAAGGCGTCGTGCATAGCTACTATGTTCAAAAGTTCTGCAAGGACTATTGGCCTTATGGCAAGCACCAAGATTTGATGGAAAAGTACCATCAAAGTGCAAAGTTGTTGCATCAACTCCTACTGTTGTTGCCCCTCTCTTGCCGATTGGACAAGGGAAGAAGAAGAAGAGGAAAGCTCCTTCTAAGAGCCACAAAGGAAATTCTCATGATGGTTCTTCTTCAAGTAGAACCAAAGGTGGTTCTGCTGCTCCTTCATCTAATCTGAAAGATGCAGAGTGCTTCTACTATCACGATAAAGGGCATTGGAAACGAAGCTACCCGAGGTATCTACAAGATATCAAGGATGGGAAGATAAAGCCCACCTTCATAGGTATTTACACTATTCAATCTAATAATTCATCACATTCTAGTTCATGGGTCCTTGACACAGGGTGTGCTTTTCAGATTTGTTCTGATTTTCAGGGTCTAAGAAGAAGTAAGGATGTGGAGGACGGGAAAATGAACTTGATCATGGGGAATTGGAAAGTGTCACCTATCACCAAGATTGGAGTTTATTCTTTAGTTCTTAGTAGTGGGTTAGGTTTAGAGTTGAATAATTGTTGCTACTCGTCAGAGATGACGAGGAATATTATTTCATTTCATGGTTTGTATAAACAAGGTTTTAGGTTTTCATTTAATAATGAAATTGGTTCTATTAATGCTTTCTATAATGGTACTTTCTATTTTGAAGCATTACCTTGTAATGGTATATATGAAACTGTGATGGTTGTAGACAACCTAGGAAACAATGTGTTTCATATTGATTCGTTTAATGGTTTGGACAAGGCATGATTGTGGCATTGTCGTCTTGGACATGTCAACAAGAAGCGCATAGCCCAACTCCAAAAGGATGGAGTGTTGGATTCATTTGACCTAAAGTAGGATGATACGTGACTTTTACCGACGATTATAACATATATTGGTATATCTACTTAATCAAGCATAAGTCGGAAACTTTTGAAAAGTTCAAAGAGTTTAAAAAAGAAGTGGAGGATAAAGATGCTCTGATCTGATCGAGGTGGTGAGTATCTTAGTATCGAGTTCCACGACTATCTTAAGGAATGTGTAATTGTTTCGCAATTGACACCACCTAGGACACTGTAGTTGAATGGTATGGCTGAGAGGCACAATCGAACCTTGTTGGATATGGTTCGTTCCATGATGAGTCGAGCTTCATTACCTATCTCATTTTGGGGGTATGCCTTAGAGACTGCCGCCCATATCCTTACTCTAGTCCCAACTAAGAAGGTTACCAAAACACCTCATTAAATGTGGACAGGGAAGTCCAGCAAAGTATTCTCTTCCCAGTGGAAAGGGATCGCCCATGGTCAAGCTGTTTTTCCAAATGGTAAAGAGAAAAGCTAAGTCTGAGATTGCCCCGTGTACCATTCCAAAAGAATCTATATGTTTCTACTGCCAAGTGAAGGGCCATTGGTTGCGATGCTGTTGTATCTACCTGAAGGACCACAGAAAATGTTTGACTCTGCTTCAGGTAAGTCCATTATCTAACTCTATTAAGTTCCTATTTGAAGAATCTTAATACATAATGTGATAAGATCACATTTTGATGTTTTGTAGGATCGAAGAAAATAAAGGAAGCTTAAAGGAAGAGTAAGTTGTGGTCGCGAATCGGATTTTTGAGCTGCTACTTAGGAGTTACGATAGATTGCTTACAAATATGTAGTAACATAGTTTTCATTTATAATTGCATTGTAAGGACAAGTTTTTCCATATTTTATAAATAAATAAAAATTTTGATTTTATCTTATATTTATATTTCCTTGCAATGGCATTTGTGAAAATTGATGTTTGTATGTTTCTATTGTTAGCAATATTGAAAATGGAATTGATTCTTTCGTTTGTGGTAGTGTCGAGAATTTACCAAATAAGGAAAGATTCTCATCACCCAAAATTCAATTGGACAGAAACTTGGAATCATGCAACTTGTATTGTATGATGAATGAGAACCTTCATCTTTGGGAAATTAAGACTAATTCCTTGTTCACATGTATATTTGAGTCAAGTGAATGACTAGGGGATCGAGTAAACTTGGTTGTGTACTGGTTCAAGTCCACCACAAAAACGATAAGACTATTCTTCACGATTTACTAAAAGTTAGTAAATATGGTTATACTTACAAGATTAAGTGTAATTATGAATCATTAGAAAAGTTTCAATGTATAGCAGAACGAAGAAGAAGAATCAATTAGGCAGAAAGATAAAAGTTTCTCCAATCTGAATGGAAATGAGGGTACTTTAGTATCGTATTTTATAATCATCTTAATGATTATGAAAACCATATCATAGTTGATCCTCTAAGGACACCTTAGTGCACTTGTATGGCTAAGAAGGGGAATCGGGAATTGTTGAAATGGTTAAATAAAAAAGGTGACTCATACTTCGTTCCAAAATCGAGTCTTAGAGTCATACTCCAAGATTGTGACTTGAGTGACATATCTTACGTAGGTTTATAACACATTATGAAATATGGAATAGAAATATTTTCTAACTCTTGCATATTTCAAATTGGTAGTTGTTATGTTTTGGCTAAAACAAAGACTAGCTAAGACCAATTATATGAAGTGTCATTCTTGATAAGAATCTGCACTAACTCTTGAATATTTGTGTGTCAAGGAATGTTTCTTGACAAGAGAATCTTATATGTCAAGAGGCCAGTGGGAATTTTATAGATCTTGAAAAGTTTCAAGAACTAATCAAGAATAAACCTATTATTTATCACTAGCACATGACTTGAGGTTTGTAACCTATTGTGTTTACATATTCTAGTTTCTGTGCTCATTCCAGTTAAAGTTGACTATGCATATGAGTTCTGTGAGTTCTTAATTGATTGCATAAGGCAAAGCACCTTGATCAGTGAAAGTTCATTGATCAGTAAGGGTGTTTTGCTCAACAACTTGGAAGACATGGTAGGCCCTTGTGCTACCAAGTGGCAAGAAATTAAGATTGAACAAGTTTAGTCCATATGCGTTTGATTTTGTCATAGACCTTGTCTTATGATAATGGTTATAAATAACAAATTCACATGGATAGGAACATATACACCATAAAATTTAAGTGTCATAAGGTTTCTCTCAAATTCATAAAAAATATTGTGAGGAAATGCTTTCACTAACTAGATTTTAAAGAGATAGTAGCTGTATTAATTGCATTCTCAAATTTGATTATGATTACGATAATCCTCTTCATAGTTCGAATAGTGAGAAATGGTAAATAGTTTGAACATTCAGAACTTATTGATGTAAGTTCTGAAATAGTTTAGACACACATATGAGCTTTCTTATAAAACGTGTATGAGCTTAGATAAAAAAAAAATTCAATAAGTATTGATTTCTAGAAGTCCAACTTGATTTCTGGGTACATGTCAAAGCTAGTGGGAGCATGAGTGTTATGACAGAAAGAATATAATTATCATGATAGTGGGAGCATGATTATTATGTGAAGTGTTGCAAATTAGCAATGCAATTTATAGGAAACAATGTTCTAATTTTCAAGGTCCCAAAGTTTGAAAAGTTGCTTCGCTATAGTAAGGGCGAGGATACTTATACTTTATTTCAAATCTAAAAGTTTAGATTGAAGTATTAATCAAACTTAGTCATGGATATATATATATATATATATATATATATATATATATATATATATATATATATATATATATATGAATACCATGTTAAAATGCTTCAACATTGGAAATTCTATATATGGAAATATTATAGCAAGAGACTGGTCAAGTATCATTTCTTTATGTAAGACCTTATGAATCGTATCACATATGCCTCGGGTATAGGATCGATTGCATATGATATAATAATCATGTGTCCTATTTTTCCAAATGCCTAGGGCATTAAGAGGGAAAACGGACTAGAACCGGATATGACTAAAGTGGTTAAACAACTATCAAGGACGATCTAAGGTTCGCTAAGGATTGGTCGCTTGTAGTTGGAAGTATGGTAATGAATGGACCATATTGACATTATTAGGAATAGACAGGATTCTATTAATAATGAGTTGTCATATGGCAATGTTTCCAAAATGGGAGTTGGATATAAAGAATCTATGTGTAGATTAGAAACTTTTATGCAAGAAGGATGTAATTTGAATTTGAGACTTTGCTTCCTTGGAATGGTTGTGTTATCAATCTCCAATGGAATTCTTTTTAATATCATTGGCAAAGACTATGTGACTTTGGTACCTCGACATTACAAAAGGTACATTGCATGATAGTTTAGAATCTAACACATTCTTATACTGATAAGAATTAGGTTTTCTTACACTAAGTAATAAGGATTTTGAAGTGTGAAATGAGCATCATTGAAATATTTTCGATTGATCTATTTCACATAGTAAGGACTATAGACAAACATAGTGTGCATGCTTGGAGCATGGGATAACTATTGTTATAATTCAAGTATTAAGTTGATAAATTGAAACATTATACAATGAATAATGTGTAATCAATATGGTGATTAAATAAAAGGTGTTTTATTTATATTCAAAAGTTTTAAGACCATATTGAATTCGATTATTCTTGTGTTTTACTTTGCATGTTTTGACTTCCCGAATAATATAATTATTCAAACTATCCACATTCGATCATACTTTGGAAGTAGGTATTGAGGTAAGACTGTCATGAATCTAACTGTAGATTGTCTAAATGTTTTAGACATAGCATAATTTTGATGCGGTGTTCATGAGTACTCATGTAATAAGATTTGAGTATTGGATTAAATCCACGCTCATCTGAATCACTTCATGAATTTTATCACCACTGATTGGTGATACGATAATATCTTATATTCTTGAAACGGAGACATATAGTTGCAGTTTACAAATCGGTTGCAAATTGATAATATGTAAACACACAAGTAACTTGGTGTTATAAAACATATTAATATGTGTGATTTGATGAGTAAATAGAGCAAGCATATGAGTCGAAGTTTATCCATTCCTTTTACCCTTATAGGGATAAAAGAAATATTTGTGGGCCACTCAATGATTTAGTGATGACAACCCTAAGCGCTTGGCCAAGCCTGGACCGATTTGATTTGTTCAATTAGTCGGTCATCATAAATCGGAAATCGGGAAACAACATATAGACAGAGATAATGATTATAATTCGTCTCAGTCCCTACGATATCTAGAATGGAGGAATATATGATCCCTTATCTAAAGGACGCGTCAGTGTTTGTGACATCCCCATTTTCACGGCCAGAAAAGACCGATTTTGTTTATGCTTTATAAAAATCAGAGTACTTGTTTTCATAAAAATATTGCAGAATTTGTTCGCAGAAAAATACGATAAATACGTTATCAAAACATTTTCGAAGAAACGTATTTTATTTATATTAAAACGTTTGGGATGTCATCGTCAATACAAAAACATAATCATAAACGGAACTTACATTTATTTACACTAGTGATCTACATTTTCTTTAAATCTCTCAGTGTATTGTGACTTCATATCAACATCTGTGATATAAATAAACTGAGTGGGTCAGGTTGGGAAACCTGGTAAGTACATAGGGATTTCAATCCCACAATGTTATACCATATATATAGTTTAAAACTCACAAAATATACAATTTCACCATATATATAAACAACTATTATCCCACCCCGTCGATCCTCACAACGAGGCTATCCATACTCTCGGACCTAAGATTAGTCGTTTTACCTACTCCATACTCCCGGATCAGAAATGAACGAATTTACCAAATCCATACTCTCGGACTAGGGACCTACTTCAAAATATCTGAGAGGACCGCAATTGATTATGTAGATTGGTCGTTTTACCTACTTCAAAATATACGTTTTACCTAAGATTAGTCGTTTTACCTACTTCAAAATATCTGAGAGGACCGCAATTGATTATGTAGATTGGTTTTGTGCATGTTTGTATGAGGTTTTTCATCAAGAATATTTGCATAAACCAACTCCATGTGATATTGAGAGATTATATTCGGCTCATGAAGAGAGGCATGGATTTTCGGGTATGCTTGGCCATCTAGGTTGTACACATGTGGCTTGAGAAAAATATCCAAATACATGGTGTGGTCAATTCACTCGAGGAGATATATGTGAACGAAGTATAATCTTAGAAGCTGTCGCATCTCAGGATTTATGGATATGGCATTCTTTTTTAGGAGTCGCGAGGTCTAACAACGACATTAACGTTGTTGGCCAATCTCCACTTATTAACGATCTTTGGATCAGAAAAGCCACCTAATATGACATTCACGGTGAACAAACGTCCGTACAAATACAGTAATATTTATGATGGGATATACTCGGATTATTCTACACTTATGAAAGCATATTCGGTTCCTCGAAGTGAAAATACAAAATTGTTCACAAAGTGACAGTAATCAGCGAGGAAGGACATCGAGAGGGCATTTAGAGTCCTCAAGCAGATGTGACATGTAGTGAAATACGCTACACGACTTTGGGATAAGGATAGAATTAAACGAATCGTCCTAGCATGTATTATAATACATAATATGATAATTGAAGATCAAGGTCCAGCGATTTGTACATACGATCCGGACGACGCCGTCATCCCGCTTGAAGAGTTCGTACCCGGAATGAATGAATTTTTATCACGAGTTGTTGAAATTCATAACAACAAAATGTGTTTCAATTTTCGAGAAGATACTGCAGATCATTTTTACCAACTCAACATGAACGAATGTTAGTTTTTATTAATATTATTTTTTACTTTTGTTTTTGTTTTTTTTTTTTTTTAATTTAGGTTATTTAAGTTAATGCAATGTTTTTTTTTTATATTCTTGGTTAATTAAGGTAGTTTGAAGTTGTATTTTTATTTTTAATGTTTTTTTATTTTTATTTTTTATTTTTTATTTTTTTTTTGCATTTTAATTAATTTAATTTGGTATATTAAATTAATGAAAATTAATATTTAAAAAATTATATGATTTAGGTATTTTTGATTTAAATTTAATTAATAAAATTAGATTGAGTGATATGTTTTGTGGTAGGTATCCTATGATTAATGGTAAGAAATCTAGTTATCATGTGACACTTAGGTGTTGTTTGTTTTTTTAAACCAAAATGTCTGCAGTCTGCGGACCACATCTGCAAGCCTCTGCGGCAGAAGAGGTGGACAAAATGTCTGCAGTTTGCAATAAGAACATTGTTTGTTTTTAACGTCTGCAGCTGTTGAAATAAATTAATTTTTCAAACTTAATTTCATATCATAAAGATTTAAAATGCATTTTCAGCAAAAAGAGAAAAAAAAAAAAAAACGGGTGGTCTTATTTTTATTTATTTATTTATTTTTTTTTTTTGTTAACATGAGGTCTGAATACCTTTGAAGACAGTGCCATATGTCTACGCTAGGAAGACCTCGCGCAGACGTCTTTTGGTCTGCGCACTTCCAAAAAACAAACACTTTGCGAGGGCATATGTCTGCGCGTTGTCTGCGCGGCACAGATAAAAGTGGTTGTGCAACTCTTCACAAAAAAACAAACAACCCCTTACTGTGATAATGATTAGTAATATGTATAATGGTATAATTTAATATGCAATTTAAATAGACAATTTGGAGACATGATTTTGCGAGATTAATTTTGAGACGGGGGATATGATTTCCCAAAAGCCTCTATAACTTTCATAGGAACCCAATTGTCCCATTAGATCAATCAATCATGGTGCCTTTTTCTTTATATATTTCTTTATTATATTTATTCGTCGTTTCCTATAAAAAACTTATTTTTAAAGTTAAAATAACCAAAAGCTACTTGATGAATATATCTTATATAAATTGTTTTAAATTTTTTAATAAAAGCATTAAAAGAGGTTAATTGTTGGATAAAGGTCATAGTAATTGTTTTTTTCTTAAATAATGGTTGAGAAAAATGATGTGTTAAATTAATAAGTTATAGTACAAATTATTATTTATAGATATTTTTTTAGAACAACAAGCAAATATAAATTAAAATTTAAAAAATTAGTGGAGAGCTGGACAAAAATCCAAAGAGTTTAAAATCATAAAGGTAAGAACAACAAAAATATATTTATATACACCAGGCTAAACATAAAAACACCAAAGAAATCATTGGAAGGAGAAGGTGTTAAAACAACAAAAGTAATAGCAACTCATTATGAAGGCAACACCAAGAGAACAACAAAATTTGTATGGCATTTGTAAACAAGGGAATACTCTAACAACATCATCACCCAAGGTCAGAAAGGTCATTAAGCAGCAAAAGATTACTTCTTTTTACAAGCTTCAAGAGCAACAACACCAAAGTTGAGATGCTAGTAAGATCACCACCAAATATGATTATATAAGTGAATCTAGCACACCAGCAAAACTCCAAAAGGAAAGCATCGACAAAACTTATCCCATAAGACTTCTAAACCAGCACCAGAGGCAGAAAAGGTCAGATAATGAGGAGAATAGCAAATCACTCTAAATGTACAGGTAACAGCGGGAATTATGAAACAACCAACAGAAAAAGGGGCGACATCCTAATGTAATAGAATTCCAGCATGTAGGAGTCAGCCACAAGGGTGGAATGGACAAACTCAACTAATCCGAAGTTACTAACAACCCTATCAAGCTGTAAATAGCATACCAAAGAAAGCAGACTCAGATTCAATAGCATACAAATACACCAATTTCCGAAAAAAAAAAACTACCAAATGACTAACGACCCACGTTATTTTCCAAACACGAAAGGAGTTAGCCTTATGTATATATATATATATATATATATATATATATATATATATATATATATATATATATATATATATATATATAGGATAAGGTTCAATAGAGAACCATAATTAACCAAGGAACCAATTTTTTTTTTTAACTTTTAGAACTTATTTTTTATAAAAAAAAAAACTAAAAATACAGAAATTCATAACTTTTTATCATTTTTCCAATGATATCAAATTCGAGGTCATTTGAGTCAGGGTTGCCCCGCGATTCGTTGCTGAGTAACCATGCGAATGGAGAGGGGACTCGTTGTGCCAAGTGGGGATTCGAAGGATCCAGAGGACTAGTGCGGACTCGCTGAGTCTCCTGAGTGCACTCGACGAGTCTGGTCAAAGTTTGACCGTTGACTTCGTTGACTTTTAGGGTTTAGTCAACGTTTAGACTTATGAGCCATTAGAGGGATAGAATGGCCTTTTACCCTTCTTAGAGGACTTAGAGAGAGGGTTTAGCATAGCCTTTAGAAGTTGTATTAATTAGAGTAATTATTATGTGATTAGGCGGAGGCTAGTACAGGGTTTCAGAGTTCGAGGTTTACCGAGTTATCCGAGGTGAGTATTCTCACTATACTTTACCTTGTGTGGTAATTAGAGTTATGTGATAGAGTATCTTGTATGCTATTCATGTGATGTGTTGCACAACATTATTTCTATGTGATTTATGTATATCAAAGTTACAGAGTTAGGACCGGAAGGTCCACAGAGTTAGGACCAAAGGGTCCACAGGGTTAGAGCCAGAGGGTTCACAGAGTTATAGCATCGGGTGGCTATTATGTGATAAATGTGGTATTTTGGGGAACTCACTAAGCATTTATGCTTACAGTGTTTGTGTTATGTGTTTCAGGTACCAGTGAGGATCACGGGAAGGCACCGACATGATCAGTACACACTATTAGAGATTTTATACATTTTGATCTTGGGATGTGTTTTTATGGACTTGATGTGTGATACAATGAGATATGAGAATGTTTATGAATTAAAATTAACAATTTTAAAAGTGAAAAATTGTTTTGAAATTTACGTTTTTACATATCATGACTTTTAACATATTTAATAAGTATTCACAATACATATTTATTTATGAAATATGGGTTCTTAGGGTTCTTAATCCTATATGGTTCTTATTTGAACCATTCCCTATATATATATATATATATATATATATATATATATATATATATATATATATATATATATATATATATATATATATATATATATCCACAAATAAATGCCTAACGTATAAACTAAGCCTAAAGAAAACGAACCACACCAAACACATGCCTATCTGTGGAATTATATAAGGTACTCAGGTTACACCAAAGTATGAACCACCTACACCTCGGAATCATGGCAGGAACAACAATAGATCAAGAAATAGGAAAATCGAACCAATCATCTAGTCTAATGAAATCATGTACTTCTATTCTTGATCCATAAGAATGTGCTTGACTTTATCTCACTAATCATCCTAGTTATGGATGTGTTTTTATTGTTCAAATTACGATCATTCCTAGCTCTCCAAATGAACCAACAAGTTGTAAAGAAAATTACATGAATGAGTTTCCCAGCATTTAGCATACCAGAATAGTTTTTTGATGCAATAAGCACTTCACCCACTGAGATAGTTATAACATGCAACATAAAGTGATATTATCCCATATATGTTGAACGAAAAGACATGTAACAAGCATATGATTTGTATTTTCATCTCCAGCACCACAATTTAAGCATTGCTCTGACGAGATACCCACACATCTCCTTATAAGAGCTACCTTGGTTGGAATTTTGTTCAGAACTGCCCTCCAACCAAAAGTGATGATCTCGTACCTTTCTTGCCTAGCGCTTTGGTGGGACCGGTCCAACAAGTCATGGTGCATTTCATAGGGATACATGTCTTCATAGGACTTTTGGAGTTCTGCAGTTATAGTCGCTAGCATGATGCAATGCACTTTCATAGCATCACGCTCATGTGCCTCAAAGGCAGCGATCTCTTCAGCAGTGGCAGTTTTGAGGTTGATTTCCTTCAGCTTTTCATCAAGGACATACTCTTTGTCTTCATTACAGGTAACCATTCGAATGTTGTGGATCCAATCATTGAAATTGGACCCATCAAATATCACTCTCCCACACAAGTTCATGAGTGAGAATGAGCCGAAGGAATTCGACCTGGAAGCGTTGTTGTTGACGTTCGACATCTGAAATAGAAAATAGACAAAGTTTGATTAGAAATGAATCCCCAATTAAACACCCAAATGAGAAATCAGGGCTAGGATCCAACAACATTATTTACGAATTCGAAGAGGGATGCCGTAATCTAACATGCAAATAATTTGAAGGTAAGTGAATAACAATTCACTAATTCTCCACCACGAAAAGTAAAAAAGAGAATAAGTTTTAAATTTATTGAAAACTCCTAGATCTTTTGAGATTCATTGAACTTTTCAATGGCATGTTTAAATCTGGATATGCCCCTCTAGTTTGTGACTGGAATGCCAAGGATCACAAAGCGGGTGTGAATAACCATGCAAATGTACATGGTGCCCTCAATGTTACAGTCACCTATTCGATGTGCCGGTTATCCACACACGCTCCACTGAAGTATGAAAATCAATGAGTCACCCTTTTCTACCTTTTTTTAGAGCCCAATTAGTGTGCCGGTTAACTACACACGCTCCATTAACGTCTTAGCAAGGGTACAAAGTTTAATTTCATGGAATTGCATCAATTTCACTTTTGCCTAAAGTAACTAAGATTGGGAATTTTGGAAAAAAAAACATTTAGTTACTTTTGTAATTCATTATACTTATTAATGAGGAAAGGGTTGCCTTATCCTACCCGTTCGTCTAACGACCCTCCACCAATCAAGGAAGCGGTGGGTGAGAGTGGACACCCGTTAAACGACCATTTTATAAGACATAACCTTATACCCCCCCTATAGATTGGCTTCGTGAATGAGGCCTACTAACGGTAAGACTAGCATTTTAAGTTATACATATATATCTATTAATCTTGTAATAATATAAAAGTATATGGTGAATATTAAACTTGTAAAATTCTAGGGTTAGAAATTTAAATAATTCAAATTAAACTTTTAAGCAAAAAATTTAAATTTCAAAACTTGAGAACAAGTTTTGCATTTTTCAAAACACATAGGATCAAATAGAAAATAATTTAAAATTAAACATTTAATTTAATGATTATCTAAATTTGACCTAATCCATTTTATTTACAAGATAATTCAACAATTAATTTAAATAATCAAATATTGTCAAATAAGGAATTGATTATTCAAAAAATTGGTAATTATCTTTTTTTTTTTGGCAAGGATAATCATAAACTAACAATAAAATTCGGATTTTATTAGTTAAAAACGATTTAGGCAATATTCCTTAAGCAAAACAGCAAGAAATCCCAAAAATCCCTTTGCTAGACGCTCCGACTCGCCGAGTCACCAACTGGACTCGCCGAGTTGGACTGACTCACCGAGTCCAGATAGTGACTCGCCGAGTCAGGTTGGGCAGAAGGCGGAAAAAATGATTTTCAGAAGGATGAACAAGCAAGGCATCAATACAAAAGAATCCAACCATGGCTCTAATACCACTGATGGTTTTTACGAAAAATAACATCCTATGTGTTCATGCAAACCCTAAACCTTGGATCTAGGTTTCTCTATTGTACATGCAATTCATACAAGACTTACAAACCCTAGATCTAGCATACATGAATCGAAATTCACATAAGAAAACATATCTAGATGATTACCTTGATTGTTGATTGTAGATCTTGAAGCCTTGAGAACTTTAGCACCTCAAATGTTGTGCCTATAATGAATCACAAGCACTGAAAGAAATTGGATGAAACAAGAGAAAGGGGGGAGGAGAAATTCGGCTCTAAGACTTCTAGGGTTAGGTGTAGTTGAATTCTCATGCCCAAGGGGTTCTTATATAGGTGTAGGAATTAGGGTTTCAGTCATTATCCTTATCTGGTTACTTAGCCACCAAGCAGCCCATAAGATAATTCTAGAATCCCATTATGTACGAATTCTTAAGGCCTTATCCTTAGAATTCTTCCACCCTATCATTTAGGGTTTCCTTGCCCAACCTTGTAACTATCACATAATTACAATTCAGTCCCCCTAGTTCAATTAACTTCTTTTGATCACATAATTAGTTCTTGACCAATGTTAATTAAACAAATATGATTTCTCTTTTAATACATTAGTCTTATAATATATTAATAAACCATAATAACCTCTTTCTCTATTATTCCTCCAGTCAAGTTGCTTTGGTGAAGGCAACCCAAAAGGAACATGTACAACCGGTTCAAGTACATACCAATTATAGTTATAGACTTAGACATTAATCCAACAACAGTTGTGGGATGACTCATCATATGAGTATAGATTGCCCTCGGAGCACACCGATCTGCTTCCATTGCAATCAGACCAGCCATAAAAAGGTTGAATACTCGAGATTGACAGGGGGAGCTGTAGTGGCGTCTACACTAACCACGTTGAGGATTAATAATGGCCACTAGGGTAATGAAGAGATCAATGTGGTAAAGAACAGGGCATTTCAGTTGACCACCGATGAGGCCCGAACAACACCAGACATGGTTGAAGGTATGTATCTTATCTCTACCTTTTATTTGTTCCTTTATTTCATGCTCATATTTATGTTTGATTCTGTATAGGGACCTTTTTGGTTAATGGTATGTCTGCCCATGTTTTGTTTGATTCAAGGGCCACCTGATCCTTTATATCTCTTGCACTCAACAAGAATTTTTGTGATGCTCCCGAGACTTTAGATTCCCCTCTAGAGGTGGAGATTATAGAAGACCATACCATGAGAGCATGTTTAGCGAGATGTTCTCTATTAATTTGGTGTCGATACCCTTCATAAGATCAAAGGTTATCATCGAAATGGATTTGTTAGGCCACAATGGGGTTGTGATTGATTGTGAGTGACAGGTGGTTTGAGTTCGAACCCTAAGTGGGGGAGAACTGGTTATTACTGGTGAGAGAGCTTCACATGGGTCAACTCTCTATTCAGGTGTGAGGGTTAGGAGATATCTACATAAGGGTTGTTTTGGGTTCTTAGCCTATGTTTCTGACATGAGAGTTGAGGGTATGACGATGTTGATTAGGGTACCCATTGTGTGGGATTTTCCTGATGTTTTCCCCGAGGATTTTCATGGAGTGCCTCCCAAGAGGCAGGTTGAGTTCTAGATTGATTTTGTGCCCCAGTGCGGCTTCGATAGCTAAGGCGTCATATCGTCTGGCACCACCGGAGATGCAGGAGTTTTCTACGCATTTGTAGGAGTTGCTAGATAAGGGTTTTATTCATCTGAGAAGCTCTCGGTGAGGTACACTGTTCCTATTTATAAAGAAGAACGACGATTCACACATTATGTGCATTGATTACTGGAAGTTGAATAAGCTAACAGTGAAGAACCGTTGCCCACTCTCGAGTATTAATGATTTGATTGATCAACTTCAAGGTGCATCTTGGTTTTACAATATTGATTTGTGATAAGGGAACCATCAAATGAGGTTTAAGTACGTAGATATACAAAAGACAACTTTCAGGACTCGTAATGGTCATTACAAGTTCGTGGCGGTGCCATTCGAGCTCACCAATGCACCAGCAATCTCTCATTGACCTTATGAACCGGATATGCACGCCAATGTTGGATCAGTTTGTGATTGTATTCATTGATGATATTCGGGTCTACTCCAATACCAAGGAGCAGCACAAGCTGTATTTGTAAGAGGTGTTGGAGACCCTAAGGAGGGAGAGGCTTTATGCCAAATTCTCTAAATGAAAGTTTTGGTTGCATGAGGTGCAGTTTCTAGGGCACATCGTCAACCAAAAGGTAATCTTGGTTGACCCTGCCAAGATTGAGGTTGTGACGCATTGGGAGGTCCCGAGGACCGCGTCTAAGATTTGGTGTTTCTTAGGGATCGTAGGGTATTATTGGAGATTCATCCAGTATTTCTCTAAGATTGTTGTTTCGTTGACCCGTTTGACAAAGAAGAGTGTGATATTTCATTGGGATCCCATTCAGCAAATGGCTTATGAGACTCTGAGGCACAGATTGTGTGAGTCCCCGATTCTCACGCTCCCTGAGGATGTAGATGATTTTGTGGTTTACTACGATGCCTCTATTTCGGGTTTGGGAGTTTTTCTTCTTCAAAGGGGTCACGTGATTACATATGCTTTGAGGCAGCGGAAGCCTCATGAGGTGAACTACCCCTCACATGATTTGGAATTGGGGGCCGTGGTTTTTTCCCTCAAGATTTGGAGAAACAATTTGTATGGGGTTCAGTGTACTATCTACACCGATCACAAGAGTTTGAGGTACTTGATGGACCATCCAAATCTAAATATGCGGCAGCGGAGATGGGTAGATTTGGTAAAGGATTACTTTTGTGAGATCCCTTACCACCCTGGGAAGGTCAATGTAGTGGCTGATGCTTTGACCAGCAAGACGACAAGTATTCCTGTCAGAAATCTTTGCTTTAGGATGGTTGTCACCTTGCCTTTGATGGATTTGATCAAGGAAGCTCGGGTTAAGGTTTTACAAAGAGAGAATTGGGAGGCCATGCGGATCAGGGAATAGATTCCCTTGTTTTTAGGGACAGTTGGGGATTGTTGACTCAGTGTGGTAGAGTTTGGGTCTTGATATCAGGTGGGGTGAGTCAGAAGGTTTTGGATGAGGCACATAAGTCAAAGTTTTCTATTCATCCGGGGGCCACAAAGATATACAGGGATTTGAGATTGAGTTATTGGTGTCCCTACATGAAAAGGGAGATAACCTGGTTTGTTGAGTGATGCCTGACTTCTAGGAAATTCAAGGCCAAACATCAAAGACCCCACGGAAGATGCAACCCTTACCCATTTCCATGTGGATGTGGGAGGAGAGCACCATGGATTTCATCACAAATTTGCCAATGACATCACATGGTGTTGATTCAATCTGGGTCATCGTGGACCAATTAACCAAGAGTACGCTTTTCATTCCGATTGTCGAGACCATATCCACATAGAAGTTAGCTTATAATTATGTCCAGGAAGTGGTAGTTCGATATGGGGTGCCAGTCTCGGTGGTCTCGGTTCAGGATATTTGTTTCACCTCCAGGTTTTAGAGGAACTTTCATGAGGATTTGGGTACTCAATTGCATTTTAGTACAACATATCACCCTCGGACCAATGGCCAGAGCGATCGCCGATCGGACGATCCAAATGATTGAGGATATTCTTCGAGATTGTGTGTTGGATTTTGGAAGGAGTTGAGATACTTACCTTCCACTGGCCGAGTTCTCATATAGCAACAGTTACCATGCCAGTATTGATCGACCACCTTTTGAGATTTTGTATGGGAGAAGGTGCAAGACCCCAGTTTGTTGGGGCGAGGTTGGTCATCGGGTCGTGGGAAGCACTGAGGTGGTGCTTAGAACCACAGAGTTGATTCAACATGTATATTACAGGCTGCGAGTCATGCAAAGCCAATAGAAGAGTTATGTCGACCGGCATTGTTCAGATCTCTAGTTTCATATGGGGGACTTGGTGCTTCTGAAGGTGTCGCCTTGGAAAGGCATCATCCGATTCACTAAGCAAGGCAAGTTGGGCACTAGATTCATCAGACCTTTTAGGATTTCGGCCCAAGTGCGCCAGGTAGCATACTGGCTGGATTTGCCAGATGATCTCAGTGAGATCAGTAACACCTTCTCAGTGTCGCAGCATCGGAAGTGTGTGGCCGATGAGTCCGCAGTTATTCCTCTAGATGATATTCTGGTTAATGAGCGCCTGAACTATATGGAGAGACCGGTGGCAATTTTAGATCGAAAGATGAAGGCTCTACACAACAAGAAAATGTCATTGGTCAAGCTCTAGTAGCAGCATCAAAAGGGTTCCGAATGAACGTGGGAGCTGGAGTCGGAGATGCGAGAACACTACCCATATTTATTTATGGTAATAGACTTCTAAGGTGAAGTCTAGTTCAAGTGGGGGGAGTTGTGACACCTAGATTTCAGGTATTCATTTTAACCCTTGAGTTATGATTATTTTTCAAGCTTAGCCCCCGATGGGAATTTTGTAAATTCGAAGACCTTTGGAGTATGTGGGGCGTACACCCTCGTACACAGGGCATACTCCATAGCGCCTTAAAACGTTGAGCATGCACAAGTACACAGGGTGTATGCAGTGAGAGTGCAAACCCTAAATTTTAGGGTTTGGAATCTATTTAAACTCCTTTATGGCCTCAAGCACCTTTTTACCTTCAATGTGTCTCCTTATCTCGACAAACCTAAGAGTGTTTGTGCCTTATAAAGCTTGTTGAGCCATTTTGGTGCCTTTTTGGAGCTCTTGGAGTAGAAAGAAGAACATTGAAGTGGTGGTGTTTCGCTCAAGGCTTTAGATCCAACATTTAATCCCACTTGTGCACCTTGTGGATTTAAAAAGTTTCAAACTTGACGATAGAATCTCTTGGATCTAGTTTTTGCTCAAGTTGTTTCCTTTTTGGTCCCAAAATTAGCCTTTGTGAGTAGGAGGTACTCGAAGGAATTTGATTTGTCCTTTTTTTAGAGACTTTTAGGGATGCTAAGTCATAAAGTTGGGTTCTTGGTCACTAGTTTTCCCCAATGCAAGCGCTAGATGGTCGTAATGGGTTAAGAGGCTAGGGTTTTTGGTTTTAAGTACTTAATAGCCATGCTAGGCCATAAAGTTGGCAACTTTATGACTTCGGACATCTTATGTAACCTAGATCTGAAGTTTGGATGTAGGTGCTTAAGGGATTAAGCACTTAGTTAAGAGGTTGGAAAGCAGCCTCGTATGCAAGGCGTACTAAAAAGGGTACGCTAAGTGTACAAGGCCAGTGCCCCGTTCTTCGTTCAACTGCAAGGTACACCCCACATACACGATGAGTATGCCCCGCGTACTGATTGAGTCAACCTGGTTGACTTTGACTTGGTTTTGACTAGGATTTGGCCTAGGGGCATTTTAGGTATTTAAATGGTAGTCTGAGTATTGGTGGATTTTAGTTGTAAAGGTAACCAGTAGTGTGGGTTTTGGAGCAGTGTGCTAGTTCAACTTTTCATCTTTTTGTGAGGTAAGTCTTCTTACCACCTTAAGTGGGATGAAGGCACCAAGGTTGACCAACTATATTGTATGAGTAGAAATGTATATTATCGTATGATTCTGTATTTTGTGATTGTATGATTTATGCATTGAGCTATATGGGCTCAGAGTCATTACGGACTCGGGGTTAATATGGACTCGGGGGTTGATTCAGACCCAACAGAACTGTATGATGAATTTTGGGTTGATACGGACCTGACACAGCTATGTGTTATTATTTGATATGTATGTTGTATATGATAATTTGGGAAGCTCACTATGCTTTATGATTATAGTTTATGTTTATGGTTTCAGGTATTTCCAGTTCCAAAGGAAGGTCCTGGCGTGAAGGCATAACATCCTCCCCACATGATTTCCGCCCTTGATGTATTTGCACTCTGATGTTTTGGAAAATTGTAATGATTGGTGTCTTTTGATACAATCAATGAATGAAAACTAATGGTTTTTAATTGAAATATTTTGGAACTATTTTTGGGTAGTTACACTTGCATAGTTCATACCATACTTGAAAGTGGCTTTTATAACTACCCGGTTAAGGACGAGCATTTGACAATATCTAAGCATAGCGTTCCTCACACTTGACTCCCACTATGTATCTCAAGTGTTAAGGATACAAAGATAGTACCTTTTGATCAAGTATCTTTCATGATAGTGATCCATGAGATGATCTTGATTTGGGTCAGTTCAATACCAGTTCTCTATCAAGTACCTATGAAACTTGATTTCAACCCATTTCCTACCTTCATATTAGTCTCACTTCATAATTGCTCCCACAATTATAACCGACTATGAACTTTTAGAATAATAAGATTATTCATAGATTAAACATGTTAATATAGAATACAACAAGTATTGGTGTTATGATCATATCCCAGTATATCAAAACATGTTAATATAGATTATTCATAGAATAATAAGATTATATGTCAAAACATGTTAATATAGATTATCAAAACATGTCAATTATAACCGACTATGAACTTTTAGAGTAATAAGATTATTCATAGATTGAACATGTTAATATAGAACACAACAAGTATTGGTGTTATGATCATATCCCAGTATATCAAAACATTATATAATAGTTGTTGTCACAATGTTCCAATATCCAAATCAAAGTCCTATTTCTAGAATACTAAAGTCTCACGGCTGAAATGTGATCATCCATACTTAGCTCAAAAGAAGGAAATTATTAATGGGTTCAACTAAACTTAATTTTTGTGAATTCTTTGAATACTACTATCTCTATATTTGACATTACTCTAGATATAGTTAAATATCTTGGAGTATATGATTGGTGTTATTTCATGACATAGAGTCTCTTAAGACGATTAAGTATACTCTCAAAGTGACAAAGATTTCTATGTGATCCTTGAATGGTAGAGATCAACATAGCTTATCAATGAACTCATTCATCCAATCATATTAGATTTAAACTTCTAAAGTAGTGTACTCTTATTTTGTAGTATATTGTGTCATTTTATTTCGATGGCGCCTCATTACAACAAAACATACTCTTCTCATAGTGAAATCATAATCTAATTATAATTCATAACTATATATTTGTTTAGAAATCAGAATTTTATGTAGCTCTTTAAATGACCATTTTTATTCCAAACTATATGTCTTATACACATTCCTTTAGTTCTTCTAAAGTACTCTTAGAATGTTTATATAGTCATCTGTTGACTTAACCATGTATCCAGTTGGTAAATTATGAAATGTTCATATCGTGATCATATATTAAGTCTTATGCATAATATGACATAAATGATGGATTCATTTACGAAGCGAATTGAATATAAACCATTTAAGCTAATTCAAGCCTATAAGCTAGGTCCTTTTGAGGCTGGCTCAAAACTTAGTGCCCAGTGAGAATACTAAGATTCCTCCAAAGGAATTTTGTATCTTGATCCGTTTCAAGATATTTTCCATGTATACATAAAGATTTAACCTTTTAACATTAATTTTATCTATCTTTATAGATTTTACATTCCAAGAATGCATATTGTCCTTCCTAAATCTTTCATTTTATAAATACATTCTGAATCAAGGTGAAAAAGTATGGTATAGCAGAATGTAATTTCTTATGATTAAGTATGTCTCATCCAAACAGGATTAGAAATTTCCCTGCGCTCCCATTAGTCCTTAGTAAACACACATTTTATATTCATTTTGATATAAAAACATACCTTGTGGTTTTACATTATATGATGTTTGCAACATTAAGATGTTTGATTTATATCCACAAGTGGATCTCAAGCTCTACACATTTTGTTAAGATAACATGGATTAAGAAAACCTCCAGGCTAATCTATATAGATATCTTCTAGTAGATTAAGAAAAGCGGTCTTTCTTGAAATCTATTTGCTATATCTCATATCAAGAGTTTGAATTTATAATAAATAATATCCTTAATTGATCTAATCATATTTACTTGTGAAAAAAAGGTTTGATCATAGTCAATGTCATGAGCATGATAAGGACCATGGTCAATGACATGAGTATGAGAAAATACTTTTATAACAACTCTTGTAGTAAATGTGTATTGTTATCCATGTAATGTATCCTTGCTAGAAGAGTCACTACAACATAGCAACATCCTATATACCAGGATACTGATCTAATAGATCACTACAACATAGTAACATCCTATATACCAGGATACTGATCTAACAGATCACTACAACATAGAAACATATTGAATATCAACAATCAAGGTAATTCATAACCGTATATACTCAAAGGTGAGATAGGTACCCGGACAGGTGATCCTACTTTAGAACCACAGCAAGCGAGAACATGTAAAAGAGAATACATCAAGAGTCGTCAGTCCTATCCTACATGACTATATATAGTCTCTAAGGCATCCTTCTACTAACAGATAACCAAAACTAGTAGGTCAGCATTGGTGCCTTCGACCCATTGGTATAGTGAGGTGAAACTCACCTCACAGACTGAACAGTTTCTGATGAGGTCCTGACTCTGAATCTCAGCTCTAACCATCACCTATCCACCAAATGAAAATTTCCCAATCAGAAACCCAAAATACCCTTAAGTCAAACTTGGTCAAAGTCAATAAATCAACTGAGTCAACCCAGTCGAGTTGACACGGCGCACGTACACGATCTAGATCAATATGATGGAGTGGTAAAGTTGCAAGCTTTATACATTCAAAAGGTTGCAAGCAAGGTATAAATCCCCGATCCAAGTGCTTCACTCCTCCAAGATGGTCTCTACTCCTTTCCTTATTCTTCAAAGCACAAAAGCACGTACACTCAAGCTTAGAATTGCTTCACAAGGAGGATTAGCATTAAAAAAACGTTTTGAGAGGGTGGAGCACTACTAGAAAAAAGACCTTTTACGATGCTCATTGCGCGTCGTAAAACGATCAGACGACGCGCAAATGCGTGTCAAGGAAGGCCCTGTCATAAAGAGAGACGACGCGCATTTACGACGCGCAATGCGTATCAAGGAAGGCCCTGTCATAAAGGAAGACGACACGCATTCGCGTGTCGTAACCTTACGACGCGCGTGTTTATGACACGCAATGCGTATCAAGAAAACCCATGTCAAGAAAGGCCATGTCATAAATAAAGATGACACACATTTTTGCGTATCATAATTTTAAATGTTAAAAAAAATTATTTATGGATTACTAATTTTCAAATTAAATTTGCATTTAATGTCCAATAATAGAAAATAATATATCATATACAAAAAATATAATCCATTACATAAAATTTAATGTCATACAAATAATTGTTCCATAGAAAAATGAAACAAATTAATAAAAGTTGTAACAAAAATCTACAAACTAATAGCTCTAATAACCTAATGTGTGGCTCACTGTAAACAAGATTTGTGTTGATTTTTTTAAATGTGTGCCTCACTTGTCTCCACTCTTCCTTAATAACACCACTTAAGGACTCTAAATCTATGAACTTGCTCACAGTATCTATATTGCCTGCACAAAAAACATAAGTACAAAATAAATGTGAAGATGGGTTAAATAACTACAAAATAACAAGAAAAGGATGAAAAGTTTTTAGGAAATCATATGGACGTATCGAGCTGAAGGATCATCCATGTGCTGTTCTTTCTGCAAATTACACCACATATTTCCGAATTAAATAAGACAGTAAGGTGACTGACTATGCTACAAAAAATGCAAAATTTACTCCTTTTTATCTTTATCACAAACTATTATGTGAATCTGATATGGTTGTATTTTTTTTTATTCCATATGCACAAATAAGAAACCAACAAGTTAAATAAACCTCATCTTTTCAGAAAGTTTTATGTGAAACTGGCATGAGGCTTTTACCTTTTACCATGAAAAGATCACCGAATTAAGGATTTGCAAAAGAAGTCACAATAGAAAAAAGGTCCAATCCAGACCTAACAGCAAGAAAACAAGACAAAAAACTGATCCAGGATGTCAAGATATAGACAAGAAAAAAAAAGCAATTATGCAACTAAAAGTCTTATAGATGTAATAAAACTTCTTCTTATCACACATTATCATGTGGACTTTTACCATAAAAGAAGATCACAGAAAATCCACGAAAGAGAGACAAAGGTCCATTCTACGTACAAGATTTCTTGGACCTATCAGCAAGAGAAGAAGACAAAATATTGACATCATGATGGAACTATTTCTTCCATTTCCACATTAATTCCAAAGACATTATTACTCTTGGATAATTAAATACGAACACCACATGTCATATATATAAAAATTTATAAAAATACGCACACAATATTATTAACATTTTCAATAAAACCAACAACCCATAATTAACTCATAATTTCTAAAAATACGCACACAATATTATTAACATTTTCAACAAATGGGATTTAGACATTTAGTTACCTCTAAGGCATATTAGTCATACCTTGTGGATTACTGTTGTTACTGTGGACTAGCGGGCTCCCGATCCCTCCACTTGAAGATCCGCTTGTGGTCCCCACATTGACGGGAGTAGTGTTGACTATTTTCGCCTCTGTTTTTCTTTGTTTCTGACTTGCAGGAACAAAGCTACCAACAATCATCTGTAAAAGTTACCAAGATAAAAACAAAGTTTCTTAGGGTTTGGAATCAGGAGACAGGAATCAGGAATCTGGAATGGAATGGTTGATTCCATTCCATATTTATGGAAAGAAAGAAAAAAACCTGAACGGGTGATGCAGCAGTGAGAAGGCCAGCCACATTACCACCTAAAACACGACCATCTGGCCCTGAAAGTGACACGCTTAAACCACCAGTCCTGCTTCTTTGCCCATCACTCTCACAAACCATAAATGAACCACAAAGAGATAAGATCTCAAATCGTCCCTGTATTTTTTATAAATAAATTAAATATTTTTTATACATCAAAAATAAATAAATAATGAATTTTCAAGAAAAAAAACCTCGTATGTGACAGTTCCACCAGATGTTGCAAACTGCTGAAGTGTAACATTAGATATGGCGCCATTAGCTGATAGAATGCACACAGCTCGAGTGCTGTTTTGAGAAAACCACATCAATTTTCCCAACACATCCTGCATTTAGATAAGAAATTATGAATTTTGGTAAATTAAAAATTTTCATAAACATAAAAAGAATAATGATTGCACCTCTCCAGCTTTAACATCAAGGATATGCGGCATGAACCCCACTCCTGGTGAACCTGAAAATGGTTTATGTTTGAATGAAATGTGGAAAAAGTTGTAAGAAATTTCATGTTTTGTATGTTTTTATGGATTATGATATAACGAATTGAGTAAAGATAAACTGGGGAATGGAAATCCCAAGATAGAATGCTAATCTTATTATACAGGTTTAAAATTGTAAATTCTCACCAGTATAAGCAACTGAGGCTGCTTTCTTTACGCATATGCAAGAAGATCAGATAGTGGCTCAAAGAATAAGTTGTCAGTCGTGGTGTAAGGGCCTAAAGCAATAATCGGCTCAAAGATGGCATGGATAGAATCAGAGAGAATCCAGATAGTAAACTTAAAGGTGTACTTTAGTAAAATGAAGAACAATCTTTACACACCAATGATAAATCCGATGTTATATCAAATAAATCAGCAGGCCTGTTATCTTCATCCAGATGAAATCTGTTTGGTAACTTATTATAAAAGATCAAAAATTTAGACATAATAGATTTATTAATAACTTATTATGTTTTCTAACATTTGATATGCATGAAACATATTTTGTTTATAATTACATATTACCATTTGGAGAATAGATACTGAGATAGATAGGAACATATGAAATATGTTTGGTATGACTTGTCACTCTGTCAGTTGCATCAGCAAACTCCTTCCTTAAAGCAACTACAAAAGTATATAATATATAAGAAGATTATGCAGAGAGATCGAGAATTACAAAAGGATCATAAGCTTTTTAGTCATAATACCAAAATCAGTGAACCACTTTCATAGAATATGAGCAAACTCTGCATATTCTTTTCCTTCTTTAATCTTATAAAGAAGTAGAACAAGAGGACGAGTGACAATTCCTACAAAATAGATGTTAATTAATCAAATTTTATATTCAAAATTTTGAATCAGAAAATTTTAAAGATACAATAATTACCAGAACCACAAGGCAAAAAATCCATGTGTAAGGTATAGATGGATTCATAAGAGCACGAACAGGTTGTTGAGTCTGTGATTGTGATTGGTAGATTGGTATGGAAGGATGAGCAAGATTGGCTGTTACAGAAGCAGCTGGTTTTGTGGGGAATCGGATTGGCATTGAATGATGAGTAGTTGTTGGATGTGACATCTTCTGGCGTTGAACCCAATGGGCGCCTAAAGGTGGGGCCACTGCACTTCTCTTGTGATATGGTCTCGCATAATACTTAGAATTATTAGAGAGACCATCAACAGAAGTTGTAGGAGCTTGTCCTCTAGGATTGTTAGGAAGCTCAACCATTTGAGATTGGCCTACATAAGACCAAACAAAAAAAAAATATCAAATATGTATGCAATATATCCAACTGTATACATACACTTCTTAGGTTTTTATTTACCATGACTGAAACGGGGACCTTGAGGATTCATCAGATAAATCACAGGTGCTGCATCAATTCGATCTGATTGTCATAAAAACGATCTCAAGAAATTAAAAAGAGGGCAAGTAGTCATACCAATAGAAGGTCGAACAACATTATCTGGATACTGACGTGTTTGACTTTGACCTGAAAATAAAAAAATTAATCTGACATGATAAGTAAGACTTAACTTGTTGTCTATAACTGTATAAAAACAGTCTTATGCCACTCAGGATACCTGCACTAGTTGTCTGCAAGCTTATTTGTCTCTCAGCAGATTGAGGGCTATCTATCCCATTAAACTCAACTCCCAGCCTTTTTGGGAATGGGAGATCTGTTACACCTTGACCACTACTAACCCAAGATACTTGAGGAATTGCTGTCCTCTGGTTTTGTGAAAGCAGACCACCCCCAGGACCTTGGGTAGGCATGTGATTCTGTAAATAGGGATGTTTTCCTACAAGAAAACATATTGATTCAATAAGGATAACCTTAATGTAAACTGAAAACAATCACCTTGCTTACCTGCATAATTCTGTCTCGTAGAAGTAGAACCACTTCCAAGTTTGAGAGAGGAATTCATGGAACTCTCTGATGGTGACAAATCTATATTGCTTGGATAACGAACCTGAGATACATATAAGAGTATAAGCACTCCATGTTACTGAATCAAGTAAGCTTACATGAACAAATAAAAACGTACTTTTAAATTTATTTGTTACTTTCCTTTTCCTATTATAACATCGTAGCACCCAATTATAGTAATGTCATGCAAAGACATGATATTTACTGCTATGATTGAGTAGATTTTTCATGCAATAATAGGAAGAAAAAAAAATGAAAGTAAGATGCTAATGCTATGCATTTAGACGAATACAAAAAGAAAATGAAGTTACCGCAACATTCAAGGTAGGAGCTGGGTGTTGTCCACGAATTCCATTTGGGCCCAAAATAGAATGTCTGGAGAGAGTTTCTTCCCTTGCACGAGGAATATTTAGAGAATTAAAGAAGCAAGAAAACCAAAATCACTAGTTTGTGTTCTGAGATGGAAAAGCAATCGGAAAAAGGTGAATTCAACATTGATACTTACATGGATCCTGAAATCACTAAAGAAGGGCATTGGTCCTTCAAAAAAAAGATGCAAAAGCTGACTACTGAAGAAGGGCTTCGTGGAGAAAATTGCAATCAAGCCCTAAATTGAATAGTTCTCCATTTAAAGAAAACACAGTATAGGGCTAGAGTTGATAATTTGGAAGAAAAAAGATGAAGAACAGAAGAATATGAGGTCAAAGTAACTGAATCGAATAAATAAAGGAAAATTCTTACCTTTTTCTTCGAACGGAGGGTCAATTGACTTTCAATTTTCGGTGTTAGGGCTTAGCGATTGTAAGAGGAAGAAGACAGACGTACTCTCATAGATGATGGTTGTATGCGCTTGATTTTGCAAAGACGAGTTAAAGGAAAGAACTAGGGTTTTCTTGTTGCAAGTCAGGGGAGAAGCCAAGAAAGTAATTAGAGGAGAAGGGGGGAATCGCTCAAGAAGAAAAATAGGATGTCTTCGTAAGATGGAAGGGAAAATTGGTTTAGAAGCTGGTCAAATGTAATGAAATGTTGAAACGTTTGGAAACAACTTCTCCCAAATGGTTGGAGAAGATGGTCGGAGACAGTTGGCGGTGCGAGATCGGAGGTTGGGTGGTGGTGCGATGCTGCTATGAAGACCAACGCCCTAGGGCTTTTTCTTGCTAATCGGAAGAGGCGGGGGAGTTTAATTTTTGGGATCCAGTATAGGCGGGTGAAATCCCGCTTAAAACGCGTGTTTCATTAAAAAATTATAAAGCGACACTCTTAGATGACACACGTTTTATGAAAGGTGCCCTCCGCTTTTTCTTTTTTTTCTTTTCTGACACTAATTTTAGGGCACGCACAAATGCGGTGCCCTCTATCCTTCATATTTTGCAAAACTAACATTATTTGTTAGGGCATGCACAAATGCGTATCGTTTATCAGGGCGTGTCATTGTTTGCGCGTCATTAAAGGGATTTTTTCTAGTAGTGGAGGTTGATAAAGTAGAAGGGAATGAGCTATAATGGGGTTTAAATATGAACCAAACCCTAAAAATTAGGGTTTACATGCTTACCACGTATGCCTGTGTACGAGGTGTACACCCAACATACTAAGGAGCGCCCTAGTACGCTTAACGTACACACATACGCACCGCATACTCCTCAAAGTACAAATTTACAAAAATGCCATTAAGGGTCCTTTACACTAATTCTTTTACTTAGGGAGCAACATGTAAGAAATCTTAATATAATGGTCAACAATGAAAGTGACTCAAAACAAGATGTTACAATTCTCCCCCACTTGACTTAGATTTTGTCCTCGAAGTCTGTTGTTGTAACTAACCCAAGGTAGTATTTCCATATCTCCACCTCGGGTCACTCAGACGGTCCTCCCCAGAACCTGATCCGAACTAAAATCCGACTCATTCAGTCGGCTGACTACCATAACAACCTTGACTTTGCTAACTTTCATTACCAGAGAAACCACCACAACCCTCCTAAAATTCTAAAATTCAATACCTCAACCGAATCTTAAACAAGCACAACTATCTCGAGACGTAATTATTACGATATCTTTACCATCCGAACCATATGGAACTGTTCCGACCCTGACTTACCTTGCTGATTCCATTGGGAGATTGGGAATCCTGATCGTTTTCAGCGGCTGAACCCTTTATCCGAAAACAAGGCGGTCCCCAACACGAGCCTCATCTATATAACCACTACAGTGAGGCACAAAAAATGCCAACCTATTCAACAACTTTTTGGATAATACCGAATGTCTGAATAGATCCACAAAGTTGGGGACTCTCAGGGCTACAAACACCAAATCAAATCTATCAATATGTTTCCCGAGACCATAAACCCGTCAGATCTAAATTTCATAACCCAAATTCCAAGACTTACATTCATCCATACGTTGAATACACCCCTTGCCCTTGAGTATGACCACTACCAAATGCGCAAAAAACTACCCAAACACATCAATCGCAAATTTCCACTAATTCCAAATCCATAATATGTACCAAAATCCTTTAATAAATCCTTGACTTCTTGTCATGCCATTTCCAACCACTGCCCCAATGAGCAAAGATGAGGAATCCAAGAATTTTTCATATTTTCCTCCAATCCTTATCAACCCATGTGTAGCCCCACCTGAAAAATCACTCGAGACATTCACAAAGAACTTCATGATTCGAGACTTCATAACTGACACCCTACTATGATAATCAAACCCCTTATAACATCTTGCAAACAAAATGGGATTTACAATGCAAAGATTCCACAGGGACTTCCTTATACACGACTGATACTCCCAACAAGCCTTAATTGTTCCCTTTATCCAAACCGGTTGATTTGTGAGTCTCCTGACTTCCATTAATGCACCAACACCAATGCTATAAGCAGAAGAAATCAACAATCATGATCACCTAGGCCCACAACCTATGTTTGGAATGCTCTCAGTATTACACCAACCTTGTCGAATCCCATCATTCGCCTGGAAACTTACAACCAACACTACGGGAGCCTAAAGATACTCAACCTCATTCCATCGCCTTGCATGGACTTAATTAATGTCCCTCTCAATGATATCTGAGTGCAACAGTGCCACATTCTTTTTTCACGCATAATTCCTTTCACTATTCAAGCTACTACCGATGCAAAACCCTAAGAAAGCATGGTTGTACACGACCCGAATAGGATAAACGGTCTTACTCTTGATCCAATTCAAAGGCTATAACCCAAAATGACCATGCATATAATCCGAACCAATCGCTCCATTGATATCTTGACCCACCCATATATACCCCTCTCGGAAATATAATGAATTTACCACAATGCACTCCCTTACAGAACCCATTAACTCATCCAAAAAAGGGATAAGTACCAGAGTTCAAACACAATGACAAACCTCAATCATTAACAGATGACATCCTCATGATTGATCCTATACTTGATTGAGATCGAAAAAATTCCACCAATAGATAACTAGCTTGAGAAGACTTCCAAGGTGATCCTGAATGCTACCAAAACCTGAGCCTGTTATAAACCAAAATTCCACACGACCAGTACTGAACTTGATGACAGGTTGACACATCCATTGAACTTCAACTGTCACAACTTGCAACTTTCGGAGAATCTCCACTGAATGATGAATGAAACGATCAATGATCGAGGATGCATTGATATTAGATCTAATGAACCAAAACTTGGAATGTATAACACACGTAGGGTGATCTTCCAGATAATGATCAGAAAAATCCTAAGAGAATTCTGAATTTCAGCTGAATACCTCTGAAATTCATGCAAATGCATATGCAAACACCAACTTACGATCCAAAACATACAATCCTTGCCTTCAATCCCAACCGTCAATCTGGTACCTGACTTTTCTCTATCCAAGGAAAACAGACCCTTGATCACATCACTAAGCATCCATACCACATCAATCCTCATGCACATTCACATGCTGACATATTGTCGTGAAACACCACAACCAACTGGGCCCATGTTGGATTTATATCCCAACTCTGAAATTCACAAGCTAGTTCACCTCTTCTCCGAACTCGGAAAACTGAAAGGTCATAATCCTCGCTATAGATAGCGACATTCCAATCCATCAATACCCCACTCACTTCCTACTACAATCCCCAAGTCGGTGATAAAAAATTTTCCATTCTTGAGTCGCATGACTTAAATGCACAACCTCGAGTAAGGCCCTCGAGACCTCAAAACTACAAATTCATCAAGTTCTACACCATTAAACCAAAACCGACATCCTCATTCATGATCAACCATAACCAAAAGATTGACATATACGGAACCACTGCCATGAATCTTGATATTAAACCATGATATCTTCCCCAACCAATCCTTAGAGTCCCCAAAATTCTCCTTTATTTTAGTATGGATCTTGTGCTTCCATTAGTACGGACCCAATACTACCTTCCACACCTATCCATACTTTCCTCAAGAATCATCTCGGGTCCTCTAAGACCTACTCATAATAATACTCCCAATACCTACTTAACAGCGAAACAACCGCACTAAAATACTTCCTAGGGTCTCCTAGGATTCCCCACTTCCCCTGCCATTAGATTTTGAAGGACTCCAATAAATGTCAGTCAACCACTTCAAGAATAAAATTACATGCAACAAAATTAAATAATCTTTTGACTAAAGGACCTAACCCTACAACGGTTAGACTCAAACGAGAGTTGCATAATAGGGCCAAATCCTTCGCTCTAAGATTATTTAACCTCCATAGCATGTAACTTAATATATTCATTTGATAGTTATCCCACCTCAATGTGAGTCCCACAAAGAACAAAGCAAGTAGCATTCGAGCAACGAAACCGACTAGCATTAAGACACAATAAAGTCAGGCAGATCCTCATATGAAATTCTAGATCTTTAAATACTAGCATCTTAGGTACACCTTCATCTTGCCCTCACTCTCTCGAGAGTGGCTAATCATTCCTCATGATGGCTCACTATGTACCGCACCCACTCATGAAACTTCCACCAACCTGTAGAACTCGTGTATGCTAATCATACATAACATTGGATCCTATAGACAATCGAATACTTTATTCTACCCTAAGCCCTTCATCAAATAAGAACAAGAAGTAAGGATAAGCCAAATATTCTTAGGTTATAGAATCTTATTTATGTACCACTATGATGCATACACTAAATAACTACAGTTATGATGTCAATTCCATATAAGAAAGAAACCCTAGGCTACCAAGAATCATATAATCAGAAAATTATATCATGCAATTCATGAAGATCCCTAGCCTATCTCTAGCATGTTTTTTCAACATATCACAACATCAGATACAGTGTGGTGATTTGGGGTCTACTTACTGTCTCCAGTTGATCGTACACATCGCATCCTCTTTTGATTATTTTGAAAACAACTTTGAAAATATTTTTTTGAATGCTTTTTCCTTAGTTTGAGACTGGATTCACAAGATTGTTCCTCGAATTTAGTCAAACCAAGGCTCTGATACCAACTTTTAACATCCCAAAATTTTCAACAAACTTAAACCTTTCAAAACAATCAATTTACTAATCAAAGTGTTTACAAAACCATTGTTTCCAAAACATTATTTAAAATCATAGTCTCCTGATATCCAATTAGTTGTAACACCAAGGATGTATACAGTCATGCCTTCGCCTTGCCACAATCATCTGAATCACCTGAAACAATAAATTGAAACTGTAAGCACAAAGCTTAGTGAGCTCCCCCAAAGTACCACCACATACATATATAACAAACAACAGCACACATAAAGAGTCTTTAGTCTGATTGGAATTCCGCGTCGGCCTATAAACTATCTGGACTGCTAATAGAACCTTCAACATGATTGGACCGCCTTATCGGGACTTTAGCTTATCTAGACCGTTCTCCGGGCCTCCGTCCTAACTGGTTCGCCTCACAGGCCTTCAGTCTATCTAGTCCGCCCTGGGTCTCTTGGACTTTAGTCTCCACTGGTCCTCCTTAATCCAACCACACATAACATGTCGACATATACATAACATATAACCAGTCAACAGACAACAAGCAAATCTAACAGATCACTACAATATAGTGATATCCAATATACCAGGATACAGATCTAACAAATCACTACAACATAGGAACATCCTATATAATAGGATACTGATCTAACATATCACTGCATCATAGCAACATACTAAATATCAATAATCCAGGAAATTCCTAACCGTATATATTCAGAGCTGAGATAGGCACCCAGACAGGTGATCCTACTCTAGAACCACAACCAAACAAGGAACATGTAAAAGATCCTAGATCAAGCGTCCTCAGTCTATCCTATATGACTATATACAGTCTCTAAGAATCCTTCTACTATCAGATAACCAAAACTAGTGGGTTAGTATTGGTGCATTCAACCCACGGGTATAGTGAGGTGAAACTCACCTCACAGACTAAACAGTAGCTGATGAGGTCCTGACTCCAAATCTCAGCTCTAACCATCACATATCCACCAAATAACAATTTCTCAATCATGAACCCAAAATACCCTTAAGTCAAATTTGGTCAACATCAATAAGTCAATTGAGTTAACCCACCCAACTGAGACAACTTAGCTGAGTTGACATAGTGCACGTACGCGGGGCACACTCCTTTGTTGACTGGATCAGGATGGCTGACCGAGTATGTTGGGCGTACACATAGGTACGCAGGGTGTACTCCCAAGTTTTCCTATTTTGCGATTAAGTGCTTAATACTTCGACTGAATGCGTCCAATTGAAAATCCATGGCTAAAATATCACTAGGAATCATAAAGTTTCCAACATCATGACCTTGCATGCTCAATAAGTGCTTTAAACACCAAAACTCCACACCTTAATGCATTAAGTCCTTCAATAAAATGCATGGGACAAAACTAACCATTAAGACTCCATTTTTATGGCTTAAGACCTCTCCTAAGGTCTGAAAGGACGGCTTAATGGGTCAACAACATGCCATGCTCAAGATTCACCATTTTCGGACAAAAAATGTCTTTAAAACAACAAGATCTAGATCTATATGATGGATTGGTAAACTTACAAGCTTTTTACCTTCAAAATGTTGCAACCAAGGTAGAAATCCCAAATCCAGGTGCTTCACTCCTCTAAGATTGTCTCTACTTCTTTCCTTCTTCTTCAAAGTACAAAAATACACACACTCAGGATTAGAATTGCCTCACAATGTGGATTAGGGTTACAAAAATGTTTTGAGAGTGTGGGGGCTGATAAAGTATAAGGGAATAAGCTATAATGGGGTTTAAATATGAGTCAAACCCTAAAAATTAGGGTTTTCATGTTGTTAGGTATATGGTATTGCATCTTGGGCTCGTCTCTTAGCACTATTTTGTATCCGGTATGGGCCTGTCCATCCGTGATTTGTTTGTTAGGGTTTGAGTATTAATAGATGCTTACATGCATCTTTTTATGTAGTCTTGAATATAGATTTTACATCTTGTTTAGAAGATATCTTTTGTAACCCTAGAATCCTCTACAACGGAAATTCTTAATCGAGCTCTGCTGAGGATTGAGTAATCTAATCATTCGACTCATTCAGATCCATACTTGTGTTTTATCTCATTGTTTTTACGTTCATTGTTTACCTATTACAAAGATCTAATCGATCAAAGAGTTTTTAAATCTCATCAATTAGTATCAGAGCAGGAGGTTGTGTAATTCATACACATCTCTTCTGTGAAAGAAGTTATTAGGGTTTATTCCGCATTAACTGATATTTATTGAGCCATCACTCCATAATTGATGTATCTCATTACTTATTCGTTTTGCCCTAATATTATATATTACAAGTCTGATCTTTCAAACAGGTTAAACAATCAGGCATGGATGATTCTCAATCTAATCCTATCAACATCTCAAATAGTATTGGATCAACAACAAAGATTCATATTCTTTACGCTCAAGATTACGAAGTTTGGGCGCATCACTTTGAAGACTACGTCATCGGATCTAAAGACAATGGGTATCTTGTATGGGAAGCTATTGTGTCAGGACCATTCGCTCACTCAGGAACATCTAGAATTATTAAAACTCAGAAAGAGTATAATGATCTGTTAAAAGATGTTAAAGATGTGGCACAAGACGAAAAGGAAAAGTTTCAGTGCAACATTAAAGCATTGAGACTGATCCGATTCGCTCTTCAATCTGATACATTTAGATTGGTAAGTTCCTGCAGTACCGCTAAAGAAATCTGGGATAGGCTGCGATAGCTATATTCCACAGATGAAGATTTGGAGCATTCTATTCAAACCTTGCTTTTGTCTGACTTTGGTGAATTTAAGCAGAATTCTGATGAAACTGTTACTCGGACGTTCAATCGCTTCAATCATCTTCTTAGCAAGATGATCAAACACGATATAGAAAGGAAGCTGATTGAACAGAAAGTCACCTTTTTTAATGGCTTAAGATCTGAATGGAGATCTGTTGTGTCTACAGTCAAAGCTCACGAGCAGTTCAAGTCTTATTCGCTGGCAAAGCTAGTGGAAATTTTGAAATCCCAAGAAAAGATTGTCATGCAAGAGAAGAATGTAGTCTCAAGTTTGGGATCCTTGGACCTCCTATCTAAAAGCAAAAATGTGGTAGAAGATGAAGATCTGGACCTAGAATACTATGATATTACCTCTGAAGATTATGCAATGATGGTGTCTAATCCAAAGAGATTTATCAAGAAGAGATTCCCTACCAATAAGAACCAAAACTGGCAGGGAAGCTATAGTTCTGAAAAGTTTAAGGAGGAGCCGAAGACAGAGGAACCAAAGAAAGAGGCGAAAGTTGAAGGAGATTCAGGTGTGAATTGCTACTACTGTGGAGGAAAGAACCACTATGCCAAAGACTGGGTTCTAAAGTAAATGACAGAGAAGGATGAGGAAAAAGATGAAGAGGCCTTGTTGATGAAAAAGATGGAAGAGATCAAGAGAAAGAAAGCTACTGCTAACCCTTCAATGAATGCTTTAATTGTGCAGGGTTCGGCAGCGGATGATGAGTTCGGTGGCGTGCAGGTCTGGTCATCCGACTCAGAGGATGATGAGGTCAGGAAACCATCTCATGGAGAGGCATACGTTGCAAGAGGTGAAGAAAGCGGTGGGAAGTGTTTGATGGTGACATATGTATCTCAAATGAGGGGATACAATACAGATGGTGGGAATGAAGACTCCAATGAGCGAGAGGACCTATGCTTCACAGCAAAACCTCTAAGCGTGCAGATCAATGAGCTAGATGAATTGATCAAGAAGGTACAATCTGTTTTTGTTTCATTTAAAGTCCCACAAAATTCATATGAAAAAGAATTAAAAAGCTTAAATTCAAGAATCTCAAATCTAGATAGTAGTTTAACTCAAACACGGGTCACCAATTCTAACCTAACTGACCAAATAAGCAGGGTGTCTTCCAAGAGTGAAGAACGGAGGATGTGGATAGAGCTGAAGGAGTCGAAGCTGATTAAATCCAAAGATGAAAACATTTATTTGCAAAGAGACAATTTAAAACTTTTGAAACAGAGAAATGTTTTTTGTTTAATTGCTAAACGTCTTTATGCTAACATCACTCAACTTCATCTGAACTGTGAAATAGGGCAGAAAATTCATCACATGATTTTGCCCTTCCTTGAGTTTAAGGAGGATGAAATCAATGTTGAAGCATATAATTGCGAAAGTGTTGTATCGTCTGATGATGTGAATCCCACCTACATGTATGGTCTGGACAAAATAGAATTTTTTATAAAGTCTAAGGACCATAAGGACATGCTGAAAAATCTTTTGGATGAAAACGATAGGCTGAAAGTAAGGACCGAAACCATACAAAAATTTGATTCATTGAATGCCAATTTAAGTTCGGAAAATAAAATTGATGTTAAAAACGCATCTGAACTTAATGAGGATGATGATATGAGTGTAATTTATGTAGAAGATGAAGTCGATTGTTCCGAGTTTGTCAAAAGCGAACACGAATACCACAAAAATCTTATTTCCGAAAATTCCGTGGAGTTCGCTCGTCTGTCACAAAATAAGTCCCCGATTCTTAAGGAAAAGGCTGTTGTGTACCAAAAGGTGAGAACAACACCAAATCAGGTATATAAAGTCAAAGGAGTATCCGAACATCAAACAACCGAACTCACTACCATTGTAAACGAAGATAACGCAGATGGCTGCGATGAGTTCTTCTGGTCTGCTCCTATAGATAATGCCGATGAAACAGTTGGTTTATCAGAGCGAACGTCCTGGAAAACAAAAGGAAGATATGTACCAGAGCCGCTGAACAAGCCTGATAACTTTGACGTGCCAAGTACCAGTGGCACTAAAGAAATTCCTGTAGAAGAAGTCACCTCCACAAACGAAACCTCATCTATAAGAAGTGAACTTGTTGTTCAAAAGCCAAAACAGAAGGCAAATATTCACAGGCAACTCAGACAGGTGAAAAATCAAAAGTAGCAGAGGAATCTGGGATACAAGAAGAATCTCTCTGAGCAAAAAACAGTTCTGGCGATCTCAAAATGCTCATTTTTCTGATCATGATAGGAAGTCAGAGAAAAGAGAAGTCAGACCGCAAGAAAGTATTAACAACCGAAAGCATAGGTTCGGTTCAGAGAACACCAGCTACCGAAAGCATAGGTTCGCTTCAGAGAACACTAGCTACCGAAAGCATATGTTCGGTTCAGAGAACACCAGCTACCGAAAGCATAGGTTCGGTTCAGAGCACACAAGCTACCGAAAGCATAGGTTCGGTTCCAAGAGCAAAAGTTACCAAGGTTCAAGGTTCAGTCTCACTCATGACCACAAACAAAAGGGTCACCTAGAATCTCAAGTCAAGAAAACTTCTTCGTCTAAATTCTCTCATTCTAATTCTTCTCAACCCCATTCTAAATCCAATTCTATTCAAACTCAAAATCCAAAATCTTCAACAGATTTGAAAGGAAAATCGAAGGTTTCGCCGGTTAAGAGTATTCAAAAGCATTCCAAACCGACTGTATCAAATCTCAATAAAATTAAAGTTTTCACTATTAAGAAGAAAGATGAAACAACTTTAATAAAAAGAACGTATCTCGTTGACATTTCTCTTGCTATTCCTGTTCCTGCGAAAGGCTCACGTGGACCCAAGAAACTTTGGGTTCCTAAATCTGCTTGATTTTTGCAGGTTATAAGTGACGAGCAGTTCGACGAAGAATGGTATATTGACAGTGGCTGCTCACGTCACATGACAGGAAGGAAGGAAGAGCTGAGGGAATTTCGATCACTTCCAAACGGCGGGAATGTCAAGTTCGGGAACAAATCATATGGCACGATTAAAGGTTATGGGATGATAACAAATGGAGACTTAACAATCAGAAAAGTTGCATACGTTGAAGGACTATAGCATAATCTCATCAGTGTATCTCAGCTTGTTGGAGGTACCGGTCTTAAAGTTTCATTTGATGATGAGGGTTCGGAAATAATAGAGAAGAAAACAAAAAGAGTAATTCTCAAATCGGAGAGCAAAGGCGAAATGTTTCCTCTCAATCTCAAACCTATCAAAGGAAACCCAGCTATCTGTCTGTTATCCAAAGTACATTCTAACGAAAGCTAGTTGTGGCACCGAAGGCTCTCCCATCTCAATTTCAAGGATATTAATAAACTCGTCACAGGAGGTCATGTTAGGGGTCTTCCATTGCTCAAGTTTGATCGAGAACATTTGTGTGCTGCGTGTGAAATGGGGAAGCAAAGTCGTCAAAGTCACCCATCCATCATAAACACTAAAGTCGTTGAACCACTTGAGTTAATTCACATTAACTTGTGTGGTCCATCTTCTATTGAAAGCATTGGCGGTAGCAAGTATATTCTTGTTATTGTTGATGACTTTTCATGTTTTACATGGGTGTTCTTTCTGAAGCACAAATCTGAGGAAACGCTCAAGCTGAAGATGTTTATTAAGAAGGTTGAAGTGTAGCTGAGGAAAGTAGTACGCAACATCAGAAGTGACAATGGGCTAGAATTCAAAAATAAAGATTTTGAAGACTTTTTAGCAGAAAAAGGAACCAGTCGCAACTTCTCAGCTCCCTACACCCCTCAACAAAACGGAATTGTCGAGAGATGAAATCGATCTTTGTGTGAGGTGGCCCGAACCATGCTAAGTTTCGCTTCTTAACCATTATATTTTTGGGCTGATGCTATTTCTGCAGCATGTTTTACGCAGAACAGGTCCTATCTCAATAAGCGTTTCACTCTCACCCCTTATGAGATCATCAACAACAGAAAGCCAAATGTCAAATTCTTCCACGTGTTCGGCTCACGATGCTTTATCTTCAATTCTAAAGAACATCGTAACAAGTTCGACGTAAAAGCCGATGAAGGGATTTTTCTGGGATACTCTCTTACTTCAAAAACATATCGGGTCTTAAATAAGCGTTCAAGGAAGATCGAAGAGACATATTATGTGACTTTCGATGACAGCTTCGTCAAAAGGATAAAGGCTACTGAAGAAGCAATTGGAGAAATTTTCACTCAAATAGGTCATGTCACGGCCTCGATTGCTAATTTGTTTGAGCAGTTTGTGGAGTTATTCGATGAACCTGAGAAAGCTACTCTCTCGGAAGCCAAGGCAGCAGACAACAAAATCAACCATCTTAAGCAAATTGTCGATGAAGCTGCCAAACGACTGGGTGAAGGAGAATCAGCTCCAAATAAACCTTCTCAACACAGTGCTTCAATTGAGGGGGAGAATCTATCTTCTTCAAAACAGTCAAGCTTACCAGTTGAGGGGGAGCACTCGATTCCTGTAGCACCCGAAAGCTCTACTGCACCCGAAGGTACTGTAGCACCCGAATGCTCTACTGCACCCGAAGGTACTATAGCAACCGAAAGCTCAACACTGTCAGAGAGCTCTACACCGCTCGAGACCACAACTCCTGTAGCACCAGAAACACCAGCCACACCGGAAAGCTCATCACTCGAGGGGGAGAATGCCGATATGTTTTATGATGAAGACAGTCAATCTGAATTGGAAGAGATGGTGAACGTTGAATTGGATCCATCTTATGATCCAAATTACCCTCCCCTTGCCAAATGGACTAGAGATCATCTTGTTTCACAGGTTGTGGGTAATGTCTCTGAAAAAGTGTTGACCCGATCTCAACTGAAGGCAAAGCAAACTTCTTTATTTTCAAAAGTAGAGTTCTGTATGTTTAACTCTTTTGTCTCAAAAGTTGAACCAAAGACAGTAAACACCGCTCTTGATCACTCTGATTGGGTTCAAGCTATGCAAGACGAACTTAATGAGTTCGAAAGAAATAATGTTTGGCATCTCATTCCAACTCCTCAAGATGCCTCGGTTGTTGGTCTCAAATGGGTCTTTAGAAATAAAATGGACAAGGAAGGCAATCTAATAAGAAACAAAGCTCGTCTAGTTGTGAAAGGATACTGCGAGGAAGAAGGAATTGATTACGAAGAGACTTTCGCTCCAGTTGCAAGGCTGGAATCTGTTCGAATATTTCTTGCCTATGCTGCGCACAAAAACTTCGAGGTCTACCAAATGGACATAAAATGCGCTTTTCTGAATGGAGAACTTGAAACGGTCTACGTGGAGCAACCTCCTGGTTTTGTCAATGAGAAGTACCCAAATCACTGTAATATTCTGGACAAGGCAGTTTACGGCCTGAAACAAGCACCTAGGGCCTGGTATGAAACGCTAACTAAGTTTTTAAAGATGTCCAAATTCAAACAAGGTTCAGTTGACCCAACCTTCTTTCGTAAGAACGAAGGTAACCACCTTATGATTGTACAAATCTATGTCGATGATATCATCTTTGGCTCAACGAATCCCAGCTTAACAGCTGAATTCAGAAAGCTGATGGAGACTAAATTTGAAATGAGCTCAATGGGTCCGATTAATTTTTTCCTTGGTTTAAATATTAGACAAGGACCCGAAGGCATCTTTATCAACCAGGAAGCATACACTAAAACTCTTCTTGCCAAATTTGGCATGATGGGAGACTCAAAGGTCAAAGTTCCAATAGCATTCGGCACCAAACTCACACCCTCCTTGGAAAAACCGGGAGTTGATATTACGTTGTACCGCCAGATGATTGGGTCCTTAATGTACCTTACTGCTAGTAGGCCTGATATAACGTTTTCTGTATGCTATTGTGCTAGGTTTCAGGCGAATCCTTGTGAACCACATATGCTTGTAGTGAAAAATATACTCCGGTATCTGAAATGAACCACCTCTCTCGGTCTATGGTATCCATCAAACTCAGGCTTCTTCGTTCAAGCCTTCTCAGATATAGACCTTGGAGGATGCGGTTTAGACAGGAAAAGCACCACAGGAGGTTGCCAATTCCTTGATGGGAAGTTGGTCAGCTGGCAGTCAAAGAAACAAACATGTGTTTCTCTTTCTACAGCCGAAGCAGAGTACATAGCAGCTGCCTCTTGTACATCTCAAATCATTTGGATCCAAAGCCAGCTCCGTGATTATGGACTCAACATGAAAAAGATCCCACTATATTGCGATTCAGAAAGTGCAATTAGGATCTGTCATAACCCAGTGCAACACTCCAAGACCAAGTATATAGCACTGAGGTATCACTTTATTAAGGATCATGTGGAGGATGGAAATGTCGAAATTCACTTTGTTCGAACCACTGATCAACTGGCCGATATTTTCACCAAAGCCCTACCTGAAGCTAGTTTCAATAAAATCCTTCAAGGTCTAGGAATGATGGAATCAGAGTCGGTACCAAAAACACCATCTCAAAGTTAAAAGTTGGAAGCGAAATGAACCGAACGCTCGGTCTATTTCGGGTTCGGTCCCATTACACACGTTTTCGCTCTATCTCAAAAAGGTGTTGTCTATGGTTGTATACATATGTACAGTTGTTTTCCAAAAATCCAAAAATATTTTTTTTTAGGAACCGAAATGAACCGAGCGTTCGGTCCATTTCGGGTTCGGTTCTTTTTTTTTTTTTTTTAATTTTTCTCTTTTCAAAAATTTCAAATCTCCAAAAATATTTTCTTACTTTTACTTCTATTCTTGTTTAAATATCAATGGGACAGGTTTCATTCTCACACTTTATACTAGTTAAGCGTCCCTAGAAGCATGCTGATGCATGTTGTCCAAAGCTTCAACTGATTTTGAATAAAGCCTTAATGACTAGGTATATACAAACCTTGTCTTCCCAATAAGGCTGCTACATTTATTCTAATCCTGAGCTACCTTACTCTTTTCTCATATGGGTTAAGAGTTTACTGCTTGGTCACTATTTTTAGCAGAGGTACTTTGGTTTCTTTTCACCACCTCAATATTTTTCTCCATCATATTTCGGTCCCATATAGTAACCCTTGAGACTCTCAGAAATAACCACTGAGGTTTATGGTTACACAATCTCTGTGTTTATGATCTTAGCCTCGTGTCACTACGTGCTAAGTGAAACCCTAAATTCAATACCTTACATGAATTGACGGTAAACAATTACAATTGTAGTTGTATCATGAAATCTCTTTCCTTTGTGTGATTCTTATGAAATTGTTAATCACCATGACATTTCTTCCCTTAGAATCCAATTTTAATCTTTTGAGATTTCACAAACAAATATCTCCAGCATGTCACTATACATACATCCCAACCTACTTGTTCAACAGACCACATCGGTCTCACAGGTACTTCATTTAGTCTCGATCTTATGTCAAGGTTTGGGATTCTAAACTGAAGCGAAAGCCACCCTTTTAAGCCTTATCAAAAGATGCCATTCAACACTTCTTAACAAATGATTGATCGTAATTCAACGGGAATCCACACAGACACTTTAAAGTCTCTCTTGACTTTGAAGAAAGTGATCCGTGCCCGGGATCAATTGTTTCGTGTCTATATTGACATCACAAATTCCCACATAAATATCGCTTTATTTCCTTATCTTTGACACTCTATGCACGAAAATCTTTGATTTTCCAAAAGTCTGGTTCGGTTCCATCCTTATCTCTTGTTTGGATGACAGCTATTTAATAGATAAGGTGCTGACGCAGCCGACAGAGTAACGGATTAAATAGTGAGTTGACGGGCACGCGTGCAAAAAGGAACAGTTTTTCTCTCTCATGCGTAATCATCAGGGTTGCCAACCATCGCGATTCAGTCAAATCCGGAACTATTTCGTGTTTCAAGAAGATTTGGGGGCTGATTCTTCTCTCTCCTCTACCCACAGTATAAAAGAAACATTCCTGATTCCTTCCACATTTACAGCAATCAAAAATTACACGAGCAAAATCAGGTGATTCGTTATCTACTGTTCATCATCTTCAACCTTGCATTCAATAATGGCGGACTCTTCCTCTGTTCAGGAAACCTCTTCTCGCACCAACATTCTCCCCATTCGCACTCAACAAAGCCTGGTGAACGATCTAAACTCTATCATCTACGAAAATTTTATGTAGCCTATTGTGGAGTGTCTCAAATACTCTCCACTGGTTCTAGCCCTGTCGAAGGTCGAAATTGTGCCTATGGTATGTCGTTCCCAGGTCTTCTCCACTGCTCATTATGACAAATCAGTGGATCGAATCTACTTCGACCTCCTTTCTCACAATACCTCCATCTCCAAGCAACGATTCTGCTGGCTTCTAGGGTTTGAACCTGATGAATCCAGGGTTAATCCCGACTCCATAACTATGGGACAGTTATTCTCGATGTTCTACAACATGGGGTACACAGAAATCCTCACGACTGTCACCAAGTTTAAAAAGTCGTGTCTTCCTCCTCCATGGAATGGCTTATTCACCATTCTATTCAAGGGGCTATCTGAGCGAAGTTCTGGTTCTGATGGGGCCAGTAAATTGTTCATGACCATTCTCTATGGTCTATACAATGGAATAAACCTTGACTATGGCTCGGTTCTCTAGCAACAACTCATTCAGAGCCTTGCCTCCTCCTCTCGCCATACTGAAGTGTCCTATTCCAGATTTTGGACACTGATCACCAAGTGGGCAATGGATAAACTTCATGTTCCCACCGTTCCCGATTCCCTCCTCTCCTCCATCAATGTCTTCCACACCACCAAGATCATCGTCACTGATCCGACCAAGTTCTCCTTCGTCGGCTCCATTCCGGAATCCATGTTCGCTGGTGTGTCCAAGGAGAGTTTCATCATGAAGGCCTACAAGGAGTTTCATCCTTTGGGTCCAAGGGAACTTTCTGCAGCAATGGTTCAGTCCACCAATGACGCAGATAAACCAGCTGCTAGAGGAAAGAAACCAGAGAAAGGGAAGATTAAGAAAGCAGCAAAGGGAGCGAAGGGTCCTTCTCCTAAGTAGCGCAAACCCTCAAAGACAGATCTTTCCCCCCCAGCGAAGAAGAAGAAAACTTAGCCGAAGAGGAAACTTGTTCTCTCTTCTTCATCAAGCGATTCAGAGGCTAACCAATCTGACTCAAAAGAGTCAGCTAGAGGCGATACTCTTCCTCACTCGCCTGCACATGAGGTACCAGTTTCATCAAAACTCCCTTCTCCTTCTCATACCACCATACCCTCCATTCCCATCATAACCTCCTCCATTTCCATTCCCTCCATAACTAACCCCATTTCCATTCCCACCATAACCTCCTCTATTTCTATTCCCCCCATAACTACCTCTACTACCATTCCACCCACAACTACTCCTATACCACCACCTATTTTCACTGAAGCCACCAAAACCACCACCAGTGAGATTCAAACCAACGTATCTGATATGGGGGTTCGAACTTCACAACCCGAAACTACCTCTACACCCGAACCTACTTTAGCTCCCGAACCCACTTCCACTACCGAACCATCCGCTACACCCTTATCTCCTACTCACTCTGCTGAAACTGAAACCTTTCTGGGAGGGGAGGATATGACCTTTAACTCCATCTACTACAGCCCCTACCAAGTCCAAAGTGATGATGATGATGATGCTCCTGTTACTAAAAAGCACATCAAGGAACTCCACGAGAAGATTGATAATCTTGTGGCTTCCTCCTCTACCTCAACATCTTACATCTCGGAGGCCGCCATTAAGGGGATGGTGGAAACTTTCACCAAAGCACATGAAGCCTCAATTAGCTCCACTACTACTGCTATTGACAACTCTACAAAGGCGTGTGCTGCGGCGACCGAAAAAGTTGAAAAACTATTTGAAGACGCTAACATTTTTCTTGAGTCTTTACAGAGGGCATCCGAAACCAATACCAAGAAGATTCGCACGGTTGTGGAGAAGCTGGTCCATTCCCTAGAAACAGAAAAAGACCACTTTGCCAGCTTTCGTCAAACCATCAAAGAAGACAATCAGTCTTTTCAGTCTTCGGTTGCAGATCGTCTACTCAGCTTCCAAGAAACTCTTGCCGTCGATTCTAATGCAAAGGATGAGCTTGCTCGTAAAACTTCTAAACTCCATCTTGCAAGTCATCAGCTCTCCCAAGCATAGAAGGAGATCGATTCTCTTCGGTCTGAGAAAGCTGTGATTAAGAGTTGTGTTTTGGATGTTCACGGGGCTCTATCCAACATCATTGAAGCCCATGATCCGATTCTTAACTACTCGGTGAGGCGCACTCTTGCAGAGAAGCCTGCTCCTGCCCTTGCCTTGCTTAGCCGAATCGAAGGGATTCCTAAGAAGGAGGAACATCCGAAACAAGGGGGAGAAGCGAAGGCCACAACTCAATCAAAACCCCCTCCGATTCCCAAAGCTCAATCACTCCCAGTTTCTTCACTAGTTTCTCCGAGAGCACCCAAACCAACAACTGTTCCTGCATCAGGTTTGAGTGCTCAAAGCAAAGACAAACAAATTATCGATGACAGTGATGAAAGTGAGGACCAAGAACCGATTGCCAGCATTCTAAAGAAACAGGCCAGGGAGAAGGAGCTTGATGAAAATGCTCGGATTGCCAGAGAGGCTGAAGCCAAAGAGAGGAAGGTAAAGGAGGCTCGTGATCTCCTTGAAAGCAGAAAAACTCTATTTCCTCCTTGGACTCTTGAAGAGCTTGTTAAAGAAGCTATCGAGTCCCCCAGCACTCTTTGGCTTGAACCAGTAATCTCCTTGGACCGGGTCAATTCGGTGGATTCCCAATTTGACATGCCCTTGACCAGAAAAGCTTTTATCTTCCATGCATTCACCCACATAGCTAAAATCCCTCATCCTCACCCAAAGGTTGATAGGGAACTTATAGTCTTCTATCTGAGGACAGCTTAACCTTAGTATCAGACGTGGAGCGCACAGAAGATCATCAATGTTCGGGTCCTCAAACTCGTTCGGGAGGGTAACTTCACCAATGTCGGATTCAAGGTCTTGAGGGGATCCAACAAAACCGAGCATTCCATCTCTATAGCCGATCTTCCCAACTTAAATCCTCATGACTGGATAATCCTGCACAACATTCTTCTCGTTAATGAAATGGAATATGGTCCGATCATAGATCATTTCAAGAGGATGTTGGTGTGCTATATTTTGGAGGTTGCCAAGTTGGATCAATAAGTTGCAAATGTTCTTAGAAAGAAGCCGACTATCACTCCAGTCGGTTCTGCAAGTGATTTAAATAGAATGCATATGGGAAAGATTGATCCAAAACGAAACTCAGTCATGTTCACCGGGGCAGAAGGTCAAAAATGCTTATTTGCTTTGGCTGACAAACATCTTTACACCACTTCTTGCTTGGAGCATGTTCTGGGAATCATCAATCGGTGCAAATAGAATTCGTAGAGTGATAAGAAATACTTCAACGCCATGATCAATTGGTATATTCACTTCCGACAAACACTTCTTGCTATTATTCCTTGCCTGTTCAAAACCGTGAAGAAAGTCGGTGCCGCAGGTGCAAGCAAGCCGAAGTGAGGTCTCGCCCCAATTGACGCAAAGGAGGAGATTGTTGGGTATATGGTGTTGCGTCTTGGGCTCGTCTCTTAGCCCTATTTTGTATCCGGTATGGGCCTGTCCATCCGTGATTTGTTTGTTAGGGTTTGAGTATTAATAGATGCTTGCATGCATCTTTTTATGTAGTCTTGAATATAGATTTTACGTCTTGTTTAAAAGATATCTTTTGTAACCCTAGAATCCTCTACAGCGGAAGTTCTTAATCGAGCTCTGCTGAGGATTGAGTAATCTAATCATTCGACTCATTCAGATCCATACTTGTGTTTTATCTCATTGTTTTTACGTTCGTTGTTTACCTGTTACAAAGATCTAATCAATCAAAGAGTTTTTAAATCTCATCACATGCTTACCATGTATGCCCTGCATACGAGGTGTACGCCCAACATACTAATTCGCGCCCTAGTACGCTCAACGTACACATGTGTGCACTGCATACTCCTCAAAGTCCAAATTTACAAAAATTCCTCTAAGGGTCCTTTACACTCATTCTCTTACTTGAGGACCAATATGCAAGAAATCTCAATATAAGGGTCCATAATGAAAGTGTCTCAAAACAAGACGTTACAATATGAATAAGATTTACATATGTCAAATAAACTACATTATTTGCATTCAAAGATCCATTTCTTGAAGTCGGAATATGTGAATGCCATTTATATAATAAAGATAACAATGTCAAAGATGAGTTGATTTAAAACAAGTTTTAAGTCAAAAGCATTTTGCAAATATAACTTGTTATTTATAAAACATTGATATTTACTTTATAATTCTTATTAAGATATCTAATCTCATAAATAGAATTTTTATTATTTCTGAATAAGAAGTTGATCGTTATGAAAAAAAATTTAAGTAAATAGTCAATCATTCATAAATTAAACTAAGACATATATTTAGACAAGCTAAATTAAAACATACATTGTTCCAAAAAAAACATTGTTTTATATTACAAGTACATTATGTTCCTAGAACAATTAATAAGGTAAACTTCGAGAGTGTATTAACATTTAAGTACCAAGTAGCTAATTATTATAAGAAAGCTATGAGTTCTATCTGGTAGATACCTGAAGTACTAGTCTCTTCCAGAATGTCGTTCCAGATAAGAGAAGCAGATACTCGTCCAATGTCCAGTTTCTTCACAAAAGAAACAAGATCCATCTATGCGGGCCTTATTGGATTTCTTGGGCTTAAAGATGTTTAGTCGATAAAACATGGGTCTCCTAGATCACACAACATGACTCTTTTAGGCTTTGTATAATTCCTAGTTTGATGTTAGAAACATCTTTATCATTATAGTGATGCCTTTACTAGGTATAATGTTTAGGCATATTGCTCAAAGCAGATAGTTTAAGACTAGTACCTTTAAGAGTATACAAATTCGTATCTCTCACAAGATTTCCTCTTAATACATGAACCCATTTATTGAAGTTGTACCTATTGAATGTTATTGTTTGATTATGTCATTAAAGAAAATGACAATTTCATGGTAATGGTAATGGATTATTTAACTACAAAATTTTAACAAAATTCATTTAGTATTTTCAATATTTAAACTCTTTAATAATTAATACCCTTTTAGTTTCCAAAAACATTAATTATCAAAGTCTAGGATCCAAGTTGCAAAACAAATAAATGGTTAGGTATACTTTATCCCATCCATTTGAATTCAACCCGGTAGATATCAATTATCAATTATATACTACTATATAATTTCTTCATTTATGGGATCACTAATAACAAACTTAATTAGGCATGTTTGATACCATATATGCCTTGAAATTCTTTTGCTTAGGTATCCTTTATCACAAAATATTTTCGATCAAATCGTCCAATTTGAAGAATATGTGTAGTCGGCCTTTAACTTGGTTATAGAAATCGCAAAGATACATCGTCCATCATAATATAACACTAATTAGTTGGGCATCATTTATCCCACTAGTACATACAAGAGATGTGTGAGTGTTCTTCAAAATGGATTGCATAGTTTTGAGGTTTGTAAAAAGGTATTTTAAATGTTTTATAATTCTAGTTTTAAAAACATATGATATCATGGTTATTACATGCATATAATAAACCATGGTACCAATTTTCAAAATAAAATCAACTTTGAAGGTTCTATATAAAAAGCTAGTTTTTATATAATTTTAACGTTAATAATCGATATTAAGTTTGAGTGCATTTGAACCTTTTTATATCTTTAATAAAACTTCTTTTTATTACTTATATATTTGGAGTTTGTATAAGTTTCAAAAATCACCATTTTAAACTTATATTTGTGTATTTCAAAATTTGACGTTATTAACGTTTTTATACAACAAAATTTTATTTTAAAACTATAATTTGTTACATCTTATGTCCACATTATAAATTTTGAAAACCAAACTCCATGTGATGTTTGTTTTGTCCAAAATTATTTTATCAAGTGAAAAACTAACTTATCAACCATACATAATAATTGTATAAAATAAACAACACAAACATGCATAAAATTATATGTACATAAAAAAACCAACTAATGACATTTTTTTGCGAGACAACACAAATGTCAAGTTCATTCCTAAAGGGACATTTTAAGGGTCTAAAAAATCTTCTTGTAATGTTGTTGTAGAAGCTCCCATTTTAGAAAACACCATTTGCTTGCAAAAGATTGGAAAGACTTCTTGAAAGCAATATGTCAGCAACTGTCGCTAAAAGTCCAACAGCTCTTTGTAGACAGCATTAGTGACACTTTCCATAAACTGTCACTGAAAATCCTGCACACCTTTTAGTTGTGAAAATTGCACATTTGTCTTCAAAAAATGCTTCAAATTTATTTATTGTTATATTTTTGTACAAATAAATTATTTCTAACAACTAATCTATTATTTACAAAAATAAACCATGAAAACTAACAAGTTTAATTTATTACATACCATATGAATAAATAAATTACTACACCATTCTTTTATAATGAAAACAACAAACACAACACAACAGACATAATGGTCATTGGTTAGTTTATGCACATCATACATATCAACATACACATTAAACGACCTTTGTTTTTCTAAGACAACTTTAATTGACAAAAGATACATGAAACTTTTGTCACATAAAAAACTAACAATAATAAAGTTGTCATAGAAAATATGCATGAACTTGTTTTTATACAAAACCAAGTTTTCCATAATCTTTACAACTAAAATTTTCAAAAATCAAAAAATCTAACCAAACTTGTAAGGTGGCTCTTGATACCAATTATTGGGTTTTTATTCAAAAATTAGTTTCAAAACATCATATTTAGGCAATGAAAGACTTATAAATTTTGAATAACATAAAAATTTTAAACCCACCAAGGATCATCTTGCAAAGTTTGGAAAGAAAACAAGCACCAAAGAAGAAGATGAAGAAATAACAACATTTCTAGTTCTTTGGGTCCTCTTGGGAGGCTTGGAAGTTGATGAAGAACGATGAACTTCAGAAACACCAACAATTACTCAACTTGATGTAGAATGCTAGTTCTTTTTTATAAAACTCTTAAGTTTTAGTTCATATTAAAATATGAACCAAAGAGAGCAAAATAAGCAAGTAACTTCTTCAAGATCAAAGCAAGAGAAAAGAGGGGGAAAGTGAGTAGAAACTCACGACATTTTCAATCCAAAGGGTAACCCAAAAGTGCAAACCTCTAGCTAGTTAAGGAACACACTTAATCTAAAGGTCCTTAACCATTAAGACCTTTACACAAGCTTTCCCTTCATGCATGCACCCATACCTATTTCTTTTAATTAAAGAATGCAAAAGACCATCACTCTTTATCTAACTTAATTTTGTGCACATCCCTCAAATAAAAGAAAGATCTATTTAAATTTTATAAACTCAAAGATTATAAAATATTAACTTTGTCTTTTGGTAAAAGACAAAAGAGTTTCAACTAGTCCAAAAGGTTGTACATGACTTATTAATTCATACCATATGAAATAATATGTTACTTGTAATTATAAAATAATTATTGAAATACATATTTTCCCAATTAATTATAAGAGTTTATTGAATATTTATTAAAATCAATTTCTAATACATAATTAGTTGTATCAATTTGTTGTTAGTGTAACACATTAGTATCATATGTTAAATAGCAATATCACTTTAATATGATTCTTGAGCATACTAGATCTTTCAATTTTATGGAAGAACTCCAGATAAAGCTTGCAACTTTATCAATCTTGAATGTCTCTAGAGTATTTTATCTTGTAGATCTAGAATGTAAGTGTGATTTGGGAACATACAAATAATAAGGGTTACACATTTACCATTTTGACCAAAAACATGTAGGATGTGCACGAGGTGTGTATTCCCATAAAGTTATAATTTTTATGACTTATTTACATGTATTAAAGTCTTCTGGAAATTTTGAGGCTTGGTCTTAGCGGATTAAGAACTTAATGAATAGATGGGTTTTCCAGACGAACCTTGGCATGTCCGGGCGCTAACCATGACTTGGTGGATGAAAGGTTTGTATCTTCTGTCTTCTTATTGCCACGACGCGGCCATGAGTTAGCCACAACATGGTGGCTTAAGGTTTGACTTTGACTGTTAACCATTGACCTTTTTACTATGGTTGACTTTTGGTCAAACTGTAGGGTTTAGATCATAGGCTGAGATTTAACCTTGGATTATAGGTTTAGGTTGTTGCTATAAATGCTTTCACATTTTGCGAGTTGTAGGGTTTTATGCTTTGTATGTGAGCTGAGTATCCTCACTATGTTACTTATATCATATGTTGTATGTGACCTGCTGATAGCTTGACGTTGCTAATAGTCCAAATTGTTGTATGTTAGTTGTTGATAGTTCAGGGTTGCTGATAACCCAAATTGTTTGTATTTGAGTTGATGATAGCTCGTGGTTGCTGATAGCCCTAATATGTAGTATTTGAGCCACTGATGACTCATGGTTGCTAATAACCCATAATTATTTTATATGTATAGTTGTGATGTGTTGAATGTTATACTTTGGGGAACTCACTAAGCTTTGGCTTACAGTTGTGGGTTTAAATGTTTTAGGAACGTCTAAGGATCATGGAAAAGCATGGGCAAGACTATACATACCCTCCAGTTGTCTTCGTGATTTTGATAGATGTTAAATATGATACTTGTATTTTGAATTTATGTTGTGAAATATGTATTTTGGTAGTTTGTGTTTTTATGAAAATGGATTTCATTTCCTTTAAATTTTGAAAAACAAACCTATGGTGTTTGGCATGTTACATATACCAAAGCCATCTCCAAGCTATTTCTGATAGTTTATTTTATTTACTTATTTTATATAGTTTATTTTATCATTTTTAGCCTTTATTTTTATTTTTGAATTTCAAATTCTATTCTTTCTCTGTCTTGGATCGTATTGGGTACTTTCTCTTTTGCATAAGGTGTTTTGTAGTTTTTTGGAGTCTTGTTGCGGTTGTGGGTTAGCTTGTTGCTGGGTTTGGTGGGCTTTCAAGGAGTTATTGGGCTTTATGGATCAATATTGGAAGAATTGGGCTTGACATGCTAAAGACTTGGATGATGTGGGCTTATGAAGATAGTCCATGGACTCTTGAAAATGATCTTGGACTATCCATATTGAAGCTTAAAGATAATTGGTCCATTTTTAATCATATGAGGTGTGGAAGGGACATAAAGAAATCTTGAGTAGTTGGGTGGAGTGGTGGAAGAAAAGAGCTAATAGTATTTCAGCATTATTTGTGAGGGTGGGGTCTCACCTGCGCAAATGTGTGCGGTCACCCACATAACTACACTTATGGGGGTGTTTTGGTCATTTGGCTCATCAATTTCCTCTAGGTTAGGTCTTGTAGCCACCACTTTGATTTTTCCACCATTGGAGCACCTAGGAGGCACTTTTGGAGAGATATAGCTACATTCTTCTAGTAATTGGTTGACTTTGGCTAAATCCCTTGGATATTTATGAGTTTTGTAGGATTCATGTTTTAGTTATCATTTATATCTTGTTCTTGATTCTGGTTCATAGTTTTTATGCTTGTTTAATACTTTGATCATGATCTTGGTACTTGATGAGCAATTGTTAGTCTTTTTCTTTGGTTTAGCATTGAATCATTGAATTTGCTTAGAACAAGGGCTTTATGATGGTATAAATCATCTCTAGCTTATGGATCATGAGTTCTTTATGGATGTGTAAGCTTTTACATCCTCTGGGAATTAGGAATGCTTTCATTCTTAAGGCTAATCAATTCTATTGAGTTTAATTGCTTCATTTGGGTTCTTGATTATGATTAAGAAGGTGTGTTGTGGGCTTCCCTGACCTCCATACTACCTTTGAGGAATTTTTTCATATCATGTTTCATGATTGCTTTAACCAATTTGGGTTTAATGATAAGCTTACCTATTGTAACATCCCAAAAATCATAGTAAAAAATTTTCATTTTTAAAACCCTTTAATAATCCATAAACCATACAAAAACATTGTTTTCAACAACATAGTCAAAATCAGAGTATCCTAAAATCATCAATCAACAAAATATCCAAGGATGATGTGAACAATCACACCTTCACTTTTCCTGGATCCTCTGATGTACCTGAAACCATGAAATCAAATTGTAAGCCAAAGCTTAGTGAGTTCCCCTAATATACCCCACACCACTAGATTACCCCTGGCCCACAGTCTCCTGACTGGATTGCCTCTGGCCTATAGTCTCCTAAATGGAATGCCCCTGGGTTTGTTAGCCTACAACACAAAGCAAGACCACCTCATCCCACTCGTACTATGTTGACATAGGCAACAGATAAACATAAACATATAACCAGCAAGTACATGTAATCATACAGATCTACCAGTCTAACTGTTCACTACAACATAGCAACATCTTGTATACCGAGGTAACTGAAACAACCTAGTAGGCCGGCATTGGTGCCTTCGACCTACGAGTACAATGAGGAAAAACTCACCTCAAAGTCTAGAAGATAGTTGAACCGATCACTGCTCCAAATACCGACTCTACAGGTCACCTAAACATCAAACATGGACTAAGCCTCAATCTATTACTCAAATTACCCCATTTGACCTAAAGTCAAACTTTGTCAAAGTCAACGGTCAACGATCAAAAGTCAAAGGTCAACATTAACCAAGTTACACCATGCATAACAACTTTACACCCTTCATAAACTATCAAGTGGCTTTTACGAGACAAAACAGCGCTAGGTGTTATGTAGCCATAATTACGCCATGCATACGACGCTGACAAGAACTCTTCTCGTTAAGTTCTTAATACAGAAGAGTATACCACTAAACCTCCAAATCTAAGCTAAAGAATGTCTTAATGGATAAAGTCCCTAATTTTATCCATTTCCATGCATCTTAAGGACACCAAACCAAACCCTAGGTCCAAAAAGCCTTCCATTGTCCAAAAACTCATGCATGGGGAAATGAGAGTTACCAAGCTCTCAATTTTATATGTTAACAACTCCAAAACCGACTGGAAATGATACCCTAATGACCAAGGGTAATACCCATAAGAACCAAAGTTATGGGGACAAAACATAGACATTCTTAAGCATGAACTAGATCTATCATAAAAACTCATAAATGTGGAGACTTTATACCTCCTAGAGATGTATGAGGGAAAAGATTTTCCAAATTCAAGGTTGATTCAAGCTTCTAAGCAACTCCACCACCTTCTTTTTTCTTCAAAAGCACACAGAAGCACTCTTTAAGCTCACAAGGCACCAAAAATAGAATTAGGGTTTCAAAGGAAACGTTTAGGGGAATGAAGGTTGTGAATGGAAGAGTCTCATGAGAGTTAGAACCCTTAAATATGGCTCAAAACCCTGAAGTTGGGGTTTGGGCTTTGGGCAAGTACGCGTTGCGTACCAAGATCTACACCCTACATAGATCATTAAAACCCCGACTCCAATATTTCTTCTACGTAGCGCGTACTTTCCAATAGCTAAAAAAATTGTTTAAAGTCATTATTTGGATTATTATTTTTTTGTTATATAAAAATTTTAATCCAAATGTTTCATTTATTCAAGCTTTTATTATTAAACTAAAAACTAAAATCACTTTGCTAAACAAACCTATAAATAACGAATCAATATAAATAAAAAAATAGCAATTTTTAAGGGAAATGCATGATTTCGCAATATATATATATATATATATATATATATATATATATATATATATATATATATATATATATAACATGTTGGATACAGAACATTTAAAATCTTCTAGCTTTTATCGTTTGACAAATTGTTCCATTTAGAACATAAAGTTTGGTTTAACACTACAAGCTTCTAACTTTTAGTTTAAACAAAAAGCTCCAAATTCAAATATTACTTCATATAGCATTTAACAAAACGGTACAAGATACAAGTTATCCGTTACCAGTTAATTTTGCTTAACACACCCTATATGATCACAAAAATATAATATAATATAATTTTCAAAGAACCCATAAATCATTTTGGTACAAATAGAATTAAATATTCATTTAAATATACTCAATTTTAAAACACTAAAGTTGTGTTTGACACAGAACATTTGAGAACGTTTGAAAGTTTCTAACACTAAGGTTGTGTTTGGCACGGAACATTTGAGAATGTTTGGAAGCTTCTACCTTGTGGAATTTAACAAAATGTTTCAAACAAAAAAATTCATTTGACATTAAAGCTCATAGCTTTTTTAGTTTAAAAAAGCTTCAAACTAATAGTTATCTCATTTAGTTTTGAACAAAACGAGATAGCTACCAGCTCCCTGCCATCCTTATTCCTTAGTTATGCAATACGCGTCCTTCATTGATTCTTTTAACATTATTTAAGATGGAAAATATAATTCAATTAAAGACTATAAATGATTATACGATCTGATCCAAAATCCAAACTAACCAAATTAAGAAACATTTAAACCAAATTGAATTTTAAAATTTCCTTTTCTATCCCAAAATTGAAAATCCCAATGAAATAGTCTTTCAATCGAATACTACTAGATAATTAAACCCATAAATTAAATTATTCTTTGTATAATTTTTTAATTGTATATGGTATTAGATAATAATAAAAAAATAAGCAAAAGAAATTAAAGAAACATATCTCAATCTCAATCTCAATCTTCCCTTGTAATATACATTACCAAATTGCCCTTGTAACCCATCCAACCAATCAAATAAAAAAACTCCTACAATTTCTGTACACAGCTGTCAAAGAATCTCTGAATCACGATGTACCCTAGAAATTAAAATCTTAATAAAGTTACACAAAAAAGTTTTTTTGTTCCAATTTTTATTTAATTTTAATGAAATTAAATGAAATAATTGGAATACCCAACGAAATTGAAAGATCCAACGACTGATTGATGACGGTGATGATTACGTTTGTAAAGATCGTACGGCTCCCACAGATGATCCAACGGACACGGTCTCTTCTCATCCAGTCTCACCCACGGTTTCCCTTTACCACTCCAATGCAACAGGCTCACCGGACCGGAATGCAGCGACCGGCAGCTACCTTTCACATTATCTCCGCCGAGGCCGTGTTGGTTCCACCGGTGGTGAATCGGCTCAATGTTGCCGCCGAACACCAGTAAGAACGGCGGCAAAGAACCCAATTCATAGATTCGTTTCTTTCTTTGGAGTTCCATCCAGTTCTCGATCCTTTTCCGGTAATTCCCTTTTCGCCATTTTTCCATGTCCATTACCATTACGCCGGTGTTGAAGTAACAGGGTTTTCTCGACCCGAATACCCGGGACATCATCGGGTCGGACCAGAAGCTATCGGTGAAGTACTTGGTGAAGTTTGTATGGCAATACTCCGGTGCTCCGATGATCCTGTTCTTTTGCAAGGTGATGTTCCAGAGCTTCTGAATGTCGTCGACGATAACGATGTCGGAATCGAGGTAAATGACGCGATCTACATACGGGTCGAGGATATCGCCGAGATAGTTTCGGGCGTAGTTCAACGGGTTCTCGAGTGCGATCCGGATCGATGACGAGATCAGATTTATGACTGTGTCTTCACGGAAGATATACACCTTGAAGTTAAGCGAAGGGAAAGTAGATCTGACAAGTCGAGTCAAATCCCTTGGACTCGCCGGGTCGAACTCCGCCGCGATGAAATGGAAAAACACGTTTTCCGGACAAGAAGCGTGACGGAGGACGGAGTGTACGGCGGCTATTGAGCCACGTAAGTACTCCAAGTCGATCGTCATTGCGACGTGAATGCTATCGCGTGAGCAGCCTACGCCGTTTCGGTATTCCGGCGCTTCAGTGTATCCAAACAGAACATCAGATCCCGAATGAACCTCCATCTCTCCATTCGCAGGAAAATAACGAATCCCGAAGCACATAAAAGGAAAAGATAACAAGAAAAGGGCGACAATGGCGACGTTTAACGATCGACTGCAAAATCGAAAACGACCCATTTCCGATAGGTAGAAGATTTGTGCTTCAGATCGCTAATAATTCATCTCTCCATAGAAAAATTGAGGATTAAGCTGCAGAACTGAAATGAGTAGAAGGGAGAAGATGAATCAAACCCACACACACACACACAGATGAGTCTAGAATTTATGAATTACGTTTGTGTGTTTGTAGAGAGATTAAAATGGGGTAGTGTGGATAGCTTTCCCTCTCCCTCTCAATCGCTTTCTCTCTTATAAATAATACAAAAAGTGTGTTGGGTGATGGGTGGGTGAGATGGCTAAAATATATTTATTTTGGCAACAAAATTATAATTGAAAAGTATTTGTAATTAAGAATCGTAAGTTCATTGATAAAAACGAATTTGGTGTGTTTTTTGTATTACTTGCCTTTAAAAGTTTGGAATATTGATCTAAGGATAAAGATTTAAAAAAAACTAATAATTTTTTTTTTGATTACTAAGTTTTTTTTTTATTTATATTTATTTTCGGTTTATATACTTTGCATTTGATATTTTCGGTTTTCTTATCTCAAAAGTTGTGAAGTTACTCAATAGGGTCTAATGGGTAATACATAGTAACGTTATGATTCTTAGATTTATAGATGTTATTAAAAAAATTAGTTTTGTCATCTAAAAAGGGGTTGCGATACAGCTTGTTGCTCGTTTACCCGCTACAACTATGTAAAACTTTCTTCTTAATTTAAAAAAAATCGATATTTACACCTTCAATTTATTTAAAGTGTACATATTCAACCGATTATTCCAAGTAAATCGGGAAAAATGATTTAATAACGTAATATATTTATTACTTTGTACACATTTAATTCTTAATATATTTTTTTGTTGCAAAATAAGTTTATGTTGTTTTTTGTATCCATTCAGTACTTACGATCGATTTCTTTATGTCTTTCTCACGGTATTTCACATGGGACAATCATTAATAAGGTGTTCGAAGTTGTCGATGCTTATGGTCGTCGCGGTCTCGGCTGTTTGGTTGATTATGTTTTGTGATTTTTCTTTGGTCTTGTGTTTTGAAAGTTATAACCTCTTCATACGATCTCAGATCTTAACGATCTTTATATCCACATTTTTGCATTTGAGTCTACTACAACTTTCGTTTAGATTATTCTCGTTAAAAATGTAATATATTTTTACTTATGATCTTTATATACATGCATCATTTATAAATGTATGTATGAACGTTTTTTTATTCCCCTAAATTCGTAAGTATAAATACATTGTATTACTTTTTAACGGAAGTCATCTAAACGAAAATTGTAGTAGACTCAAATACGAACGCATAGATATAAAGATCGTTAAATTCCAAAAACATGTGAAGAAATTACGACGTACAGAACACAAAACTTAAGTTAAAGCACAAGACCTAAACAACCAAACATTCGAGGCCGGGATGACCATAACTATCAACATCCCCGAACGCCTTATTAATGAATATCTCACGTAGAATGCTATAAGAAAAACCTAAAGAATTTGGTCATAAATAATAAATGTGTATAAAAACATGGACTTATTTTTCAACAAAGTAAATATTAAAGACTAAATATGCAATATATATATATATATATATATATATATATATATATATATATATATATATATTAAGGACTAAATGTGTACACAGTGAGAAACATATGAAGAAATTACATATGAAGAAATTACGACGTACAAAACACAAAACTTAAGCTAAAGCAAAAGACCTAAACAACCAAACAGTCAAGACTGAGGTTGTTATAAGCATTAACAGTCTCGAACACCTTATTTTTTTTTGGAACGGCCTAGAATACCTTATTAATGATTATCTCACGTACGATGCTATGAGAAAAACCTAAAGAAATCGATCATAAATAATGAATGTGTACAAAAACAACATGGACTTATTTTGAAACAAAAATATTAAAGACTAAATATTCGATATACATATATATATATATATATATATATATATATATATATATATATATATATATATATATAAGGAATAAATGTGAACAAAGTAATAAATATATTATCCTGTTAAGTCATTTTTTTCGGCTTACCTTGGAGCATTCGGTCATAAGAACTGAATGTGTACAGTTTAATCAAGTTGAAGGTAAATGTAGACGGAAAAAATGAGTGACAATCTGTACAAATCAAAAAGTATATTATCTTTTAAGCCATTATCCCTATTGATTTAACATAATATTTAAAATATTTTACAAGTAAATTACATTAAACGTTTGTTTATTTTAAAGAAATGATTCGTGCACAATATTTTTTCATATATAGAACAATCTATGATTTAGAAGGTTTAGTATACACATCATACAACCTTTTAAAACATAAACTATTATGAATGACAGAAAGTTATTTTATACGAATTAACTCCATTTTAAGAAATATATATATATATATATATATATATATATATATATATATATATATATATATATATATATATATATATATATATATATATATATAAAAGTTTGAGAATTCATAGTTTTCAGATAACCCTATAACTAATAGTAGAACGTTAGATCAATTATTTGGATGGCTTAGATGATTCGTGACATAATATGTAAACAAGATCAAATCTAATGGGTTTTTATGTTTAAAATTGAAAGACGTGAGGATAATCTTAGTAACAGATATTTGGAAGAAAATATTGATTATCCAAAGTTTCATCTCTCTGTCACACAAAAATTCACATCACCCCCAAATACTACGCCTCTAACGTATTTATCACCTTCCTCGTTATCTCCCTCCCGCCTCCATTAACCGTCATTCCACAAATCAACTGATATAATCTATGCTCGAGTCTCCGTCATCACCATCAAAAAAAAAAATTAAAAATCCATCGAAGAGGCTTTGATTGTGTGCTGATATTTCCGTTGTTATTGACAAGTATTTCCTCTGTCAACAATGACCATTGCTGGCTATGAAGCCATTTCTGCTATTTCAGGATGGTTTTTCAATCAGACGATACATATGGTTCCTCCACAAAACACCACCTACCGGAATCCATGGCCATCTCTCGTCATCTACAAAACGGTGAGTGAGATCTCTCATTCCTTCCTTCCACAGTCATATCGCCTCTAAAAATCCGCCTTCTCACTCATGTTCTTCCTAGACATTTCCTTTCCTCCTTTATATTTATATCCACACCTGATTCAGGTTCATCGTCCCTATCATCGTGGCGTAGACTTTGAGTTAATGATAAATCTAGAATAATAATTAGCTGCAATAAATATTAGACTAAAATCTTGTAACAATGATACTAGGTTTCATCAAAGGAAAAGAAAATTGTAAGAAGCAAAGTGATGTCTGAATTGCGAATCGTCACTTTAACAAGTGTGCATAGTTACTTTCATCTTACACATAGATATGAAGTATTTAATATAAATTACATGATATGCGTGGATATTATATGTGTTCTTTATATTTATGTTGGATGAAGAAAATTTACATGTTTTATTCGATTTAAACCGTATATGTATTTTATACCTATAATTATGATTGGTAAAGATGGGTAGACAATATAGATGATGAAATAAATTATGAGAGGCCTTGATGTTTAAGCTGATATAGTCATCTAGAAGAGTACAGATGATGACCACAGACAATTCTAGATGGTATAGTGGAACGTTGGGAGGATCGTAACCTTCAATCTGTGTAAGATTAGGAAACTTAATGCAAGAAGGATGTTCCCAAGGAGTTGATCTCCTTTGGAATGCTATGTAATGTTTATTGTTAGGTCTTAGCGACTTTATGCATAATCATTACAAGAGGATCTATGCATATAAGTTTAGAATCTAATAGATTTTAGTAAATGGCATGAATTTGGAATTGTTGCAATTGCAGTAAGGATTTGGGACTGTTAAAAGAGGATCATTAGAGTTATGTTCAATTGATCTATTTCACAAAGTAAAGATCATAGACAAACATAGTATGCATACTTAGTGTATGGTATGACTAGTGTTTAGAAAACATAGTGTACATGCTTGGAGCATGGGACAACTATTGTTTTAAATTCATGAATAAAGTTGATAGCTGAAACAGTATACAATGAATAATGCATAATCATATGGTAATAAATAAAAGGTGTTTTATTTATGTTCATAGGTTTTGATACCATATTGGATTCAACTATTATTGTGTTTTACTTTGCATATTTTAACTTCCTGAATAACTAGGTCATTGTTCTGTATGACTAAGTTATTCAAACCATCCACAGTCGGTCATATGTTGGAAGTAACATGTATTAAGACTATAATGGGTTGGCTTGTAGAGGTCTAAGATGCTGGACAACGGGTTACAACACTCATGAGTGCTCATAAGTTCTGAGTATTGGATTCAACCCGCGCTCATTGGAATCACTTCATGGATTTTATCACGAGTGATCATGAGACGATAATATCTTATATTCTTCAAACCTAGAGATATGAGTTGTTACTATGAGTTGGTTGTACATTGATTGCACGAAAACGCATTCGGTAACTTGGTGTTATAAAAATGTGCCTTTGTGTATGATTCAACAAGTAGTAGAACAAGCCATATGAGCCGAAGTTTATCCATTCCTTTTACCTTCAAGATAAAAGCGATATATGTGGGCCCCTCAATGATTTGATGATGATAAATGGAAGTGCTCGACCAAGCCAGGGCTGATTTGATTTGTTCAATTAGTCAGTCGTCATAAATCGAAAATCAGGAAACGACAAATAGACAGAGAGAATGATTATAATCCATTTCTCAGTCCATATGATATCTAGAATGGAGGAATATACGATCCCTTATCTAATGGACAAGTCATTGATAAAGGTCAGAGATCATCGGCAAGGTCAGAGTTCAACAGAAGCTTTTGAGAGCTATGATTGTCAGTCGGTTCTTGAAATCATACGCAATAATAGTTTTAGACTTATCTAAGTGTGAGACTGTTGGATTAATGTCTAAGTCCATAACTATAATTGGTAAGACTTGACCCGACCCGACATGGTCCATTTGGGTTGCATGTCATCATGCATTTGGATAGACTATAATAAGAGAAATATCACTTAAGGGTTATAAATATATTATAAGTTCTAATATATTAATAGGATTATTTAATTAGTATTGATCAATAGTTAATTTAGAATTAATTCAGTGATCAAAAGAAGACTAATTAAATATATGGGTTGATTGTGTAAATCATCTATACTTGTATAGTGGGCTAATGCTCCATGGATTATGAAGTCGGGCTAAAACCCATAGGATGATCCATGGATGCTCCATGGTGTGTTTGAACCCATGGATTCAAGGAAATGGAAGGCCATGACCGTTAGGGTTTACCCTAATTGTGACACTATATAAAGATCATATCATTGGGAAAATCGGCCACTAAGGTGTAAAAGTGATAGGGCTAGCCGATTTTCATGAAGTGTGGAATTCTCTCAAGTCTCTCCAAGTGCATATGATGTTGTGTGAACCATTTGAGGTGTCACACTTGGGGCACTAGGAACTCAAGCTTCATGAAGACTTTCTACATCAAAGAGGTATGTAATTCTAACTTGATATATTCATATGAATCATGTTATTATGCTAGTTAGGATGAATAACTTGGAAAGTTCATACTTGCATGTATAATAGAGAAAACATATATCCAAGGTATTTAGGGTTGCATGTACAATTAGGAGTGTTAGAATGCTCAAAAATCAACATTTCCACATGTCCCAACTGAGGATGTGTGTAGCCGATGAGATTGCAGTGGTCCCTTTAGAGGACATTCAGATAGACGCAAGCCTGAACTAGATTGAGAGGCCGATAGCAAGGTGAAGTTCTTGAGGAATAAAGAGGTGCCCTTGGTTTAGGTTCAGTGAAAGCATCGGAAGGGATCCGAGTGGACTTGGGAGCCGAATTCTTAGATGCGAGAGCAGTACCTCGAGTTGTTTCTGGAGGATGACTTCAAGGGCGAAGTCTGATTCTAGTGGGGGAGAATTGTAACATCCTGACTCCCAGGTTTGACATTTAAATTAATTTATTTATTTTGAGAGGGCAACTCGACGAGATTGAAGCACCAACTCGCAAAGTAGAGAATATTATGGTCACAAGATTTTTAGAGTCTACTCGACGAGTCGGAGGTCCCCGACTCGATGAGTAGGAGCTGAGTGAGGAAATCCTGATTTTTCATGTTTGTGTCCTATTTAAAGAACCTTAAGTCCTCATTTCCGCCACCCTTGTCACCCTACGACACTGTGTGAAACCCTAATCAAGCTATAACCTTGTGTGTAAGAAAGAGAGGCTAGTATTGTGAGTTTTAGTGCATTCTTGGAGGAAAGTTGAAGAGCAAAAGACATTGAACAGGAAGGAGCTTTGGGATCTGGTGTTCATTCATTCCTAGTGTTTGTTTGAAGGTAAAAAGTCACCATCTTGCTCATTGTTTTGGTTAGATCTCGTTTTAGGGAATTTAGAGCCTTTTCCAATCCTTTTTGGAGTTCTAGAGTGTTATGAGCTTGTCATTGAGTTGACACTCTAGATCTGGACAACTTGAGGTCCCATGAACCCAAAGATCGCAAGTCTCCATGCATGAAACCCTTATGGAGCTTGTTTTGGCATTTTGAGCCCTAGATGCCATGCATGAACATAAAGCTTGTAGCTTTACGTGATATATGAGCCTTAGAAGGTTAGATCTAGAATATGAGACATCATTTGTACCTAAAATCATCTAAATCATAAAATGAACTGAAGGGAGTCGATGAGTCGGTGAATTAACTCGATGGGTCGGTTAGCTTTTTTCCCGACGAGTCTAGACTGTTGACTCCAATGTTAACTTCTGTTGACTTTTAGGGAGACATGGATTAGAGACCATGGAGGGGTAAAATGGTATTTTACCCTTCCTAATGGTTAGAGAAAGAGGTTAGCTTAAATTACTTAGTTTGAGGTAATAAGTGTTAATTAGAGATGATTATCATGTGTAGGCGAGGATTAGACCGTTCGAGGGTTACGAGGATTACTTGCTTACTTACGAGGTGAGTCTTCTCACTATACTTACCATGAGTGGTATCATTGTGTGACCGATGGGTCTTGTATGCTTATATTACAAAGTGTGATATCCTGCATTACGCCTTTGTGATTTATGTTGTGTATTATCCCAAACTTTATTGAGTTCGGACCGGAGGGTCCAACCCGAGTTGTGGGACTGGAGGGTTCCCACTGAGACATATTGACCGCAGGGTCTCTTTTGAGATATAGCCATGGGAGGCTAATATGATGTGTTTGGTATTTTGGGGGACTCACTAAGCTTTGTGCTTACCGTGTTATGTGTTATGTGTTTCAGGTACTTCTCAGGATCACGGGAAGGCGCCGACTTGATTGTACACACGAGATGGAGTTTATAGTTTGAGGATCCTGGATTCTATCAAACAATTTATGAATTTGTGTTTGTGATAATTAAAACAATCATGGTTTTGAAATGTGATATTGAGAATTATGTGGTATGAAAATGAAATTTTTGTTTTGAAAATTTACGGTTTTACATTGAAACACTTGGATAAATTTTAAAATAAGTTTGTTAAACCTCCTATTTCTCGGTCTCGAGTTCTTCAAAAATTTTGAAGTAGGCTTTACCCAAATCAATCTAAGATGTCGGATAGTAATCTTACTTATAAAGAATTTGAATGCGGTGTGGCATTATGGTCATGACAAATTTCCAGGTCTTGGTGGTTTCACTTTTGGGTTTATTAGATGAAGTTGATATCTAATGGACAAGGATATTACTGATGTTGTTGTAAAGTTTTTTTTTATTCCAACACATTTTGTAGTGGGTGTAATTCCTCTTTTATAGCTCTTATTCGTAAGGCTCAACATGAGAAGAATGTTAAAGACTTCCGACTTTTTAGTCTCATTGGGTGTTCATATGAGATTGTTGGTAAAATCCTAGCTAACATGTTGTCTATCATTATCAATAGCTTGATTAGTGTAAAACAATATTCTTTCATTAAAGGAAGATAAATTCTTGGTGATCCTGTTATTATGGATGATGTGCTTGCTTGGTGTAAGACTAAGAGGCATCCCACTTGTAACATTGGAAAAATTCATGAGGTATTATTTATTTATTTGTATAATTATATAATTTGTTTTGGGACTTGGTAGAGTTGGACCTTTCATGCAGGTTTAGACGAGGCTGTACGCTGGGCGTAAATCCTTGTGGATGCGCGGAGTAAGAGGTTCATGTGGAATGTGGAGGCATGCATGTATACGATGCGTACAAGGATGTACCAGCAGCGTACATGTTCATACCAAAAACCCTAATTTTAAGGGTTGAAGCCCAATATAATGTCATTAAGTCCCAAGTGTTTGCCTCCCTATCAGCCCCTATTGTCCAGAAACCCTAATATCGAACCCTATAGCATATTGGTGTGCTCTTGACCTTTTTGAGTGTATTTCTTTTGGTAGTGAGGTGTCTTGGAAGAAGAAGGAGTTAATGAAGGAGCTTTGTTGGAGCTTGAGCTTGTAGATCCAGAAGTTTGGCACCTTCTTTAGTTGTAAAAAGGTATAAAATCTCAATCTTGGTCTTTGAATGCTTTGATCTCTCGATGTTGTGGTTTATGTCTTCTTAGTCCCTAAATTTGGGTCTTGGGAGTATGGATTACTTCAGACCTTTTGGGTTGTCCCTTTTGATGTCTTAATGAGTCTAGAATCATAAAAAAATGGAGCCGTGGACGCTAAATCTTTTTCATGCATGAGTTATAGCATCTTTAGAGATTAAGAAGTTAGGGTTTTAGTGTAAAGCTCTTTATGGCCATGTAAACCCATAAAGTTGGAGACTTTATGGTTAGGGACACTATTTAAGACCTAGATCTGGTTTTGGACATGGTGGCTTAAAGGATTAAGGTGTGATTCAAGAATTCGGTTCAACCAAAGGATGTGAGGATTACTCTTGAGTACGTGGCGTGTACTTGATAAAACCACCAATTTCGTTTAAACCGTATGTTAGGTGTACTATTGAGTATGCAGGGTGTACTCAGCATGTTGACCAACGCTGACTTTCGACCATTTCTGCATGTTGACTTTTTTACCTTGGATCTTGGGCGGATGTTTTGACTCAGGAAGGGCATTTTGGTCATTTGACCACCTTAGGGTTGCTCTTGTAACTCCTAGGCCTTATGGCCCATTTGTTGGTGCTTGTTGGGCCTTAGTGGGTTTTGTAGCTTTCAGCCATAGTTTTGGACCAAACTTAGCAAGGGGTAAAAATGGTATTTTACGCTAATTATGGATAGAAGGTCTTGGTTTAGAATCCACTTATTAATTGGATGTTATTTGGTAATGATAACTCAGGGATCCGTCAGACCAGCAGCAAGAGATTTTTAGTGAGATTCAGCAGTCTTAGGTGAGTTTCCTCACCATATATAGCAGGTCGAAGGCACCAAAGCCAACCCATGATCTGATATGTCAGAATACTCATTGTCTGTGTGACACTAGTATGTGTATGTGCTTGTATGCTTTCTGGATGGAGCCTGATGATTATCCTATATGTTATTATTTGTTATGTGGCAGGAACTGTATGTGGGTGGGCCCCCGTTATGCGAGTTAGGGTGGGGCCTATTATGCGAGGTAGGCTAGGGGTCGTTACACTCAATTTGAGCAGCGCCCGTTATGCAAGTTAGGGTGGGGCCCCTTATATGGTGTTTATGTATGGTATGCGATATCTTGAGGAACTCACTAATCTTTGTGCTTACGGTTTTCAGTTTATGTTTCAGGTACTTGTGGTTCCAAGGGGAAGAGTTCGAGATGACTGCATCGCACACACCACATGGTTTCCACTTTTAAGTTATAATCTGATTGATATGATGTTTGATACACTTATTTTCATTTGGATTGTATGGATGATGTTTTGGAATACTGTTTTTAGTAAAATTAAAAATGAAAATTTTGGATCATATTTTTGGAACATTACAAATTGGTGTTAGAGCCTTGGTTTGAGGGATTTGGGCACACTATCGGGGGTATCTGAACTCAAACTTAGGGTTTGGTAAAAAAATTTAGAATGAAATACATTTTAAGAAAAGGGTTTTTCTAAATAAGACGGGGACTGGTGCATGCAATAAGTCGATCTCAAGTAAGTTTTCCCAAATTACCCATATATGTTCATATGTTATGCTTTGATCTATGAATCTGGGAATCACATGCTTGTTAGGGCTAAGGATATGCTTAGTTTTTGCATGATAGAAAGCTAGGAGATATGCCTTTTTATGCCTATTGTATGGGATTGTAGAATTGCATGCTAATGTTGATTAGTTAGTGATAGGGTGACCGGATTAGGCAATGTTTGAACCTGGTTACTTGATGCCCAAATGTTGCTTACTTTGTGCTTTAAGGGAGTTCTAACCAGTTTTAGCTAACCAGTAAGCGAATATGCTAAGTTATATATTATTATAACTAAATAATTAGCGAAGGCTAGGTTTTAACTCTACTGCATAACTCTAGTTTGAGTCTAACTGTTGTAGTGTGAGACCTCTCATTCGAAGAATTACTTGGTTTTTATAATATGTAATTGTATTTGTGAGCTAGTTAGAGGAACCTAGTGGGAGTTCCTTCTATAGCTGATGACAGAGAGCCGAGTTGAGCTTGCCCTAGGAAAACCTAGGATGAGATCTAGTGTTGAGAGCCTTATCTGTGAGGGATAGTTGTATGGATAAAGTGACTTGGGGTAGTCAAGGAAATCCTTGAGGAAAGTACAATTAGATGTGGAAGGTAGTATGGGGCCGTACTACTAAAAACAAAGGATTTGTACTCGATTCAAGGAGGGATGTGATGAAACCAGGGAACTTGTGGAGTTTGCGATTCCATCAATATATATATATATATATATATATATATATATATATATATATATATATGGGTATTTTGATGGTTTATACGGTCTATTTCTAGTATGGTGACATTAAGAGGCAGACGTGTTGGCAGTTCTGGTGCTAGTGAGGGTTTGGGATCAGGTTCTGGAGTCAGAAAGCTTGATGAACAGACAAGGGAGATTCATCTCATCTGAGATTACATGCAATATCCTTGAGTAGACTCCTATGATCTTTGGCACGGTCAAGGAGGGTATAATGGAGATTGTGGATGAGCGATGTAGCACATTTCGCATTGAAATGGTGGCTTTGGTTGGGACACGTTCTTTAACCTTCAAATAGTTCCAAGCATGTGGAGCACCAGATTATCACGGGGCGAGGGACCCAATTGCGAGTAGGAGGTGGTTAGCAAATGTTGCTAACGCCTTCCGTACCAGTCGTTGTCCCGAGGGGGACAAAGTCAGACAAGCCTCCTGCCTTATGAAGGTCAGGGAACAAGACTAGTAGGAGGAGGTAGGATGTGTGGTGGGTGATGATGTTGTTGATGTGATGACCTGGGAAGATTTCTCAACTAGATTCCGAGCAAAGTTTGCACCAGTGATTGAGATGCAGTAATTGCCGCTAGAGTTTCAGGATCTCCGCCAGACTACGGAGATGGTGGATGAGATCACTGCTATGTTTCGGGAGAAGGCACTCATGGTTTTGTAGTATGTGGTGGATGAGGAGATGAAGAAGGCCCAATATCATGAGATGTTAAGGAGTGACATTCGGCAGTTTGTGAGTCGGTCCAACTACAAGACATTAGAAGATCTGATAGCTCAAGCTAGGGTGAGGGAGATTGATCTGGAGATGGAGAAGAAGAGGAAGCCATATTTTGTGTCGAATGCTGAGGGTTCGGGCTAGAGGCCCACGGTTGTTGATTCGAACGAGAAGGACTAGCAGGGTCGAGGCCGCTGCAGTAAGTGCGGTAGGTTGCACGAGGGGACGTGCAAGGTGGGTGGTTATGGCTGTTTCAAGTACAGTTGGACTGTCAAATCAGCAGGGATTGTACTGCTACCACCACTATCACCCCTGCTTATTTGCTTTCAATACAATCATAAGGGCCACAAGAAGACCCATTTTCCGAGTTTGGTTGTAGTAGGATAGGTGTCAGCATCTACTCCTGCGACTCTTCGGATTACTGACGGCCGCAAGGTCCGGACAGACGCGCCTGTAGCGAAGAGCAGGGCCTTACAGTTGATGGCTGAGGAGGCTCGTGCAACTCCCGACGTGGTGACGAGTGTGTATCTTCTCCTCATCTCTTTATTTATATTGAATTGCTTACTTATGTTTGTGTGTTTTATTTTAGGATCGTTCCTTGTAAACGATATTTCTGCATTGGTATTGTTCAATTCGGTGACTACCCGATCATTTGTATCGCTTGCATTTAGCAAGAGATTTGCCGGAGCTCCGGGGGAGCTGGATTGTCCTTTAGATGTCGAGATTTCCGGCCATTAAAACCATTTATGGTATTCCGGTCACCATGGTGTGAATATTTTTTTAACAGAAGTTTGAATTGGGTGGATAGAGTCAAATCCATGAATTAACATAGTGATGATAATGTGTATTTGTTACAAATGTGCATTTAAAATATTTGGGATGGTTCCTCTACTTCTTTTGGGGATGATTTGTGTTCAGGCATGTGGTGCTTAAAATTTTGTTTCCCATCATATACAACTTATAGAATTCTAAATACATTACGATTAAGGAAAATTTGAGTCACGAGTCTATTTTGGATTCCAATCATATACATCCTATAAGAGGGGTCGAGATTCTCCAATAGGAGGGGGTATCTCACATATTGATTATGTTTCTTAGTCTTTGGCTCCTAAGGAGTGGTGTAGGTCTTTTTCGGGAACGGATGAGTTCTTCGTGGATTCAGATCGCTCTTTTATTGATGAGAAGATGTTACCAGTTTAAATTTCTCCTACTAGGTGGATTAAGGAAGTTCCTATTACAATTAACGTCTTTGCTTGGAGGTTAGCTCTTGATAGACTTCCTACTAGGTTCATTCTAGATAGGAAGGGTATTTTAGTTCCTAGTTTATCTTCTTATGTTGTTTGGTTGGTTTAGTTCAAGGCATTGTGTTTTCCATCTCTTAATAAACGAGTATTGGAAGGTGCTTTTTATGTGCATTGATGGATGATATAAGACTACATTAATTCTATGCTTTTTGGTGTCACAAAACCAAAAGCATCCTTTATTTTTGATAACGTAGTTATAAAGTTTTTCCTTTGGTGCAATGCTAGGTGCAATAAAGACATTAATTGGGTAGGGTGGCTTCAAAACCTAAAACTTGCTATTATGTAATATTTTTTTTCTTTTTCTCAACTAATTTTTTGCTAGTCCGATGTTTTTGAATAAATAATGTCATTCGATAAAAATATCAATCCCTCCGATTATTAAAAGAAACACCTTTTCTAGTAAAGACCACGAAGACATGCATAAACATGTAGACGAAGTGATCGAAATCATTGACAACTTCGATATTGCAAGAGTTACAAAAGATGAGTTGATGCTACAAGTGTTTCCGATAACACTCAAAGATGCTACAAAACGTTGAGTCAAACATTTGACATCCATTTCAATTAACACATCGAACTATTTAAAGTTGTAACATCCCAAAAGTTTCATAAAATTTAAACTTTTCAAAACAACCCTTTTTAAATAGAATTGTTTACAAAAACCTTTGTTCCCAAAACATTATTTAAAAAGCAGAATCTCTTTCAACATAGTTCCCAAAAGATTCACATTGCAGAGTTTCCCAGAAAGCACCAGTTTAAAATGTGAGGATGTGTATGGTCATGCCTTCACCTTGCCACGTTCCACTGAAGTACCTTAAACCATAAACCAAAACTGTAAGCACGAAAAATAGTGAGTTCCCCAAAAGTACCAATACCCAAACAGATAACATATGCAAATAACAACATGCATACAACGCCTTAAGCATGAATGGAACACCCTATCGGCCTACAGTCCATTTGGTATGCCACAGAGCCTTTAGTCTAATTGGAACACCCCACCGGCCTACAGTCTGTCTGGTACGCTCATAGAACTTTCAGCATGACTGGTACGTGTCACCGGGCCTTTACCCTATTTGGACCGTTCTTTGGGCCTTCGGCCTGACTGGTATGCCCGACTGGCCTTCAGTCTATTCGGGACACCTTGGGTCTATTGGCCTTCAACACAAAGCAGGTCCGCCTCAACCCAACCGCACAAAACATGTCGACATATACATAACAATTAAACATATAACCAGTCAATAGACAAATAGAAAGATCTTACAGATCACGAATCATAGCATCATCCTATCTACAAAGACACATATCTAACAAATCATAACAACATAGCAACATCCTATCTACCAGGATATCGATCTAACAGATCATAACATCATAGCAAAATCCTATCTACCAGGATACCGATCTAACAGATCATAAGATAAATCGGGATAACAATCTAGAAAGGCCGACATTAAAAGATCTAGTATGTTCAAGAGTCATATTAAAATGATACTACTAAATAACATATGATCCTAAAGGTCACACTAACAACAACTTGATATAATGATTATTTATTAGAAATTGATTTTAATAAATATTCACAAACTCATATAATAATTGGGAAAATATTTATTTCAAGGAAATATTTATTTTACAATACAAGTAACAAATTATTTCATATGGTATGAATATAATATGTCATGTACATCTTTTTGGACCTAATAATCCTCTTGTCTTTCAGCAAAAAGACAAAGTTTATATCTTATAAACTTTGAGTTTATAAAATATAAACTCTTGACTTGTCTTTTCTTCTTGGAAACATGAGATGAAAATAAAAGACATTTGCATTGGTACAATGCAAAAGAATCAAACCTAGGAAGATGTGTTCATGACATAGGGTACAAAGTTGTATAATGGTTAATAACTCTTCGACCAAAACTCCATTATAAATAAGAGGTGAGTGCTCTCATTTTTCTTCACTCCATTCTCCTTGGCCAAGTTCTATTTCTACTTCTCCATCTTCTCTCTAAAGTCTTGAACTTTGAAGATTTTTTTTCTTGCATTCTCTCTTTAATTCATAATCTTGTTTTGGCTTAAAAGCTTAAGAGTTGTAGCTAGCATTACATCAAGTTGGCACATTATTGGTGTCTTAAGGGTTCATACTCACCTCATCAACTTCCAAGCCTCCCCTAGAGGACTCAAAGTGCTTCAAAGGTTGTTACCACTTCTTCTTTCTATGGTTGTGTTTTAAATCTTTCCTTTAATAGCAAGATGATCCTTGGTGGGTGATAAAATGTTTATGTTATTTTATAAAACTCAAGTCTTCCATTTGTCATTATTTGTAGTTTTTGAAACTAGTTTTTAAATAAAACCCAACAATTGGTATGAGACCCACCTTTCAAGTTTGGTTAGATTTTTGATTTATGGAAATCTTAGTTTTTGGATAATATGGATAACTTGTTTTTGTATAAAAACAAGTTCATACATATTTTCTTTGACAACTTTATAATTGTTATTTTCTGTGACAAAACTTAAATGCATTTTTGTCACTTAACATTTTCTTAGAAAAACAAAGGTTGTTTTATGTTTAAATGTATTTTAGAGTGCATCAACAAGTCTTGGACCATTTGTGTTGTTGTTTGTGTGATTTGGTTGAAAATAGTTTGTAATATTCTTTTATTCATAAAGTATGTAATAAAAGTAACTAGTTTTTATTCTTGTTATTTTTATGTAATAGATTAGTTTTAGACTAGATTTATTTTATGAAAAATGTAACAAGATGAATATGGAGGTCATTTCTTGAAGAACCATGGAGACCCACGGGTTTATAAAGATTTTATAAAGGTTGATAACTTTTATAAAAGGTTTTATAAAATTACAATAAAGTTGGTTGTCATTGCAAGTGGGAGATTGAAGACCACATGAAGAACAAGTTGTAATATTTGGTCCCCTTGTCCCTTAGCAAAGGACTTAACACTTTTGTGTTGGCTCACAAAAGTGCTATATACTTTAAGGCTTGATTATGTCAAATGCATGCTTGTGTTGTTTATTTTTCAAGTAAATATTTTGTGTGGTTGTTAATTTAGTTTTTCACTAACCCAAATCATTTTTTGAAAAAATGAATATCACATGGAGTTTGGATTTCAAAATGTAAAATATCGACATTAGACGTAACATATTTTAGCCATAAAATAAAAAACGGGTTTTATAAAATTGTTAATTACAGCAACTTTTGAAATATTGAATTATTGTTGTAAAAATCATGGTTTTATAACTTATTCAAACTCCAAATTATTATTTAATGAAATGAAGTTTTATTAAATAATATTAAAAGGGTTCTACATGGCGCAAACACAAACTTAATACTAGTTATTAATTTTAAAATTGAACAAAGTCGAAATATAAAAACCGGGGTTTTTATAAGAACCTTAAAAGTGATTTTTAGAAAATTGATACCCTAACATATTGGATGCATGCAATTGTCATGATATCACATGTTTTAAATAGAATAATAAAACATAAAAATCCACTTTTCAAATTGCAAGTCTATGCCATCCAATTTTAGAAACATTTGCATGTCACTTGTATAATGCTAGTAGGATAAATGATATCTAACCATTAGTATTATCTTTTGATGGCCAAAGTATTTTTGCGATTTCTATAACCAAGTTATAGGCCAATTGTACAAGTTTCTCTAATTGGATGACTTGATTGGAAATCTATTGTGATAAAGGTCACCTAAGCAAGAGTGCTCCAAGGAATAGATGAGACCAAACATGTCAAATTAACAAATGGATTGTTAAGGGTCTCATAAATCTAGGAATTACATATTGTGTAATTAATACAAGTTATTTACCTTGTAAAATTGGGTAAATGGGATAAAGAATACATAACCATTTATTTGATTTGTAACTTGGATCCTAGACTTTAAATAATAATGTTTTTGGAAACAAAAGGGTATTATTATTTAAAGAATTAATTACTAAATGAAAATTTTGTTAAAATTTTGTAGATGGCTCCACCAATTACTTTAACACATCACCCAATGAAGTTTCGATCAATTCTTGACGAATAGAAACTCAACCACTCCAACTTTTTGGACTGGCATAGAAATTTAAGAATCGTTTTGAAACAAGAAGAGAAAGACTATGTCCTTGAAAAGAAAACTCTTGATGAACCACCTGCTCTCCCTAAGGCTGCACATGATGCATGGCTAAAGCATGTAGATGATTCACTTGATGTTTCATGTATCATGTATCATGCTGCCTGTTTGATTCTCGATCTTCTATTGGATCTGGAACACTATACTACATTTGACATGATTGAACATCTCAAGGAGATGTTTAGAAAACGAGTTAGAACTGAAAGGTTTGACATTATGAGAGCACTTCATGCCATAAAAATGTAGGAGAATGGGAATGATAGCACACATGTTCTCAAGATGAAAAGCTACTTGGATCAATTGGATAGATTGGCATCTCCATACCCACAAGACTTAGCTACAGATATCATCCTGAACTCTTTGCCAAAGTCTTACAATGCTTTCATCATGAACTATAACATGAATGGGTGGGAGAAACCAATCTCTGAGTTGCACGGGATGCTAAAATCTGTAGAGAAGTATATCCCAAGTAAAACTACCTAAGTTCTCATGATTAGGCAAGGAAAAGTCAAGACGAACAAAGGCAATAACTTCAAGGGAAATCCACAAGCTAGAAACGGCAAAGGGAAGAAAGCTCCTCAAAACCCACCACCCAAGAAGAAGGAAAAGGTTTCCAAGTATGACACATGCTTTGAGTGTGGAGTTGTCGGGCTTTGGAAAAGGAATTTTCCTAAGTACCTCGCAGACTTGAAAAACAAAAAGGTCGGTGAAGGCCTTTCAGGTATATCCATTTTCATGATTGAAATGGGATTATTTACCTTTTCATCAAATACTTGGGTATTAGATATTAGTTGTGGAACTCATATTTGTAATTCGTTACAATGGATCAAAAAGAGTAAGGAACTAAAAGCAGATGAGATGGTATTGCATCTGGGCAATGGAGCACTGGTTGCATTCCAAGCAACATGACATTTTGATTTATGTTTACCATTTGGTCTGTGTGTTTAATTATTTCTATTACTAGAAATATCATTTCAGTTTCATGTTTGAGAAACTATGGTTATGATTTCAAATTTTTTGATGATAACATTCACTCCTTCCTAAAAGGAATCTTCTATTTTAAGGCTAAACCAATAAATGGAATTTATAAACTAAACCTAGATGATATCCCAAAAAATAACTCCCTTTATCATGTTAACACCAAAAGGCTCAAACCAGATTTGAATGAAACATATCTATGGCATTGTATCCTTGGACATATAAACAAGAAACGCATATCTTAACTCCAAAAGAGTGGACTTTTAGGGGAAAATGACACTGCGTCAGTTGACATATGTGAATCTTGTTTATGTGAAAAGATGACAAAATCCCATTTCTTTGGAACAAGTGAAAGTTCAAGTGTGTTATTAGGCATCATACACACTGATGTATGTGGACCTTTTACAATAATGTCTAAATATGGTGAGAGATATTATATCACCTTCACTGATGAATTCAGTTGTTTTGGTTATGTATATTTGATAAAACATAAACATGAAGCATTTGAAAAGTTTAAATTGTTTCAAAGTGAAGTTGAAAACCAACTCGACAAAACAATCAAAATCCTTCGTTCGGATAGAGGAGGTGAGTACTTGAGCCAAGAGTTTCAAGACTATCTAAGGATTCGTGGGATCATCTCACAACTCACTCCACCAAGAACACCACAACTTAATGGTGTTTCTGATAGGAAAATTTGGACCTTACTTGATATGGTTCGATCTATGATGAGTCGAAGTACCCTTCCTTTATCTTTTTGGAGTTATGCTTTACTCACCGCAACCCTTATCTTAAATATGTCACGTTTGTAGGATATCCTACAGATTTTTTAGGATATTACTTCTAGCAAACTTGAGCCTAGATCTACCAAATGCATCTTTTTAGGATATCCTAAAGATTGTTTAGGATATTACTTCTACATCACTAGTGAGAATAAGATCTTTATTTCACGAATAGCTGAATACTTAGAAAGCAAGTTTCTAGTAGATGAGGCAAGTGGGAGGCATGTGAAACTTGAAGAATATCAAGAACCTCAACCCGATGCATCTTTAGTTAGCACTAGTACTGAACAAGAGGTTGTTGAAGATGAATAAATCACTATCCTTCAACTTACTGAAACACACAGTGTTCGCAGATCTGGTAGAATTCGTCATGAACCTGAGAGATATGGATTTCTCATTGACAAGTGCTTTGTAACAACGAATGCAGATGAGCCGGTCAGCTACCAGTATGCAATGACAGATGTTGAATCTACCAAATAGCTTGAAGCCATGAACGCTGAGATGCAATCCATGAGAGAAAATCAAGTTTGGGACTTGGTTGATCTTCCTCCCAATAGCAAGAGTGTTGGAAGTAAGTGGGTCTTCAAGAAGAAGATTGACATGGATGGCAACTTATACACATTCAAAGCAAGATTGGTTTCTAAAGGATTCACTCAAACTCATGGGGTAGATTATGATGAAACCTTTTCACGAGTTGCTATGATTAAATCAATTAGGATACTATTTTCCATAGCTGCATATTATGACTATGAGATATGGAAAATGGATGTCAAAACCACTTTTCTGAATGGACACTTAGAAGAAGATGTCTATATGGATCAGCCCGAACATTTTGTCGACCAAAAGCATCCTAATAAAGTGTGTAAGCTCAATACATGCATATATGGGTTAAAGCAAGCATCTCCTAACTGGAATAATCGTTTCGATGATGAAATCACAAAGTATGGTTTTATTAGAAATGAAGATGAATCTTTTGTTTACATAAAAACTAGTAGGAGCTCGGTGACGTTCTTGGTCCAATATGCGGACGACATATTGATCATGGGAAATCACATTCCTTCTTTACAAGGTGTAAAGACTTGGCTTAGAAAGTGTTTCTCAATGAAGGACCTAGGTGAGGCACAATACATTCTTGGAATCAAAATCTATATAGATAGATAAAAACGATTAATAGGTATAAGCCAAGGTACATATGTTGAGAACATATTGAAGTGGTTCAATATGGAAAACTCTAAGAGAGGATATGTACCCATGACACATGGAACTGTACTAAGTTCATCTCAATGACCTAGCACAAAGGCTAAGCTGGACAAAATGAAAGATATTCTATATAGTTCTGCAATTAGATCCATCATGTATGCTATGAATTTTACAAGACCTGATCTTGCTTATGCTATGAGCATGGTAAGCAAGTTCCAACAAAATCCAGGGGAGAGTCATTGGAGAGCTGTGAAGAACATCCTAAAGTATTTATGAAGAACCAAGTATTTGTTCCTCATCTATGGAGGCGTGGAAGGAAGCGTAAGTGTAAAGTGCTACACTGATGCTTCCTTCACAACTGATCGAGATGATTGCAAACCGCAATCATGATATGTGTTCATTATTAATAGGATTGTGGTATCTTGGAAAAGATCCAAGCAAAGTTTTGTTGCATAATCCAGAAAAGATTCAGAACACATTGTTGCTTCTGAAGTTGCACAAGAGGCTGCCTGGATGAAGAAATTCATTGGGGATCTAGGGGTAGTCCCTACCATTCAGGAACCCCTGGATGTTTTCTGTGACAATGAGGGTGCTATTGTTTTGGAAAAAGAATCCCAAGCACACAAGAAGACCAGACATATTATCAATATATACAAATATTGGATTTGTGTCTAAGCCCGTAACTATATTTGGTAAGTACTTGACTTGGTTGTGCATGGTCCTTTTAGGCTGCCTTCACCAAAGCAACTTGATAGGTTAATTTTTGAATAGATAGGTTATTATGGTTTACTAATATATTATATGAATAGTATATCAAAAGAGAAATCATATATTTTAATTAATATTAGACAAGAATTTATTAAGAATTAATTCTATGGCTAAAAGAGATTAATTAAATAAAGGGGACAAGAACTGTCAATTGTGTGGTAGTTGGTTTTGGGCTGTGAAAATTCTTAGATATAGGGGGATGAAATTAGGAGTGAAATCCCACTCTAATTGTGTTCAAAGGGCCTTGTTCCAGAATGTTCTCAAGCTTCTTGATCTTAAGCCATCAAATTAGGGTTTTGACTGAAACTGTAGCAGCTCAGCTATAAATAGGACCCCAAGGCTTTAGTTTCAGCTACCACAAGAAACCCTAAGGTTACTATAGATGAAATCTAGCCTCTTTGCCTCTCTCCAATTCCATCCTCTTGCTTGTGGTGTTTGTAATCCATTAGAGGAGTGACATTTGTGGCTCTAAGCTCCAAGACAAGAAGATTCAAGCCATTGTTGAAGAGGTAATCATATAGATCTATTTTTATATGATATTTTCGAAATATGTATGCTAAATCTAGGGTTTAAAAGTCTTGGATGAATTGCATGTACAATAGAGAAACCTAGATCCAAGCTTTAGGGTTTGCATGAGCATATAGGATGTTGTTTTGTGTAAAACCCATTAGTGGTATTAAAGCCTTAACTGGTTTCTATTATATTGATGCCTTCTATGTTCATTCATGCTATAAAGTTTGTTTTTTGGCCTTCTGTCCGACGAACTCATCGAGTTCCATTGTGGAACTCGATGAGTTCTGATGAGGATTCCGTGAGTCGGGCTGTCAGACAGAGGATATCTCGGGATTTCTTGTTGTTTTGTTGAAGGATAATTACCAAAACTGTTTTTCACTAATAAAATCCGATTATTATTATTATGTGATTTTCCGTACCAAAACAATAGATAATTACCAAATAATTGAATAATAAATTCCTTATATGACAAAATTTGATTATTTGAATTATTTGATGAATTATCGTGTGAATAAAATGGAATAGGTCAAAGTTAGATAATCATTAAATTAATTGTATGATTTAAATTATTCGCTATTTGGTCCTATGTGTTTTGAAAAGTTCAAAACTTTCCCTCAAGTTTTGAAATTTAAATTTTGATTAAAAGTTTAATTTGAATTATTTAAATTTCAAACCGTAGAATTTTACAAGTTTAAAATTCACCCTATACTATTATAAGAATACTTATTATATATGTATAACTTAAATGCTAGTCTTACCGTTAGTAAGTCTCATTCACGAAGCCGGTTTATAAGGGGGGTATAAGGTTATGGCCTAGAAAATGGTCGTTTAATGGGTGTCCACTCTGACCCACCGCTTCCTTGGTTAGTGGAGGGTCGTTAGCCGAATGGGTAGGATAGGGCAAACCCTTTCCTCATTAAAAGTATAATGAATTACAAAGTAACTAAATGTTTTTACAAAATTCCCAATCGTAGTTACTTTAGGCGAAATTGAATTTGATGCAATTCTATGAAATTACACTTTGTACCCCTTGCTAAGACGTTAGAGGAGTGTGTGGTTAACCAACACACTAATTGGGCTCTAACAAACGGTAGCAAAGGGTGACTCGATATTTGTTATAGATCGATGGAGCATGTGTGGCTAACCGGCACGTCGATTAGGTGACTGTAACATTGGGGGCACCATGTACATTTGCATGGTTATTCACACCCGCTTTGTGATCCTCGACATCCTAGTCACAAACTTGAGGGGCATATCGAGATTTAAACATGCCATTGAAAAGTTCAATGAATCTCAAAAAGATCTAGGAGTTTTCAATACATTTAAAACTTAATCTCTTTTTTGTTTTTCATGGTGGAAAATTAGTGAATCGTCATTCACTTACCTTCAAATTATTTGCATGTTAGATTACGGCATCCATCTTCTAATTTGTAAATAATGTTGTTGGGTCCTAGCCCTAATTTCTCATTTGGATGTTTAATTGGGGATTTATTTTTAATCAAACCCGTCTCTTTTCTACTTTATATGTCGAACGTGAATAACAATGCTTTCGGCTCAAATTCCTCCGGCTTGTTCTCACTCATGAATTTGTGTGGGAGAGTGATCTTTGACGGGTCCAATTTTAATGATTGGATCTGCAACATCCAAATGGTAACTCGTTATGAAGATAAAGAGTATGTCCTCGATGAAAAGCTGAAGGAAATCAACATCAACACTTCCTATGCTAAAGAGATCGCTGCCTTTGAGGCCCATGAGCGTAATGCTATGAAAGTCCATTGCATCATGCTGGCAACTATGGCTGCAGAAATCCAGAAGTCCTATGAGGACATGTATCCCTATGAGATGCATCAAGATCTGCTGGACCAATACCACGAGAGCGCTAGGCAAGAAAGGTACGAGATCATTACTTCGATGATCACTACCAAAATGGGTAATGGAGAGTCCCTTACCGCTTATCTGCAAAAGATGCAAAGATATGTTGATCGCATGCTAAAGTTAAATGTTAACTTTGATGAAGAGTTGGAAATTGACATCATCCTTCACTCCTTGCCTCTCTGCTACAACCAGTTCCACATAACCTACCACATGAACAAGGAGGAGGTCACTTTGAGCAAGCTTCAACGTTTGCTGAGGACTGCTGAGAGCAACCTCAAAGATAAATATGTTGCAATAACTCCTACTCCTACTGTTGCCCTAGTTTTAGCAATTAGGTAAGGAAATGGCAAGAAGAGGAAGGCTCCCTCAAAGAGCAACCGTAAGGGAAAGTCCCAAGAAGGTATGTCACACCGCCAAACCAGAACGGCGAAAACGTTCGGGGGTGGAGGATGTCATATTCAGTATCATAATAGTTCATAGTAAGGAAAGTACACACCACCATACATATTAAGGTTTCAAAATGTTTACATAGTTATATTCGTTAATGTTCAAAAGATAAATACATAAACGTCTTTCAAAAAAAATAATTAAAGTTAGATCGTTAATCCCCAAAAGTTGGTTTCCAAACCTGCTTAGTGGTTTCCTGAGAATACAAGTTATATCAAAGAAAAATTTTCAACAATTAAGTTGGTGAGTTCATAAGTGGTTTTGAGAAAAATGTACGCCATTCCAAAGTTCGTGCATTTTCCAAGAAAATCCCTTATTTTCTTATAAAAGTATGAAATGCAAATGAATACTCGTGTTGTGAAATGTAAATAGTTGTTCTAGGAAAATCCATTATTTTCCTATTAGTTGATTGTTTTAGAAACAGGAAAATCCCTTATTTTCCTAAAGTAATAGGAAGTCTCTAATGTCCAAGACCGAAAATTGAAAGCAACTGAAATGCTTAAAAGGTTGAGGCATAGTTTTATAAAATAAAGTTATAATAAGATCGCACTTGTTAGATGAAGAATAGTTTTAATAACTACTCATTCATAAAAGCAAAATACTATAATAATTGTCTATCCGGTGAGTTTTATAACCATACTAAACATAATATGCTTGTGGCGACGGTCTTCAGGCGTCAAAACGTTATGACAAACTGTAACCTAAAGGACTGTAGCTAACAATCAGGGCGCGAGATCATGACTTCCCGTATAGATCTATACACATTTGAAACACTCTCCTAACGGGAGACTCTGGTTATAATAGACAGGACTTTAGGTAGTACCTTTTAACAAAAAGGTAGCATTAAAGATGTAATCGTCTCACGGATTCTCGACTAAGTCTGTGTTAAAATGATAGTTTTGTATGAAATGTTTATCCTCTTTCACAATGTTTGACAAAGCATAAATCATAAGTTCTTTGAATGCATAAAATGGTTTAACAAGGATGGATACCCTGGATACTACGCATTTTGTATAAATCTAATGCATGCAAAGTATAACAAGAGTTTTTACGTTTTCACTCGGGATTAACCGGGTGTTTACTTGTATTCTCCCCCCGAAATGTATTAAAAGTATATTATAAAGTATTTGAAGAAGTATAGAAGGGGGGGTATGAACTCACTTGATTGAAGTGGTTATTTTGAAGTAGTCGAGAGAAGAATTGAGCAGAACTTCGAGTAGAGAAAACGGGTTTCTTGGGATTCTCTGGAATCTCGGGAGCGTGAATCTTCATTCGGGATTTGGATATGAAAACCGGGGCTTTGGGATATTGCTTGCACGCAAAGCTGAGTAAAAATGCAGGAGAAAGAGAGGAATTGAGCAAATTTTCTCGGAACCCTCGCACCACTTTTATAGGAGGCAGAACCGCCTCGGTACGCTGGGTGTACGGGGTTACGCGGGGCGTACTCATCCATCATCGCTTACCACATCCTCGGACGAAGCATCTGATGGGAGGGCATAAATGCGTAGGGGCGACGTGGATGATCTGAGGCCTAGTACCCGAGTACACTGGGCGTACGACGGTACGCTGGGCGTAAGTCGAATCAGTCCGGTGACACCTTCTTCGGATAATACCGGGTTTTTAATTTAAGTTTTATATTTTAATTATTTAATAAACTTCAAAAATTCCTATCTTCCTCATACAAACTCCGTTTTCGATGTTCTTTATATCCACGCGTAGGTGAGACTACGCTCTACAACTTTCGTTTAGACTCCGTCGGCTAATTTTGAAATTATTTTTATTATTTATTTTTAAAAAGGACGGGACAGGAAAATTCCGTTAAAAATCCATAACTTCTTCATCCGATGTTCGTTTTCGTCAGAATTTTTACCGTTGCAATACCATCAATGAGATCTTTGATTCTCGTTTGGGTCATGTTGGCAAAAGTCGCTCGATCTGTATTTCGAGTTTTTAGCTGTCTACTGCTACGTCCGAAACTTCCACAAATCATAACTTCCTCATATGGAGTCAGATTTGGGCGTTCTTTTTATGTATGTTAACGGTTTTGGAATATATATAACTTTCATTTAGACACCTAAGGTTGAAGAGTATCTTATTGAAATTTCTTGTTTTATGCTTAACAGTGTTTTACCGGTATTGTTACGATCTTTGATTGGTCATAACTCATTCGTTATAACTCGGATTTTAGTGTTCTTTATATTTTTGGAAACCTTATCACGATATCTATCACATAGTGTACTCAAACAGAGCTTTTTGAACATTTCATTTTTGATGATATTCTTATTATTTCACAAAGAGATTACAAGACTTGAATTTTAGAGATTACATTGACCTGAAATAACGGGTTGTTACAAGGTACCTCTTCTAGTGGAACCAAGGCTGGTTTTGCTAAATCCAAGTCCAACCCGAAGGAGGCAGAGTGCCACTACTGCCATGAAATAGGGCATTGGAAATGAAGCTGCCTGAAGTATTTACAAGATATCAAGGATGGAAAGATCAAGCCGTCCTTCGCAGGTATTTACATTATTAAATCTAATGATTCGTCACATGCTATTTCTTGGGTTCTTGATATAGTGTGTGGTTTTCACATTTATTCTGATTTGCAGGGCTTAAGAAGAAATATGGATGTGGAGCATGGGAAGATAACTTGATCATGGGAAATAGAAGATCATTGCCTGTCACCAAGATTGGTGTTTACTCTTTAGTGCTTAGTAATGGATTAGGATTAGATTTAAATAATTGTTTCTATTCGCCAGATATGGAAAGAAACATCATTTCTATACATGGTTTATATAGGCAAGGATTTAGATATTCATTTGATAATGAAAAGGGTTCTATTAATGCTTTTCTTAATGGTGTTTTCTATTTTGAAGCATTGCCTTGTAATGGAATATATGAAACTATGATGATTGTAGGTAATTTAGGAAATGATGTGTTGTGTATTGATTCTTCCAATAGTTCGGATAAAGCATGCTTGTGGCATTGTCGTCTTGGACATGTCAACAAGAAACACATAGCCCAACTCTAAAACAATGGAGTGTTGGAGTCATTTGACCTTTAGGACGATGACGTGTGCGAGTCTTATTTATTTGGAAAGATGACCAAGTCACCCTTCACTGGCACTTCTGAAAGGGGTGAGTGTTTATTGGATCTCATACACACCGATATATGTGAGCCCTTTAGATCCACCACAAGGGATGCGAACCGCTTCTATGTGACTTTCAATGATGATTATAGCAGATATGGGTATATCTACTTAATCAAGCACAAGTCAGAAACCTTTGTAAAGTTCAGAGAGTTTAAACAAGAATTAGAGAATCAGTTGGGCAGGAAAATCAAGATGCTTCAATCTGATCGAGGTGGAGAGTATCTAAGTCTTGAATTCCACAACTACCTCAAGGAATGCGGAATCGTTTCACAGTTGACACCACCTAGGACACCGCACTAGAATGGTGTGGCCGCAAGGCATAATCGAACCATGCTACACATGGTTCATTCCATGATGAGTCGTGCTTCGCTACCTATCTCATTCTGGGGGAATGCCTTAGAGACTGCCGCCCATATCCTTAACTTAGTCCCTACCAAGAAGGTTACCAAAACACCTCTCGAGATGTGGATAGGGACAGCTCACTCATTGGCACATATCATGGTTTGGGGTTACGAGGCTTCTGTAAGACGAGAGACTCACGAAAAGCTCGAAACTCATAGTGAGCAGTGTATTTCCATCGGCTACCTACATAACTCCTTTGGATATCTCTTCTATATACCGAGTGACAATGTTGTCTTCATCGCAAGGTGAGGGGTTTTTTCGAGACCGAGAACTCATAAGCCAAGGGAAAAGTGAGAGGCAAATAGATCTTGAAGAGATTCAAGAGTCGAGCGATAAAGGAACCCCTAACACTGGCGCTTAAACAGAGGAGGAAACTCTGGTTGAACCGATTGACGAGTCCTTGCCTCTTAGATGTTCCGAAAGAGTTAGGGTTCAACCCCAATTTTATGGTTTTCATATTACTACAGAAGGGGATACGTTCATTCGTGATATTACACTAGTGAATTTGGAAGGAACTAAGAGCTATAAGGAATCCTTGGCAAGCCCGGAGTCTGCAAAGTAGAAAGAGGCGATGGACAGCAAGATTCAGTCCATGTACGATAACCAAGTTTGGAGCTTGGATGATAATGTGCCAGGTCGTAAAATGGTCGGGTGCAAGTGGATCATCAAGAAAAAGATAGACATGGATGGGCATGTACACACTTATAAGGTGCGATTGGTTGCGAAGGGCCTTACTCAAACTCCTGGAGTTGACTATGATGAGACCTTCTCACCAGTTGTGAAAATAAAGTCTATTAGGGAGATGATGACCATTGCTGCATTTCATGACTATGAGATATGGCAAATGGGTGTCAAAACTGCTTTCCTTAACGGAAAGTTGGTTGAGGATGTTTACATAAATCAGCCAGAGGGTTTTGTCAATGCGAAGCATCCCAATAGAGTGTGTAAGCTTGAGAAGTCCATTTATGGACTGAAACAACCGTCTTGCAGATAGAATCTTTGTTTCGATGAGAAAGTTAAAGAGTTTGGTTTTCTCTGAAGCGAGGATGAATCATGTGTATATTTCAAAGCCAGTGGGAGTATAGTAAGCTTCCTCGTATTGTATATAGATGACATACTACTCATAAGAAATGACATCCCGACACTGCAGAAAGTCAAGTCCTGGCTTGGGAAGTGTTTCGCTATGAAGGGCCTTGGAGAGGCTGCCAATATTTTAGGAATAAGGATAGTGAGAAACAAGAGTAAAAGACTAATAGGACTTAGTAAGAACACTTACTTGGACAAGGTACTAAAATGTTTTAGAATGGAGAATTCCAAGAAAGGGGAGTTACCAATCAAAAGTAATGCCAAGTTGAGTAAGACTCAAAATCCGAGTACCGACGTCGAGATAGACAAGATGAGACGAGTACCATAATCTTTCGCAATTGGCTTAATCATGTATGTGATGACTTATACCCGCCCTGATGTGGACTTTGCTTTGAGCATGGTCAACATATATCAAGGAAACCCTGGCAAAGCACATTGGACCGCAGTCAAGAATATTCTTAAGTATCTTTGGAGGACCAAGGAATGGTTTCTAGTCCTCGGTTAGAGTGATGACTTAAAGGTGCGAGGGTATAGTGACCCCATTTTTCAGACCAACAGGGATAACTACCATTCGTAGTCGGGCTGGGTCTTTAACCTTAATGGTGGAGCAGTGACTTGGAAAAGTTCCAAGCTTGAGACTGTAGCTGATTCAACGTGTGAATCGGAGTACATTGTAGCGAGCGAAGCGTCAAATGAGGTAATATGGTTGAAGAACTTCATTGGAGACCTTGGAGTTGTGCCAGTCATACAAGAGCCTATGGAAATTTTTTGTGATAATGAAGGTGTGGTTGCCTTGACCAAGGAACCGAGGGATCATGGCAGATCCAGGCATATCGTCAGGAAATACCATTTCATTAGACATCGGGTAGAAGAATGACTCCTTGTAGTGAAGAGGGTATCATCAGAGGAAAACCCAATAGATCCCCATATGAAGGGACTGAGTAGGGTGAAGCACTTGCAGCACACTAGGAGCATTAGGCTGAAGGATGATATTAGTTTTAATTAGATAGTTTAGAAACGTGTAATAGATAAATTGTAATTAACATTTGATGATTAAATAAATGGGTATTATTTATGAGTAAAGTTACTGTCTTATGTTAATTATTTACCTATTGTTTCATTTTGCATGCTTTGACTTTCTGAATAATAAGATTATTCGAATGTTCCACAGTCGCTTATACTTTGGGAGTAGGTATGAAAGAAGATTGTCGCAAATTGGTGTGTAGATTGTCTAAAGTGTATTAGACATACCAAAAGTTTTATACAACGTTCATGAGTGCTTATGAATAAGATTTAAGCATTGGAATAAACCCACGTTTGCTGGAATCACTTCATGGAATTTATCATGAGTGATCGCAAGACGATAATATCATATGGTTTTAAGACCTAGATATATGGTTCATTGTTTGCTAATTGGTTGTGCATTGATAATGCGTAAACGCATCAGTAACTTGTTGTTATAAAACACATTGTTGTGTATGTTTTGATTCGTGAATAGTAAATGCCTATAAGTCAAAGTTTATTTATTCCTTTTATCCTAGGAGGGTAAAAGCTATATCTGGGCCCCTCGATGATATGGTTTGACTTATATGTTGGGCCCGGTCAGGACTGAATTGATGTGTTCAATTAAGTTCTATGTCAGACGAATCAGAGATCGAGAAACAACAAGTTGGACAATAGGTATGATTATTTTCCATGTAATTGTCTGCAGGATATCTAGAACGGAGGACTATATGATCCCTTATCTGAAGGACAGTTTATTGATGAGATCAGTGTTTGATAGCGTTTTTAAGATCTATGATTGCTAATTGGATTGTATTTGCATTTATAGTTACTAGACTTATCCAAGTGGCAGACTGTTGGATTTGTGTCTAAGCCCGTAACTATATTTGGTAAGTACTTGACCCGGTTTTGGATGGTCCCTTAGGGTTGCCTTCACCAAAGCAACTTGACAGGGTAGCTTTTGAAGAGAGAGGTTATTATGGTTTATTAATATATTATATGAATAATATATTAAAAGAGAAATCATATAGTTTAATTAATATTAGACAAGAATTAATTATGTGGCTAAAAGAGATTAATTAAGTAAAGGGGATTGGAACTGTCAATTGTGTGATAGTTGGTTTTCGGCTGTGAACTTGCTTGGATATAGGGGGCACGAAATTAGGAGTGAAATCCCACTCTAATTTCGCCCAAAGGGCCTTGTTCCAGAATGTTCTCAAGCTGCTTAGTGCCTAAGTCATCCAATTAGGGTTTTGACTGAAACCCTAGTAGCTCAGCTATAAATAGGACCCCATGGCGTTAGTTTCAGCTACCACAAGAAACCCTAAGGTTACTATAGCTGAAATATATCTTGTTTCCCTCTCTCAAATTCCATCCTCTTGCTTGTGGTATTTGTAATCCATTAGAGGAGTGACATTTGTGACTCTAAGCTCCAAGACAAGACGATTCAAGCCATTGTTGAAGAGGTAATCATCTAGATCTGTTTTTATATGATATTTTCGAAATATGTATGCTATATCTAGGGTTTATAAGTCTTGGATGAATTGCATGTACAATAGAGAAACCTAGATCCAAGCTTTAGGGTTTGCATGAGCACATAGGATGTTCTTTTGTGTAAAACCCATCATCAACTTCATCCGGTATAAAGTTGAAGAAGGAGAAATTAGTATTCACAAAGTTCACACTGATCAAAATTTAGCAGACCCTTTCACGAAGCCTCTTTCTAAAGAAAATTTTGAGGGACATGCTTGAGGAATAGGACTTCGCTATTCTAGTGATTGGATTTGATCTATGTATTAGTATTGAGAATTGGAACATTATATAGCATCATCTATTGTAATGACTATGATATATATGGCATATGATATTTTCATTAAATATTTGTTGTGTTCTTTATTAACGTGCTGAATCCTTGACTGAATTTATTCACTCTAAAAATCCATAGTCAGTTGTTATTGTGGAGCAATATTGAAATAAGACTAATATGAAATAGGATGGTTGACAAAGTGTTGGAATCAGTTTCATAGGTACTTACTAGAGAGTAAGTATTGGAGTGACCCATTCAAGATCACTTCATGGATCGCTATCGTGAATGGTACTTGATAAAAGGTAATATTTGTATATCCTTAACACCTAAGATACATATTTGGGACGTGAATATGGGAACATTATGCTTTGATGTAGTCAAAAAAATTTCGGTTGTTAGGTAGTTATAAAAGCTTGTACCAAACGTGATGTAAACCATGCAAGAGGCGTATGTAGTCAAGATGAGATTTTCTCCTCTTATCCGTTGAGAGTTAGACATCTAAGGCCTGATGTCAAGTTGAAAACCTATATGAGGTTGATTGTGATCAATATTTCATAATTCAACATGATGTCTGTAGCAAATGGATAACCAATAAACTTACCTTACTCACCAATTTTAGCCTTGGCGATTTTGGGGAATTAGGCGTTGATGGAATGGCACTATATCATATGTTGTTGGGGGCAGTGAAATGTTGCTAGACGTTTACCACTGTCTATATCAGTTTGATACGAGTCTTGCGTAAGTGGGAGATTGAAAGATCTAGTATGCTCAAGAGTCATATTAAAATGATATTGCTAAATAACATATGATCCTAAGGGTCACACTAAAAAAAACTTGATACGAATGATTATTTATTAGAAATTGATTTTAATAAATATTCATAAACTCTTATAATAATTGGGAAAATATTTATTTCAAGGAAATATTTATTTTACAATACAAGTGACAAATTATTTCATATGGTATGAATATAATATGTCATGTACATCTTTGTGGACCTAATAAACCTTTTGTCTTTTAGCAAAAAGACAAAGTTTATATCTTATAAACTTTAAGTTTATAAAATATAAACTCTTGACTTGTATTTTCTTCTTGGAAACATGAGATGAAAAGAAAAGACATAAGCATTGGTATAATGCAAAAGAATCAAACCTAGGAAGATGTGTTCATGAAATAGGGGACAAAGTTGTCTAATGGTCAATAAATCTTCGACCATGATTCCATTATAAATAAGAGGTGAGTGCTTTCATTTTTCTTCACTCCACTCTCCTTGGCAAAGAGCTCTTTCTTCTTCCCCATCTTCTCTCTAAAGTTTTTGTCTAATAGTTAATAACTCTTGGACCATAATTCCAGTATAAATAAGAGGTCTTCACTCCACTATCGTTGGCCAAGATCTCTTTCTTTTTCCCCATCTTCTCTCTATAGTCTTGAACTTTGAAGATTTTTTGTTGCTTGTATTCTCTCATTAAGTCATAATCTTGTTTTGGCTAAAAAGCTTAAGAGTTGTAACTAGCATTACATCAAGTTATCACATTGTTGGTGTCTTAAGGGTTTATACTCACTCCATCAACTTCCAAGCCTCCCCTAGAGGACACAAAGTGCTTCAAAGGTTGTTACCATTTCTTCCTTCTATGGTTGTGTTTTAAACCTTTCCTTTACTTGCAAGATGATACTTGGTGGGTGATAAAATGTTTGTGTTATTTTAAAAAAATCAAGTCTTCCGTTTGCCATTATTTGTAGTTTTTGAAACTAGTTTTTAAATAAAACCCAACAAGCATTGGTTCCTTCGACCAATAAATGCAGTGAGGGAAACTCACCTCGAATGCATAAGCTCCTTGAAAGAAATCCCTAGCTGTTGCCCTGCCATCTTCCAAGCTATCAATACCATCAACACACCTAATTAGCTATTGGGCTCTATGCCATAATCCATAATTCATACTTGGGGAAAAATGAACCTTTTACCCCTGCCCTAACATGCACTAAAACTGAGGCCCAAAACGAAAAGATCCACAATGGATCACTAATGGCCTAATTTTCCAAATTGGGCCCAACCCCATATAGGTCTTATCCTAATCCCATATTTTCCATAAATCCAAATCAGGTTATCACAAACACCCCTCAGGACAAACTTGGTCAAAACATACATCAAAAGTCAAAGTTAATGGTTCAAGTTGACCTAACTTGCCGAGTTTTCCTTCAATTTGTCTAGTTCCTTCATCAATCTGCACAGATCGAGAAAACCCAGGTCAACTCATCGAGTTTACCTAACAACTTGTCGAGTTCCTCTATTTATCTGAAAATATCAGGGAAAACCAAGTCAACTCGTCAAGTTTATCCATAAACATGTCGAGTTCGATCAAATTCCACCAAATTAATTCATTAAGCATCTGATTCATAAAGGCATGACCACAAAGCATAGATATGACTTCCTTGAACTGAAAAACCACGTAAAGTTGCTAAGTTTACGTCCGTGAATGTCTAGATGAAGCTCTTAATCTTTAAATGAACTTAACACTCGACTTAATGCATTAATGACATCAAGATCCTCCTAAAGTTTACATCTTTAAGCTCAAGGGTAGAAAAACAAACTCATATCTGAAAGGATGAACCTTTACACCACCAATCTTATCCATAACTCAAAAAGAAGGCCAAAATCACAATAAAACCCAAATGAGAAGATCTAAGCTATTAATCACCATGTTCCAGACTTTTTACCTTAAATGGTTGCCAAAAGTGTGATAGATTCTGGATCCTAAAGATTCCCTCCAAGCTAAATAACTTCAAGCTCTTCCAAACCTTCACCAAGCACCAAAAGCACACAAATTCCACTCAAAACCGCAAGATTCCCAACAAGAGGCTCACAACTCAATTTAGGGTTTTAGGAGGACAAGGAGGCTGATAAGGAGGCCAAAAGAAAGACTTAAGGCCTTTAAATAGGGTTCAAAACCAAGAAAATTAGGGTTTCATTCTAAGTGGCCAACTCGTGTGAGTTGAGGCTCCTCAACTTGTCGAGCTGCCTCATTAAACTTCATTGTCAAACCAACTTCTATTCGCCAAGATGATGCTCCACAACTCGTCGAGTAGACCTATTAAATATTATGATTCTTCGTCTTCAATTCGTCGAGTTCGCTCCTCCAAATCGTCAAGTTCAACCTGAAATTAGCCTAATACCACAATTAACCTTCTAGATTCCAGTGTTACAACTCGCCCCCACTTAAATTAGATTTCGTCCTCGAAATTGCTCCTTAATAATACTCATAACGAACAACCAACACAATGATGACAATGGGAAATTCAACGCCTAGGACAATCTTCTCTTGGCAACCATAACCCGAACCAAAACTTCCATCTCAAAGACAACAATCAAAACCTCAGCCCATTAAAACCACTTCTACCTTTTTGGAGACTTGAAATCTATAATGTTCTGAATCCCCAACAGTCTGCCCGCACTGAAACAACCCCATGTCAAGCTCTCGACAAATAACAGACCCACCATAACTCTTCCAACTCTGATCATACAACGGTCCATCCCGATCTACTAAAACCATCCCTAAAATAGTTCTTCAAGAATGATGAAGAACGAATCCTCAATCCTTTGAATACTAACCAATCTTACCTTTCTTGAGACCCGGAACATAAACTCTTAATGGTCTGACTCCCTGTCAGACGTCTCCCACCGGACTGTCACCAAGCCAACCTCATAGAGTTCATACGAAACAAAATACTTACAACCCCTGATCACATTGCTGCTTCAAAGGGAAACAAAGTCACTGACCATATATAGTGACATAACTGCATCGGTTAGACTCAAACGAGAGCTGCACAACAGGGTTAAACCAATTACTCTAAGATTATTTCATCCCGCTGCGAGTGACTTATTATTTCCCAAACTCCTAGATACTCCACATACACACATGTAATCTCATGCCACTAATACAACCCAAAACACTGATGTTGCCCAAAACACTGATACTAGGATCTTGAAATCTCCTCACTAGCTCATCCTTCATAATGGTAGAACCACCCATTTAAATCTACCCTCAGTCCCTAATTGGGGCATTACCAAGACCATGACAAATAATCCTCGAAACATAATGAGTGCGATTCTTATCCCATAACCAATCCATATAAAGAACCCAAAATCTTAACACCTTTGACTCTAAACTATGCCATTACCAACCACTGCTTTGACTAGCAACGACTATCAAACCATGAACTTTTGCGATACATCACTGATGACACATCGATTAAACGTGGGGTGTGACATGTTTTATCCGTCGTAAAAACTGGGGAAGTGGAACGGATAGTGTGACATGATCGGATGAAAAAAGGATTTTTCAAAAAGATTTTGTTTATAGAAAATCGATTTAATTGATTTTCATCCAAAAGTAGACGTGACTGAGGAAAGTTTTTAAGGATGACTGAAAAAGTTATGTGTGACAAAATAAATGCTTGAAGAACGTTTTTTTTAGCACACATTGTCATTAAAAGCATTTGTGAGGTGATGACTGTGGATCCATTTAATGCGTCTACGGTAGTGAAAGCTGAAAAAAACTAGATCATGAAGGTTAGAAATAATAGAAATAAAGAGACCCTGAGAGTATACAGATCATAAGTGAATTTAGTATAGAAGGTGTACTGCATAGAAATTATGAAGTATATACTATATCAATTATTCAAGAAAGATACCGCAGTGAATAAAGTGCTTCAAGAGCTTTGTTTTGAAATGAAAAGAAGCAGTTTATTCAACCCCGAAGACCTAATTGGGTCCACAATACCTATCATTGCAGAAAGAATTGTGGGTCAGGGTTCATCATTCCTAGCATTTCGAAAAATCCATTTAACTTTGTGGAGTCGAGTTCCTTGGTGAAAACTTCATCTATTTCTTCATGAGTTGGCACAAAAATAAGTTCAATGTTACCTTTGAGAATGTGTTCTTTGATGAAGTGATATCGAAGTTCTATGTGTTTCGTCTTCGAGTGATGTAAATGAATATGGGAAATCGCTATTGCACTCTCTGAATCAGAATAGATGGGTAACTGCAACATCCTGTAGCCGTAGTCCATAAGTTGAGCCTTTATCCAGAGAACTTCGGAATAACAGCTGGTTGTGGTCACATATTCCGCCTCTGCAGTGGACAAAGAAACACAATTTTGTATCCCTGAATACCAGCTAACTAATCTTCCTCCTAAGAACTGACATCCACCTGAAATGCTCTTTCGATCGTGATGGCACCCGACATGATCTGCGTTTGTAAAAGCTTGAGACTGAAATCGTTACCCGTAGGGTACCAGAGACCCATGGCTTTCCTCCCTTTTATATACATGAAGATCTACTTGACTGTGGTCAAGTGATACTTTGGGGTAAGTATTGGGGATTTACAAGAGTCCAAAAGATGCACAACAAGATGATGAGAAGAGTTGCTTGCTGAATCCAAGTCCAAATGACACCTTCTTTTTCTTCCAATCCCTAAGAATCAACACAAAAAGCTTAGAGAGCAAATGATGGTTAGGGTTTGCTTGGAGGCTGAGGTTGAGCAACCATAACCATCACATTTCCTTAAATAGGGGAGCAAACGCCAGATATTAGGATTTCTCATTAAACAAACACCACGACGTGGCCATAGGCTGCCACGCTATGACAGTCATTTAAAATTCGTGATACATCGACCATCGCCACGTCGTAAGATGCCTTCACCACGACGTGGTCCAATCCAAAATCCAAAATACATTAAATTTAAATACCTCAAACAATCTGGATGTTACACATTGTTAAAAATAAGATTAAGGGTAGTTGTTTTTATTTGATTTTTTTATTCTTTCTTCTATTATATTTAAAACTGCAGATTTATAAAAAAAAATTAACGTAATGTCTTTTTTATTGAGTTAAAAACAAGTTAAAAAAAAATCTATGTTTTTATTGTATTTTTGAATTAAATTTAATTAAAAAAATTAACGTGGAGTGATATGTTAGGCTTCACGGAGTGGTTCGGCAAGAAGCTCAGCAAAAGTGATGTGACTTCGGCGTAGACGTGCCGCGACATCGAGAGATACTATTGGACATTATAAACTCTAATTATTGTATGAATGTATGACTTATTTGTGACCCATCATTCTAGAATTTTATATATAATTATTTTAATAATTAGAAAATAAATGATATATATGTCCCGGATCAGTTATTTTTAAGCCTAAATACCTTATTTATTTCTTATTCCCGTCGTTGTCTTTCTCTTGAACAAACATCACCAACGTTGCTTCCCCCCTTCCCCACACCGACAGTCATTGCTTTTATCCCTCGCATACCGACCGTTACTGTTTCTTTCCCCTCACACTCCAACCATCACCGTCTGCTTCTTCTTTTTCCTCATCGTCGATCAAGATAGTAGCAGGTATGCTTATTTTCCCCCTTTTTCTGTTGGTCTAAATAGTTTTTTTTTTTTTTTTTTTTTTTTTTCCCTGTTTTCGTGATTTCTTCTCCTAAGCTCTTGAGAAATCAATATTCACCGATTCTTTAGAGATTTTATTGGAAGCCCATCAGTTTCTTCATTCTATTTCCCATGTTCTTCCTCGTTTATTCCTACATTTTCGGTATATCAGTCTAACAGATAGGGAGAGCAAAACATGAAAATTCGAACTTAAAATCAAGGGGTATTACTATTTGTAAACACCGAGGCATGATACCACTTACAAGTTCCTTTATTTTTTCTTTGGGGGTGTTTGGGGTATCTTTTCAAAAGGCAAAAGAACTTTTAGGAAAAGTTCCAAAAAGTCACGTTTCCCTGATTTTTCAAAAAAAGTCAGTTTTCACTCTTTAAAAAATCCAAAAGATCCAAAAGGAGCTTTCAAGAAGCTTTTCCCAAACATCTTTTGCATGTTATCTTTTCCCAAAAGTTCTTTTCCCTCTCAAAAAGATTTCCCAAACACCCCCTTTGATAACCCCCTTTGTATCAAGTAAATTTTTCATAGGAACATCTAAAGTTTATGATTTTTTGCTCTTCCTTGTATTTTTACATCTTAAGAGCACACAAAAACTGCTAAATAAGTTATCTAGCCATGTGTACACTGATGATAAGGAGCAGAAAAGAGAGTTATCATAAAAGGGTAATATAATTTTAAAACAACTATCAGGTAATCACTTTCTCAAACAATCTTAGTTTACCTAAGTATTTCTATTAGTTCTGACCCTCGTCATAATTTTTGTTTTAGTATTTTGAAATTGAAATTGATTTAATAGTATTCTTTAGAAAAAAAGGTTTTAATAGAATTTCTATATCGATGTGCGGTGGGATTTCGTATTTGGATTGTGCTTTCTTAATTTCAATTATTTATGAAAATTCCAAATAACCCAATACAGTCTAGTGGAATGATGGTAATGAAGGCAATGAATACAACTTGATCGACTCACTTTTTGTCTTGTGATCTGACCACTTGTTAACAGTTAACCGTTTTCATGGATAATGCAAAGAAACAATGAAAATATATTGATTTTTTAAATATTAACTTCATAACTTGATTGCATAAATGATTTGTTCTTGTTACTCCTTGATAGTTTATCACGTCTGCAAGCAAAACAGTAAGCCCTCATTTTCCTTATGCATCTCATTATTTATATTTAGGAAGGAAAAAGTTATTATGAATAATAAATTTTTGATGTTTGTGTTGGTTTTTAGATGGGGATCAATCATTGTGCTATGAGAATTTTGTGAATCAAAGGGATCTAAAGTCTAGTGATAATGTTAGGCAGCAACCGATTTGTATCATGGCAAAGTTAAACCTCAAGTTACGTAGCACAAACATATTTTACAAGAATGGTGACGTATTCTGCAAGACTGATTCTTAAAAAATATAGTGTACAAGGTTGTTTGTACTCTTCAAAATGTTATATATTTTCATTTAATGTTAAAAATGGTTGTTTATGTTATAAGAATGGTTCTTATCTTGTAATATAAATTCCTGCTTCTATTGCAATATATTTATCTTAACGATGATATGTTATTGTCTAATATGTGTATTTTTTAAGAATGTTAACTTTAATGATTATAGTTTGGTCACACATTCACACAATATTTGTGATCTACATTTTGATCCTAATATATATATATATATATATATATATATATATATATATATATATATATATATATATATATATATATATATATATATATATATATGAGAAAAGAGTTTTGAATTGGAAAGTTATAATAATGGTCACTGAAAATTGTATTTTGCTTCCCTTTCTACCCAAAACTTAAATTGGAAATATTATATATACCCTTCAACTTTATAAAAGTTGATATTTTTATTCTCTTTCATATTTAATACTTTTTGTTAATTCAAATAAAGTTATTCATATAAGTTAATTATTATTATACCCAAAAATATAATTTTATTTTATAAAGTTTATAAAATATAATAATATTTTTTATTCTTTTACATGAAAATGTCAATAATATTCAACAAAATTAATTTACTTAAATTTATTATCTTTACATAAATTAGTATTAGTTTAAAAAAATATAGCATGATAATACTTGTTTGAAATGTTTATTTTTAGTATTAATTTTTTTTTAATTGCATGACAAGCGTGGAAACTTGCGCTTTGTAAATGAGAAAATTTTGAAGCAGTGTGGCAAATCCTAGGCGACGTCTACGTGGATTTTGGTAAGCGTGACATCACTCTCTTTGTTGGTGATTTTAGTGTTACAATGTAATTTTAAGTAACTGAAACTAACATGTGAGCTAAGAGGCTTTATAATTTATACTATAATATATGTACGGGGTTGTGTGGAGTGCACGCATGTATAAGATCGAATTAGAAGCCGGTTCGACGACTAGTCGGGGGTCCGGGGGCAGCGCCCCTGGGTCTGGGTTTCCAAAGGGTCAGTGCCCTTAGCGGGGTCCAAGGGGAAGATCCCCTTGCAAGTCTAGACACCTAGGTGCTATACATAGTATGATTAGAGAACTAATCATGCATGATGTGATTTCGATGGAGTTTGTGAAATCACAACAAAATTTGACTGATCACTTGACTAAAGGTCTGACAAGAGACTTAGTGGATAAGTCTGTAGTTGGGATGGGATTAAAGTCCATTTAATTCTATAATGATGAGACACTCAATTCCCTCCTAATTTAATGTTATGAGCAAGGTTGTCAAGATCGGGATCCTACCTAGGATCGATTTTGGGTTTGCAAGATCGGGATCGAGATCCTAAGATCCCACAAAATAGAATATAATTTTAATTTATAATATTTAATCATGAAAACTATTTCAAACATTTAGTTTTTCATTCAAAAGTTATAAAAACTTCAAAATATTAATCATAAGTCACAATAAAAAATGATAAATGGTAGATTGGTAAAGGATAAAATGCATAAAGTGGTAAAAAAAAATTTTCATTTGCAAAAAAAAAAAAAAAAAAAAAAAAATCAAAGGAAGGTAGGATCGGATCGGATCTCGATCCTACGATCCTACCTACGATCTTACGATCTTACCTGCGATCCTACCCAAAATACGATCCTTTTACGATCCGGATCGTTTTTCATACCTAGGATCGTAGGATCGTACGATCCTACGATCAGGATCGCGATTTTGACAACTATGGTTATGAGTTGAATTTAATGTGGAAAGCTCATACTTATAGATTGGAACACATGAAGTATTCATCTCGGGTATGTGTTCGGTTATGCAAGTTAGCCAGGTTGAAGTTTAACTTCTTAATAATTCCTTTGATAAATGTATGTGCCGATATACAGAAAGGAGTTACCTACGTGATTGTGAATTGTAGCCGCATTTCAAGAGGTTGTGGGCTTGACCTTGATACGATCATGAGAGGATTGGGACATACGACCTTATAATAGTGTCAACTTGTATTTTGCTAGACATTCAATAAACTAGTATGTATTTTACTTTCTGGTATTCAAATGGGTTGATGGGTTCAATTCTTAGAACAACCTGATTCTCGAGTATTTGCAAATTTATGATACTAAGTGGAAATTCAACCGTTTCGATATTTTCATTATGTACTAGTTTGGTTTGTTTGATAATGTTATGTTTGTTCAAGGGTTACACTAAAATGGGGGAGGATTGTTGGTAATTTTAGTATCACCATATCATTTTAAGTAAGTAGAACTAACATGTGAGCTAAATGACTTCATAATTTGTACTCTAATATATGTACGGTGTTGTTTGGAGTGCACGCATGTATAAGATCAAATTAGAACGACCCAACCCTTTGGAAACCCTAATCTCGTTTAATATATAAACAATTCTTCCTCTTCAGAAGAGGGTGACGATCTTAAGCTCTCGTTTTTCATCATACTTTCACAGAATCCTCTAGCATATTGACTTACGATTTCTGTACCTAGAATCGTAAGCGTCTACTTGGATTATCATAGACTAAATTTCTTGTAACTCTTGCATACGATCCAAATTGGTATCCAGATCTCCACCACAAACCCTAATATTCCTTAGATCTCTTCGGCCTTAGTGATAGGTTCTATATGAGTTTAGTGATTGGATATGGTGATACTCACCATTATAATAATTAATGATGAATATATACGAGATGACATATGTATTATATGTATATGCATGTGAGTTGAAAAGGTAAATCGTAACCAACAAGATGAAATGTCGTAGTCCGATAACTACTAAGCAGCAAGCCAACAACAAGTTGTTTAATTGTATAAAATATTGACTTACGGTTAAAATATTGTTTCATAAATGACTTATTTATATATTTATCGATTAAGTATAATTTACTTATTAATGATAAATCTGTGCTTTTTTTTATTAGTAAAATCGGGGTTAAGCTTTCTATTATTATTATATATGTAAATTTATTTATTTGCAAACTAATCATCATTTTCTTTATTAGTTAAATTTTGAAATCACTAAAATATGTTAAAATAAACAACTTTCAAAACGTATCCTATAACAAACTATATATAATGATGGTTCAAACAGTTGTTTATCGTTGCATGTTTAACTGTTTTGTTATCATGTTATGTAACAAATGCAAAAAGTAATCTCCAAGTAATTAAGTTACATCGATTATAAAACAACTTCAACAAATTAACGGTCATAACTTTCAAATTACACAATTCAAACACTCATTAGAAAAAAGAACGGGTTAATAAAAGGAAACATTGAGACATGATAGTTGTTTTTAAAGATCATTTGCCGGTTTTATTCAACGTATGGTTTGCAGAATAATAAAAACATTAAGATTCAGAAAGTAGAGTTCAAGGAAAAATATTCCACACTATGATTTTTTAGCGAAAGATATTTTGTTAAAAAAAAAAAGATTGGTTTGCATAGCTTCTACTACATTAACTTCTTGAGCGATTACCAAAAGTTGATCCACTAGATAATACTATTTACTTTGTTAAATGATATAAACAAATTTAGAAGTAATCCTATCATTCGAGTATTACATAATCAATACTACAGAATCATTTGACACGTACATGTTAAATACTATCTATGGATTGCCAACCAACTAGAAATTTGATTGCCAGCAATAAATACATACTATATGTTCGAAGTGGTATTCACAAAAATCAAAAAATGGTGTTAAAGTGGAAATACCATATCGTAGGATAAGAATATATTTTTAGGTTATTTGGCTTTCGAAAATTGGTGGACGTTTAGACTTAATGGATAACAGATTGGGTGATATATGAGATAAGAGCGAAAGTAAAAAATTGTCTTATTTTAGTGTTAGTACGTACACGATTCTTCTCCTCTTTTATATTTTTTTAGGTTTGAACCATCGGTAATGTCTAAGACAAAATTGCAAAACTCCAATGCCGATTTCAAAGAGATAAATGTTCAGAGAGGTTTGAGGATTAAGAGTATATTTTTAGGTTACTTGGTTTTCGAAAACGGGGGATGTTTAGGCTTAATAGATAATAGATTTGGTGATATAAGAGTTGAGAGCAAAAGTTGAAAATTATCTTATTTTGGTGTGGGAGTACTTATATGATTCTTCTTCGCTTTTATATTCTTTTAGGTTTGAACCCTAGGTAATGTCCAAGACAAAAGTTAGCAAAACTTGAATGCCGATTTCGAAGAGATAAATGTTTGGAGTAGTTTTGAGGATCGTTAGTATAATAGTCGACCCTATAGTAGCTTAGGATTTACAGTTATAAGTATTCATGGCTACGAGTTCAATGTGATCACACTGACCAAACCATATTAAATAGTTGTGTCCTTATATTCGTTTTTCTTTTGCTTCCTTAGGCAGTGGCGAGGTTGTGTGTAAGGAAGGTGGGTCCTAGGATCCACCTAACTTTTCTAATTTATCTAAAAAATTTATAGAAATTTTTTAAGGATCTATCTTAAAAAATATTTAGGACCTATCTTACCAGTAATTTTTTTGGAATTTACATAGAAAAATGTATATAGAAAAATTAGTAAACAATGTGGTTTTCTATTCTAAACTCGCCACTGTCCTTAGGTGACAAATAATTTTGGGATAATGACTTAAAAGAGTAATATATTTTTTGATTTGTACACATTTAGTCATTGATTTTTTTTTCATCCACATTTACCATTTCAATTTGTTAAATCGTACACATTTAGTTTTTATGATCGGTTACTCTGGGTTAGCCGGTAAAAATAACTTAATAGGGTAATATATTACTCACTTTGTACACATTTAGTCATTAATATTTTATTATACATTTAGTTCTTAATATATATTTTTTGTTGCAAAATAAGTTATTTTTGTTTTGTATTCATTCAGTACTTATAAATGATTTATTTACGTTTTTCTTACGTCTTACGTGGAATAGCTATATGATGGTGGGATAGGTTGAGATGATCCTGCTATATATTGTAGGCCAATATACCTGGAGTCGGATGGCTGTAAGTCGTAGGCATGGGGGATCGAGAAGAGCAGTTGGGTTAAGGCGGCATGCCAACAAACCCTAGGTATTCCAGTCCGATGACTGGTTGGACTTGTTGCATATTGGCATTCCAGTCCGATGACTGATTGAGCCAATGTATTCCAATCTGATGAGTGTAGGCCTGTATGGATGATAATACGTTTGTCGTATCCGGTATTTTGGGGGAAACTCACTAAACTTTATGTTTACCCAGTTTTTTTATATTTTCAAGTTCTATCGTTGATCGTGGGAAGGTAAAGGCATGACTGAACACACTCATCAACATTATCGAGGATTCTGCATTTCTTATATTACTCTGATTTTCGATAAATGTATTTTGGAATAAACGTTTTCTCTTAATAGTAGATTTATAATTAGGGACTTTTGCCTTATTTAAAAATGATTTTTTTGTGAAAATGAAATGTCACACGTAAACATCAACAACCCCACATACTTCATCAATGATTATCCCATGTAAGATGTCGTGAAAAAAACCTAAAGAAGTCGTTCATAAGTATTGAATGAGTACAAAAACAAAAATGATTTATTTTAAAACAAGAATATATTAAAGACTAAATGTGTACAAAAATATTAACGGCTAAATGTGTACAAAATGAGAAATATATTATCCTATTAAGTCATTTTTCCTGGCTAACCTGGAGTAACCGATCATAAGGACTGAATGTGTACAGTTTAACAAGTTGAAGGAGTAAATGTGAGCGAAAAAACCTAATGATCAAATGTATACAAATTGAAAAGTATATTACCATTTTAAGTCATTATCCCAATAATTTCACATGAATGAGGTTTGTTTTTATAGTGCAATATTTGTAGATCAAAGTAAGAACCATTTGTGATTGCAATTTTTTTCTTAAAATGATTATTGTTTTCTAAAATACATGATATTTATATTATAAGAGACTATTTCAATTATTCCACACCAAGGATGTTAGAAATTATTAGAACTTTAGTTTAAGTGAAGTACCACATACTCACTAACTTAGAGTTAGAGATGACTATGGCTCCCGAACAACAAAACTAGGAACCAAATTTATAGATATGGAGGAATCACCAAATGACATATTTGATTATGATTCAACTCAGTTTTGTTCCAATGAGTATTTTGGTATCTCCTAGTTGTTAAGGTCTGAACGAGATCAAAACCAAAAAAACAAAAACCAAATTTATGGATGTGGAAGACAAAACCAAATTATATATTTTGTTCCTAATTGGTTCCAGTTAGATTCGGTTTCAACATTTATTTTACTCACAACTACTCGGAGTTGTGTTTATATTGTTTAAACTTAAACCGCAAAGATCAAGTTGTGGATTGTGAATATATGATTAGCATACTTTTAGGATTTATGGTTCGAATTACTTACCTTTGATATTCGTTGTTACGTAGTAATAGGCTTAATATTTAATTCACATGGATTTAAGGTTCTTAGACTTGTTTGGTTTTATGCTTTAGGGTTTAGGAGCTTAGTTATTGGAAATAACTTTTAGTATATATGGAATCTCGGTGAATATAAAAGTAATTAGGTTGCATCGGAAGAAATTAGGTCACAATATAATTTGTAGGCTTTGAATTGTATACTCAGCATAACTCTAAGTTTTATACCTACTAATACTTATTTTTTAAATATTATGCTTAAAATAACATAGGTTGGGATTCTTGATATTTAAATAGGATGAGATTAAGGATTTGACTATTAGAAAACCTAAAGTTGAACATCTGCTATGGTATTAGGTGTTACACCTTCCACTACTAGGGGTTAGTTATATATTAAATGACTTACCTCAAACGAATATCTGGTATGGACCATATTACCTAATTGGAAATTATAAGAATCAGGGTTAAGAATATTTATCGATATAGTTATTTTTATAAACACATTGTCAATACTCTTGGATCCTATAAACAAGATTGAAACTATTCCTAGACCAATGCCGATTTATAAAACACGTGGACCACTCATGTAGTTTTTGGTAAAAAAAATTGAAACCATACAGACCATAAAAAAACGTTAGAGACTAAAATAATAGTTTTTTTTAATAAATAAATACGATGAACCATTTATATAGTTGTGTCTATATAAATTTACATTAGTTTATTTACACTCACAAATAATTATTCCATAGAAAATATTCGTCAAGGAGACAGTGACTCAGTCAAAAACATGACTAGGCTAGGCGAGTGTCGTTGTTTGTTTTGTGTCGACGCTTGCAACAATATTTTGTCCCACACATTTATGACTTTCGAGTCTATCACATTTTAACCCTTTAAAAATGTATTATTGTTTCATATGCCTATCAACATTTTTAGTTTCTATATTTCACAATCACACTTTTTGTAAAACATGATTTCATTTAGGCCATCTTCAATGCATTGAACTCAAATGAGTTCAATGGATTGCCACATATACATGCCACTCATAATACAATTTTATCTATTAAACTTTACACTCCATTAAACTCAATACAATTTAATGGATTGTCACATCATTTATGTATGTGTGTGTGAGGAGAGAGAGTGTGGAGTTCAATGGGGATTGAACTTCCCAATCTATTGAGTGCCATGTCATTAACCCACAATGGAGATTTTGAGTTTAATGGGATTAAACTCCCCATTCAACTCTCCATTAAACTATCATTGGAGATGACCTTACTTGAACATGAATGTGACCATTTATATGTTAAGTGAAGCCTTTTCATATCCATGTGTGCAAAATTATGCTGAATAACATAAACATAAGATTAAATACTTTAAATATTAGCCAATGAGGTCCAGTTCAACTGGGCAGATGCACACTCAAGTTTTTTTCTTCCAGTGGTTTTTTGGGGACCAAATTGCAAAAATGGTCCATGTGATTGGCAATTTTATGTGTTTTTGATCCAAAATAAAATGTTGGTGCATCACTGGTCCAAAATTTGATCTTTCTATTGTTTTTGGTCCCTGTAACTTAAAAAGACGATTATACCCTTATAATTTCTATTTTTCATTTTCTTTAATTGTTGAAATATAAAAATTATTTAACTTATATTTTTTTTAACTTACAAAAAAATAAAAATGACCCACCCACCCTTTTTCTCTTCCGTCTATCTCAACAGAAACATACACACACACACTCACTAGAAATGTCACCCTTAATGGATGCCAACCATCATCATTCGCTACCAACCACCACCATCTGCTGCCAACCACCTCCATTTTCATCACCCGTACCCCCATCTCTCAATCATTAAATAAGTAAAAGTTCACCAACGGCCACCATACCATCGTTCACCTCCACTATTTGTCGTAATCCACCCCACCCATATCGTCCTTTCTCGCACTGCCTCGCCGGAAACCACTAAGAAAGCTGAAAACCACCATTAACAACTCCCTTTCTTGCTTAGATCTAAACAAAGTGATCATAAACATACTCAGTGCCCAAATTAGTGCAAGGGGTGCTCAAGCCCAAAAATTAAACCCCACCCCAACGTCGTTCGTCACCACCATTCACTGCCAACCACCTCCATCCCACCACATTTACACACCTCTCTTTCCTTAACCTGATGACCCTCTACCACCACTATTCCTTGAGCTCCACCATCTTCTCACCATTTACCAAGACCTGGGTTTGCATCTCATACCAGTCTAAATCGATCAAATCAACAATTCTAAAGAACAGATCGGCGACGCTAGGTTGTCGGACATCTCTGTCGATGACTATCCCCACCAGGTACCATCACATCCCTATAGAGAACCCTAAATAGATCTCGAACCAAAACCCTTATCCAAGGGCGACAACGTTAGGGTTTCAGAAAATGAGAATGGTGGTAGCGAAAGGAGATTTGCAGAAGCTGAAAAATGTGGTGGTGGTGGCAGAAAACCCTCATCACTGAAAGATGAAGAACAACGACTGAAAACTCAAAAGCTTCGTCAAGCTCCATCATCTTTTACGACAACATCATATCCCATTTTTCTGACTTTCAATTACAAATCTCATTTTTTCTGGAAGGGACGCTGGGTCGTTTGGGTAAGTGACGGTGGCGGTGGAAGACTAACAGGTGGTGGTGGTTCAATAACGATGGTGGTCCAGTCTCCAACACAATGAAGAGAGAGAGAGAGAGAGAGAGAGAGAGAGAAAGAGAGAGAGAGAGAGAGAGAGAGAAAGAGAGAGAGAAAGAAAGAGAGAGATAGAAAGAGAGAGAGATAGATAGATAGATAGATAGATAGAGAGATTTATTGTCTTTAAGAGTGATGAAATTTTATTTTATATTTATTTTTAATTATATAGTAATAATACAATTAAAAGAAAACAAAAAAGAATCAGTTAAGGGTATTTTTGTCATTTCAGGTAGACAATGGACCAAAACCGCACAAAAATGTCAACCATAAGGACCAAAAGCACACAAGGTATCCAAAATTGGACCACTGATGCACCACCAAACTTTTTTGGACCATAATCACAGAATTTTGACAAACACAAGGACCATTTTTGCAATTTTGTCTTTTTTGGGAAAAGATATAGAGTTTAATCCCTGAGTTGCTAATGATGTTATCTCTTTTGGGAGGGATTGAACTTGGGTTTGTTGGGTGTTATGACATACTTTCCTATCGGATATCAATTTATGCTGCTCCAAACCGCTGTTTAAAAAAAATACTTTAAATATTAGCAAAATATGTAAAATAAAGAAAACCATACGTACAAAAACTGAAATTATTAATATCAAGTATGATTACTAAGTGACAAAAAAAAATGTATTTAAGAAAAGAGAATCGTTGTTGTGTAAGGGTTTGTGCCAGCTGTGTACATGTAAAGTTGCTTGTCTTTTCAGGTTCTTTGTCTAAATCCAAACAAAGATTTATTCATGGACATGTACATTGTGGATCTGATGTTGTACGTCGATTCGAATCATAGATTTTCGAACTAAATTAATTGTTGGATTCTGAATTTCTGATAAAGATGAAAAAGAATTAAAGAATTTGATGTTGAATGCTGAAATACACAGGCTGGCACCGCACCTCTTTCAGGGTGGGTCCCACATTGCCACTTGCACCGTGCTCTCTCTTACAACACCCCCACCAAATTTATATTCAAGTCTTTTAATGTAGTGGGAGAGATACAACTTAATCATTTTTAAACAAAATAGGATGGTGGTCATCAGGTAACATTTGGACATTTTATAAGGAGGTCTTCAATTTCAATATTAGGGTTTTAATTAATCGTTGGTCAAAGTAAGGGTGTGTGACATAGAAACTCTCTTTCAAATCTTGTAATATTGGGAACCCAAAGTGAGCGGTTGGGATTTTTTTTTCTTTTTTGTGTATATTGCTTATTAAAATTATAATTTGAAATTGTGTTTTCTAATCTTGAATGTTGTTACTTTTATATGGTTTCTATTACTGATATTGCTATTGTTATTGTTTTTATTAGTTAGTTAGGGTATAATTGTAATTTAATATTTAGTTAGTTAGCATGTGTTTGATAGAGAGAATTGTATCTTGGGAAATTGTGTGATCTAACTCTTTTTTTGGTTGCTTTTCAAAAATATGACCTTTTTTTTTTTTTTGCAAAATGATCACTTGGTCCGGAAGGAGGCTCGATTTAAAATTCAGTAAACGGGTAGATAATTCCGACCTAATAATTTGGATCTCATATAAATACATTTTAACCCGTTTCGGACTAGATTTCGTCATTCCTTTGTTTCGGATTACTCTACATCCTATTCCAGACACCTTTACAACTGAAAATATCTACACCTTTACAACTGAAAATATCTACTGTGTTGGGAGACATAGTAATAACAAAACTAAGAAAACCATAGTTATCAAAATCATCCACCCAAAATCATAAGTTATCGTATCAAATCAGAGTATCATATTAAAACACATAGCAATCATATCAGAGTAAAACATCTCATGCTAAAACAAATGGCGTGTGCACTGTAGTCATCCCGAGCTCTTGCATTTGCTATTGGAAGTACCTGAAACCAAAACTGAAAATTGTAAGCACGAAACTTAGTGAGTCTCCCCAAACTACCACATATCATACACATAATCACATAATAACATACATTGGGCCTTGTGCAACATCGGGCCCAGCCCGACATCAGGCCGAAGTTCGGTATTGGACCCCGTCCGGCATCGAGCAAAGCTCGGTATACATACAACATATCAACAAATACACATAACATAAACATATAAACATTCCTCGCGCCCGGAATGGCATCAGACCGAAATCCGGAAACATATAAAAATTCCTGGGGTTTTCCCTGGCATTAGACCAAAGTCTGAAAACACATAAAACGAGCACTTGCAAGAATCACGAAGCCATCAAGCATAAAAAAATTCCTCAGGCTTTCCCCGACATAAGAACGAAGTCCGAAAAAACATATACAACTACATCGAGCATTGCCCGGTATCGGACCTTAGTCTGGAATATGCTAACATACATAAATAGGCAGATATTGGTACCTTCGACCCGTACCTACTGGAGGAAAACTCACCTAAAATGTCAGGTGAAATAACTGAAACGTCTCTGCTCCTGTAATCGACTCTACTCATGCCCTATACAGAAATGACCCCTTAGATACCATTCTATACTCAAGACCCTTTTATGGATCAACCTTGGTCAAAGTTAAGGTCAAGGTCAAAGTCAACATCTAGTCAAAGACTAAGTCAACACCCTGAGTTGACTCAACTCATCGAGTCATCCATCTGACTCGTCGATTTCCATGCTCAGCAGAAATGTGATAAAACGAGTCAACTCGTCGAGTCCCTCCTTAGACTCGTCAAGTTCTGCCCTTTACAGAATCGAGACAAATCGTTCGTCGAGTCCCTTTATGGACTTGCCGAGTTTCCATGCTCAGCGGAAATGTGATAAAACGAGTCAACTCGTCAAGTCCCTCCTTAGACTCGTCAAGTTCTGCCTTTTACAGAATCGGGACAAATCGTTCTAGCTCGTCAAGCCCCTCTATGGACTCACCGAGTTCTTCAGTCTGTTGCTTCATCTTAATGGATTAAGCCCCTATTCTTCATATCTGAGCTCTATACTTCACATATATACTGAAAATGTCCTTTTAAGGGTAAAGTTTCCAACTTTACTCGTTATAGCCTTACATAATGGGTTTAGCTTAAACCCTAACTCTTTAAGACCTAGATGTTAATCCAAACTCCATCTATACTCCAAACCAAGGCATATAAACTGAGATCTAGACCCTAGGCACTACAAGAACACGTAAATCTTCCATCTTTCTCTCCATGCATGGCCTTTTGGGGCTTAAAAGGACGAAATAACATCCTAAAGCTTGCATGGGGCTTCAATGGCCATAAAGTTTGCACCTTTATGCCATGAGAGCACTTCAAGGGTCTGGATCTGAAGGTGTACTCACTTGGGACGTCCATTTCCCAATGATCATGCTTCTTGGACCAAAAACCCAATAAAATGATAATAAGGAGATCTAAGAAGTTACTAAGCAAGTTCGATACTTGCTTACCAAGAAGTAATGAGAATGAAATGATGTCTCTAGATCTACTATTTTCTTCTTGAATCCCCAAGCTTCTCCTTCCTTCACAAGCTTCAACACATACAAAAACTCAATTAAAAATGGCTCACAAGCTCACAAATGCATTAGGGTTTGGGACTTGAAGGCTTGAAATGAGGCTAACATGAGGAGATTAAGATGCTTAAATAGGGTGCAAAACCCCGAAATTAGGGTTTCACCCCTGCCAACCTACTCGTCGAGTTGAGGGCTCTCTACTCGTCGAGTAGGTTGCTTAAAACTCGTGTCTCTTCTGATCTCTAGTCGATGAGTTTGGGGCTTCCAACTCATCAAGTTGCTCATATAAATGAAAAAATTACTAAATTAAATGTGTACCCGGAATCAGGCATTACAACTATCGTCAAGAATCTGCATAACTATATTTAATCAAGGACATTGAAAAGATAGACGGATTTGATTAGTATGTAACATGGACTTGGAAGCAACCAATGTAACTAACCCAACAAAGTTGATATCATTTCTTATATCTACACAAAATCATTTGTAATCTGGAACAATATACTACATACATCCGTCGATACGCTATCAATTCCCTCCACTAGAAACTGTAACTTGAAAAAATCTCGTATATATATGTTAGGTGCATTTTGTGCACCTTTTTACACATATTTTAGTCCCCTCTTATGCATCTATTTAGCATAATCGTTCTTCATTTGTCTTGCATTTCATCATATTTCATGTTAGTCTCTAGAACAACCTTATTTGCACACTTTCATGTCTTTTTCAAGTAAACCGGAGGTTGGAACGTGCTTTAGGAGGTGTCAGGAAACATTAGCAAGGATTTCAGGATGATTGGGCGAAGAATGGAAAAGGTGAAAAAATCAAGTTTGGAACCGGTGACAGAGAAGTACATGACCCACGTTGGGTTTACACTGCAAAATAGGCACGGGTCGTGTTGACCAGATCAAGAGCTGTTGACTTCACTGAACATGACCTGTATCAGTTTAGTCTATTTTGACACGTGCCGTGTTGGCCAAGCTGAGCAAATTTGAGCATCGAACTTAGGGGTTGAAATCAAGGATTGAAGACCAAATTTCACTCAACATAACCCATGTTGATTTGCTCTATTTTGACACGGGTCATGTTCGACATGAAAACTACCTTTTGACAGTTTTTCCCATTTTTCATATCTCGGGATTTGGGTTATTTTGGCATAGACACATCATATCAGAGCACATTTTGTGAGGGATTTTGAAGGTTTTTGCAAGGGTTTGATCAGTAATCATTTGGAAACATTATTTCTAGTATTTGTAAGTTGTAATTGCACATTATATCCATCTTTTAAACTTACGATCTTGTTCTAGCCATGTGTGGCTAGAACCCTAGTTTCTTCAATTTCATGTTGGGTTTACACTGCAAAATAGGCACGGGTCGTGTTGACCAGATCAAGAGCTGTTGACTTCACTGAACATGACCTGTATCAGTTTAGTCTATTTTGACACGGGCCGTGTTGGCCAAGCTGAGCAAATTTGAGCATCGAACTTAGGGGTTGAAATCAAGGATTGAAGACCAAATTTCACTCAACATGACCCATGTTGATTTGCTCTATTTTGACACGGGCCATGTTCGACATGAAAACTACCTTTTGACAGTTTTTCCCATTTTTCATATCTCGGGATTTGGGTTATTTTGGCATAGACACATCATATCAGAGCACATTTTGTGAGGGGATTTTGAAGGTTTTTGCAAGGGTTTGATCAGTAATCATTTGGAAACATTATTTCTAGTATTTGTAAGTTGTAATTGCACATTATATCCATCTTTTAAACTTATGATCTTGTTCTAGCCATGTGTGGCTAGAACCCTAGTTTCTCCAATTTCATGTTTTGACTTCTCTGTAGTGACTTCAATCATATGACCTGATGTTTGTTCTTAATTTCTATCTAGTGAGTTTGATTTTGCTTTAATTGAATGTTTGATTCTAATTGTGATTCTTATTGGCCATTTGAATTAGGGTTGGGTCATTCAAGTTATCTCTTTTACAAAATCTATCATTTTTTGTGAAATTGAACAAGTAACAAGCAGTAAGTTGATCTCTATTGAATGAATTTAGTCTAAATCTTATTCATACGCTCTTACACTCCCGAGCTTGTGAGGAGTATTGGGTGTTATTGGGAACATTCACATAAAGCTTCATGCAATCTTTTAATCTAATTCTAATAGCTTGTTTAGATTAGGTTAGTAAGGTTAGGGTTAATCAAAGAGCTTGTTTTGGTTAATTAATGTGTTAAATGGGAAGTGTTAGAGCTTGTTAACACTTTCAAGTACTAACTTAGATAGAACTGAACAAATATTGTGTCATCTTTGAATCACGTTGCTAAGTTGTCATACATAAAGTCGGAGTCCTTACAAAATCTGAATTTAATTCACTCATTTAGCTGATTACTTGTGTTTTTAATTTATTTGTTTAATCATTGCATTCACCCCCCCCCCCCCTCTAATCTTTTGTGAACAAGTACCTTTCACAAAGAGGTATTAGACCGATTGTCTCGTGTCTCTGTGGATTGAACCTACTTTCCTTGTACTACCTTTTAGTGCAATATAGTGGGATTCTTAAGGGTATATCGTACCCTTTTATTTGTTGGGTTTGACATGCCTAACAATTTACTCATTCCAGAACGTTTATGGAAAGTATCGAAGACACAAATATATTAAACACACAAATGTGTTGCATATTTGGAACAAAAAAACCCTAATTCTAGCTCTCCGAAATATCACTCCGGAATGTACGGTCGTGTCAGACTGTAGTTCGGAATACACTTTTTTAGTCCGGAACGTACGGGGTGTCAGATTCTGGACCAAAATCCCACCAACCAGCACCCACTCCGGAACAATATCATAAATACTTCGGAATATCGTATTCCCGATCATAAGTCCGAAATAAAATTACGTGCTATGGAATATGATATTTCAGAGCACGTGGTCAATTTCCCCCCAAAAAAATTGTTAGTTATTTTTATTAAAAGTGTTGTTTATAAGGGTTAGATTACTCAATTTCCCTTGTATCTTTATGTATATATTATGTTTTCTTCATTATCATAGAAGTTAATCAATACATGAAGATTGAAAACAATATATTCTCTCTATAAGATCTTTAAAGTTAACATGGTATCAGATTAACGATCCATTCATCATCTTCAATTATTCTTATTTTATTCATCTTTCAGTCTCTTCCAGTTCAGTTGTTTACAATTAATCATGTCAGGAGAATCTCCAGTTGAAGCTAATTCAAGTGATTCACAACTATCATTTCCTTTTCAAATCCATTTTACCTTGGATCATCTGATAATCCAAGCTCTGTTCTTGTCACCAATGTCTTCAATGGCGTTAGGTGCAATTCTTGGAAATGAGCAATGATTATCACTCTATGTGAAAGAACAAACTAGGTCTTGTTGATGGATCGATTTCATAACTTGCACCTAATTTATCTACATATCCTGGCTGGTACCTTGCTAATGCATGGTTATAAGCTGTATTTTGACTTCTCTTCACAAGAACATTGCAGATAATGTTCTTTTTTCTCTCCACTGCATCTTAGATTCGGACTGAATTTAGTCAACGATATGAGTAATCAAGTGGAGAGCTGATTTACCATATCTAACAAATGTTGTATTCGATTTCTCAAGGTTTAGATGATTTTTCTACATATTTCAAAAAGCTCATGAAGATTTTAGATGAATTACGAGTGGTTCAAGATCTTCCAGCATGTCCATGTACTGCAGCCTAGGCAGTTATAGCGGTCCAAAATCAAATATCGATCAAGGGGCGATATTTGGGATATAGGTTATCGCGGTGGGATATTGGTATTTTATATTATACATAATTAATATATATAAACATAAAACATATATAAAAGTAATATAAAAAGTCAAAATTCAAAACTGTCAATGTTTGAAACATAATCTTATGTAAGCCATTAGATCTTCCTCCAAGTCCACATCAACCAAGGCATCCAATTATTATATCTAGATCATCCACATCAACTCTAATATCGTCATCATCATTTAGGAATTATTTACTTAACACATCAACATGATCAAACCTATAGAAACTAGCAAGTTAACACTTAAGTATGTAATAATTAACATAACAATAAGATCAGTTAAAACTTAAAACATGAGTCTATGACCTAAAACTAACAATTAAGTACTTCACATAATACCATGATCATTTAAGTTAAGTCTATAAGATTTAAGGCCTTGACTTAACACTAAAAAAAGAAAATAAAATTACTTAACCGATATCCCACCTAGAAATCGCCTGGAAATATCGGTAAATATCGGTTAAATATCGGTAAATATCACCGATATTTGCGGTCCGATATTTTGGACCGATATTTGACACCACTATTTTGAAAAGTACCGATAACCGATATCTCACCTGGAAATCGCCGATATTAACTGCTTAGACTGCAGCAACTGCTCTCAACAAATTTCTTGAAGATCAAAAGATTATTCAACTCTTAATGGGGCTTAACGATTCATATAAATTCATTCGAGGACAAATTATCATGATGAAACCTCTTCCTACATTGTACACTGCTTATGATTTAATAAATCAAGAAGAACAACAAAGAGAGATCAATGTTTCTTCAGTTCTTAACTGTGAAGCAATTTCTATGCATGTTTCTTCCAATTCTAACTCTCAGAATTCTAAGAAGAATATCACATGCACTCATTGCAAGAAAAAAAAGTCACAAAATTTCTTAGTGTTATAGACTTGTTGGATTTCCCACCAATTTCAAATTCATAATCCTCCTTCGGTTGTTCATAATGTTTCTTCCACACCAGCTATGAGTTTCTCCTCTGAGCAATACCATCAATTACTTCAACTCTTAAATACAACATCACTTAATAACAACTCTTCTACATCCCACATCAACTCTACCATTTTATAAGGATCTCTTAATCCTAATGGTAAACCTTTTAACTTTACATGTTTTTATGATAATGTATATAAATCATCCCATCTCCTTTAAATACACACTTCTTGGATTATAGACTCAGGTGTCACTGATCATATTTGTTCTAACCAAAAACTTCTTGTTTCTCTCACAAAAAAATTTCAGCCTTAATCTCTTGGGTTTCTTAATGGTCATGCCATTTGTGTCAATTACATTGGTGATGTTAAAGTTAATGATTCCATAACTCTTCATGGAGTCTTATATGTTCTTGAGTTCAAGTATAACTTGTTTCTATTCCTAAAACCACTTCTCATCTTAAAACCTTTACTATTTTCACTGATGAAAATTGTCTTCTACAGGACCCTTGCTTCAAGAGTACTTTTGCTCTTGGTATACTTGGCAAGAGAGTCAATGATTTTTATGTTTTTGATCATCACCAAATCAAGACAACATTAATTTACAAATTTTCTATTTTTCCTTATACATTGTCTTGTCAAACTTCTATATTCAATGTGTCTTGTTGTGATAAAACAGTGTTTTGGCATAATAGACTAGGCGATGTTCCTTTGGAAAAGTTGAAAGAACTTTCTCTTGTTTCTTCTAAATACACTGAGCTGAACATTGATTCATGTCTTGTTTGTGCTAAAGCTAAACAATACAATTTACCTTTTCCTATCACTGATACTATGATGAAAAATCCTTTTGATTTAATACATGTGGATGTGTGGGATCCATATAAGCATATTACATATGATGGTCATAAATATTTTATTACCCTTGTAGATGATCATACTAGGCATACATGGGTTCATTTAATGTCACACAAACATTATGCCTTTCATCTTATCAAAGCATTTGTCAAAATGGTCAAAACTCAATTCAACATGATGGCCAAAGTAATCAGAACTGGTAATGTAATGAAATTGAGGAAAAGTTCAAAAGGGATTTCTCTTTTCCAAGATAATTGTATTTTGCATCAGAAATCCACTCCATACAACCCTAAAAAAATAGGGTTGTAGAGAAAAAGCATCAACATATTTAGCCGCTTCAAGAGCACTTTATTTTCAATAAGGGATTGGAATTTCATATTGGGGTGACTGTTTCAAGACAGAAGTTCATCTGATCAAAAAAATTCCTTCAAAAGTGCTCAATGGTCAAAGTCCTTATCAACTTTTATATAAAGAACAACCTAATTATGATCAATTGAAAAGCTTTGGTTGTTTGTGTTATGTTTCACCATTAGCTAAAGGAAGAGATAAATCCATGTCACGTGCCAACCCCTTCATTTTTATTGGTTATCCTCGTGGTCAAACGGCTTACAAGGTTTTAGATTTGGTAACCAAAACCATTTATGTAACACTAAGTCCTGGTATGTTTTTGTTGTTTAAGGTATAGATTTTTAGTGTCCATGGCGTGGCAGATGGATCCCCACAACGTGGCCATGGCCTTTGGACATGTGGATTTTAAATGACCGCCACGGCGTGGCAGCCTATAGCCATGTCATGGCAGTTATTTACTGAGAAACCCTAATACTTGGGGTTTATGTCCCTATTTAACGGAATATGATGGCAAGGTTGCTCACCCTCAGCCTCCATAACACTCTCTCAGCCTCTAAGAAAACACTACCCTCCATTTTTGCTCTTTAACCTTTTTGTGGTTATTTTCAAGCATTAAAGGAGAATAAGGTGACATTTAGACTTGGATACAACAAGAAACTTTTCTCATCATCTTATGGTGCATCTTCTAGACTCTTCTAAGTCCACAAGCTCCAAGCTTTTTAGTTTATTGTGCATATATCTAGTTTCTATGCCTTATTCTTCATGTTGGGACATTTTATAATGTTGGTATTCCATAAAGTTGCCAATTTCATGGATCATAGAGTCCCATTGTGGTTAGGAGTGTTGGATCTAGATTTTTATAGAGTTTTGAACTCTTGCATGAGACCTTGGCCCTTTTTACTCTATTTTTACATAGTTTGAGTTCAAGGCATGCATTAGACATGCATTTATATAAAGCAACAATATTTGTGGTCCATTGGATAAGAATATGCCTTATGGAAAGTTTGAATGGTTGGTTTGATGGATTAAGAGCTTACTGGATTAAGCTAGTCTGAACAGTCCCCAAGGCATGGCGAATGCATCCCCACGCCATGATGAATTGATCCCTATGACGTGGCGGATGGACGCCTTGCATCTATTTTGTCATCTTGGTACCATGATGTGGCCAAGGAAGGCCACGACATGGTGGTCAGTTGTACCTTGACTTTGACCAAGTTTGAATTAGGGGTAGTTTGGGTATTGTGTGTTGTAGTCTGAGATTTAGTCACTATTTAATGTATAAGTGACCTAGAGAGCTGGTATTCAGAGCAGTGTTTTGTACAACTATCTTCAGACGGTGGGGTGAATTTTACTCATTTTACTTGTGGGTCGAAGGCACCAATGTTGGCCCATTAGGTTATGTATCCTGGTATATAGGACGTTATTATGATGTAGCGATATGTTAGATCTGTATCCTGATATATAGGATGTTGTTATGCTATAGTGATCGATTAAATCTGCATGTTTATCTGTTGACTGGTTATATGTTTATCTGTTGCATATGTCGACATAATGCATTTTTGGGTTAAGGCTTTACTTCTATGTGTGTGAGCCAACAAACCATTTTATTCTAGTCCAATGACTAATTAGACATGTTGCATATTGGCATTCCAATCCGACGATAAATTGGGTTGGGGCAATACAGCCTGATTGTTGAGGACCCGAGCGTATTCCAGTCTGATGACTGACTGGACCCAACATGCATGGTTATATATCTTATATGTTGTGTAGTGGTACTTTGGGGGAAATCACTAAGATTTGGCTTACAATTTAAGTTTATTGTTTCAAGTATTTAATATGATCGGGGAAAATCAAAGGCGTGATCGTACATATCCTTTGGTGATATGATTGGGAGACTTTGTTACACTATGATTCTGGGATATTTGTATTTGATACTTGGTTTTTGACATGGGTGTTGTTTGAAAATAATGATTTTACTTAATTAAAAATAAAAAAATTATAGTGATTTTGGGATGTTACAAGTTGGTATCAGAGCCCTAGTTTGAGAGAATTAGAGGATCATTCGTGTGAATCCAAACTCAAAATAAGGATCTGTAAAAGTTTTCAAAATTGTTTACAAAACTGTTTCTAAAATTTGTTTTCAAAATTCTTTCAAGGAATGACAAGAAGGATGAGATGTGTAAAATCAATCATAGCAAGAAACAATACCCCAAGATACCCACATTACTATATGCTATGATGTTTATGATAGAACTACATGTTAGTGATAAGCTAGGGATCTTTAGGAATTGCATGATATAATTTCTTGATGTATGATGCCTAATAGCCTAGGAGGACTTCAAATATGATATATGAAATCGACATATTTACTGTAGTTGTTTAGTGTGTGCATCATAGTTGTACATAACTAAGATTCAATAGCCTAAGAATGTTTGGTTTAGCCTTATTTCCTGTTCCTTGTTTATTTGTGGGATTAGGGTAGAATCAATTATTCGATTGTCTATGGGATCCATCATTATGTATGATTAGCATACACAAGCAGCTACAAGGTTAGTGGAAGTTTCATAAGCGAGTATGTGAGTAGCCAGCCAGATGAGGAATGATTAGCCACTCTCGAGAGAGTGAGTATAGGATGTATGCCTATCCTAGTTATGGGTTTCATTTTTAGGTAGCTTATGATGATCCATTGGAACACATATAAGGTACATTTGGAAGTTAATATGGGACCGTACTACAAAAAGCACAGGACATGTAAGCATAACAAGGAAAACGCAAACACCGATGGATTGGCCTAAAGTTCGATAGGATCAAGGACCTGATTATTGCTATCAGGTGGATATTAGATGTAGATGGTTGTTTCTTCACCTGTTCCTATCTAAAGAACTAGAAGGTTAGGTGCACTCTGAACCTCCTTCGACTTGTTGCAAAGGACAAGTGGAACCTGGTGACCGGTTCCTACACTCCTGAGTAGAGGTTTACTGTTTCCCAGGAGCAGTTCTCAGAGATGTTTCGTACAAGGTATGTTCCCCTAGTGGAGAGGAGAGATTAGCTCAGGAGTAACTGGATCTGAGATAGATGACAAAGACGGTGGCAGAGATCACCAAGATGTTCACTGAGAGAGCCTTGTTATGTCTTGTGTTTGTTGCTACAGAGCAGACTTACATAAGATGATACTTGAGCATGCTCAAGACCGACATTCGGCAATATGTGTCCTCCCAGTGTCGCAGTACCATCGTTGAGCTTCAGGATGTCTCGACGAGGCGAGAGATCGAGATTGAGACTCAAACGAGGGAGCTGAGGTAAGCTCCCATTCAGTCATAGCCTGCAGTGAAGCGGTTCAAGCCCGCAGATTTACAACTTGGGGGACAGAGGGGTCGTACTTGTGGCAAGTGCGGCAAGGTTCATGAGGGTGCTTATTGATCTTCTTCTGGGTGCCACAAATGTCGCAAAGAGGACCACATTTCTAGGGATTGTTGTTAGTAGGCCTCGTTAGCGATCGCCATGATTTGTTACCACTATGACTAGGTTGCCCATGTGAAGGCCAATTGTCCCTTGTTTGATGTGAGACTGGCACAAGCTCCAACACCGACTACTTTGAGGATCACAGATGGACCCCAGGCCAGGCAGAGCCTTCGAGGACTTGAGGTCATGATTTCCTGCTCACATCGAAGGACGCCAGGGTGACGCCAGACGTTGTTACTGGTATAATTTCATTTATTATTCTATCAAGTTATTTTATTATATGCTTATGATTATGATTTTTATAGGTACATTCTTAGTGAATTTCCTACCTGCTCTTGTGTATTTTGACTCAGATGTGAGTCAATATTTTGTGTCTTAGTCCTTTAGTAGGATTTTTGATATGCATCTTGGAGATTTGGAGTTCCCATTGTGAGTTTCCATCGCCAACGAGCACAGGGTTGCTGCATCAAGCATTTCTCAGGATTGTGTTATGGATATTTCTGGGGTGTCTTACCCAATTGATCTGATCCCTATCCCCATGAGGGATGTATGTGTGATAGTAGAGATGGACTGGTTGAGCAGGTTTGATGTGATGATTGACTGTGAGGGCCAACGAGAGGTAATGCAAACCTTAAGTGGGGGGGGGGGGGACTGATTATTTATAGAGAGGGTAACAAAGTTGGATCTGCCTTTTGTTCTGTTGCCAGGGCTTGACAATATCTGTAGTATAGGTGTGTGGGCTACCTCGCATATGTGATTGAAACCCAGGTTGGGAAGGAGGTCTCAATTTCAGATGTGCCATAGTTAGGGAGTTTCCATAGGAGTTTCCGGATGAATTACTCGGTGTTCCTCCTGTAAGGCAGGTAGAGTTCAGGATCTATTTTGTCCTCAACGCAACACCGATTCCTAAGGCGTTGTAACGATTAGTAGCACTAGAGATGCATGAGTTGTCCTCTCATCTTTAAGAGTTGTTGGGCAAGTAGTTTATCAGACCGATCATTTCACCTTGGGGAGCATCGATCTTGTTTGTAAAGAAGAAGGATGAGTCTTACCGCATTTGTATTGATTATCGGGAGTTGAACAAGTTAACAGTGAAGAACTATTATCCTCTTCTGCGGATTTATGACCTCTTCGATCAACTATAGGGTGCATATTGGTTCTCCAAGATCAATTTGAGGTCAAGGTATCAACAAATGAGGGTTAGGGTTTGTCGTGATGCCGTTTGGGCTCACTAACACGTCGACGGAATTTATGGATCTGATGAATTAAGTATGCAGTCGATGCTCGATTGATTAGTTATTGTGTTCATCGATGATATTATGGTCTATTCCAACATCGGGGAACAACATGAAGAGCACTTTCGAGAGCTTCTGGGAGCTTTGAGTTGGGAACGGTCGTATGCCAATTCCCACATTAATCCCTTAGTGTCTTAAGATCAAACGTTCAACACTCAGATATGAACCTAACGGACGTCTAAAAGGATAAAGTTCCTGGATTTATGCCATTTCATGGCTTAAACAGAACCCAAAACCAAACCCTAGGTCTAGACCACCCTTTAATGACCTTAAACCCTTGCATGGGTGAAAGATAGCAACAAAGATTTCATTTTATGACATATGATCCTCATAAACAACATAAAATGACAACCTTAAGCTTTGGAGTAGCTTTTAATCACAAGAACCAAAACCATGGGACCAAAAGCTAACAAACCAAGAATCTAACCTAGATCTAAACCATAGAACAACAAATGTGAGAGCTTTATACCTCTAGAAGTTTGCAAAAGAGATGAAAGCTCTGGATCTTCAAGATTAATCCACACAAGTCCACAATGATAAACTTCTCCTTCTTGGATATGCACCATCAATACACTAAAGGGCTCAAACAAACTCACAATGGGTTAAGGTTTCAAAATGACAGCTTGGGAGAGTGGAGCCTGATGATAAGGGAGTCCTCAAGGGACTTAAGGTCTTTAAATTGGGTCACAAACCTAAAAAAAATTAGGGTTTGGGTTCTGAGTAATTATTCCCTACGTAGGGATTGTACGCCCGTGTAGAGCGTAAAGTCCCCATGTCCATTTAATGAATTAAACCCTGTGTAATTCATTACTTTCGCCCTACGTAAGGACCATTTTCACAAGAAAATTTATGTTTAAGCTATGAATGAAAGTACCTAAGAAATGGGTGTTACACAATGGTATGAAAAGCTCTCATTTGCTCTTATTTTTAAAGGCTATCAAAGATCACCTAATGACTTCTCTTTTCATCAAGAAAACTTCTACTCACATAATCATTGTAGCAATATATGTTGATGACATTTTAGTCATAAGAGATGATGACATAGAGATTCAATCTCTCAAAAAAATCATTTATGATCAATTCAAAATCAAGGATTTGGGCCATCTTCATTATTTTTTGGGCATATGGTTTAATAAAATTGCAAATGGAATGGTGATCAATCAACAAAAGTATATCAAAGAACATATGTCTGCATATTCAGTAAGAGATTAGCATATTACTACCACTCTTTTACCACCAAAGCTTCAATTGTTGCCTTTAATGGAAGAACCTTTGTCTGATCCTACTCTTTACATACAACTCATTGGAAAAAGTAACTTCCTACTTCACACTCGACCTGATTTGAGATATTCAGTATAGTATTTGAGTCAATTCGTCCAAACCTCTTGTCAAGCCCATTATAATGATGCAATGCATGTCTTAAGGTATCTTAAAGTCACTATGACTCAAGGATTGTTTCTTTAACAAAAATCTTTCTTTTAACATTGAAGCTTTCTGTCATTCTGGCCGGTCATCTTTTCCAATCACTAGAAGAAGTCTTAATGGTTTCTTCATACTTTTTGGAAATGAACCTATCTCGTGGAAATTCAAGAATCAAGTTATGGTCACTCTATCATCTTCAAAAACCAAATACATGTTGATGCGACGTGTTTGTGCAGAATTGGCTTGGTTATCTTGTCTTCTTTCTGAATTACAATTGGACATTATTACCCCTATTCCTCTCAAATGTGAGAATCAAGTTTGCAACCAATCCAGTATATCTTGAGAGGACAAACATATTGAACTCGACTGTCATTTTGTTCGAGAGAAGCTATAGGTTGGCTAATATCTTTGTCTCATGTTCTAACTCAACAACAACTAGTTGATGTGTTTACTAAACCTTTGTATGGGCCAACACATCAAGATGCAACAATCAAACATGGGTTACTTCCATACCCCCACAGTTTGAAGGGGGGGGGGGGGGGGGGTGTTAGCTTCTATATGCTTTCTGTTATTGTTTATGTTAGTTTTCTATTATTTAACATTTAGTTAGTTACAAAGTTAGTTATCAGGTGCTTGTTAGAGAGACGTGTATTTGTATGTATATATTTTGTTTTCTTCATTGTAATAGAAGTTAATCAATACATGAAGATTGAAAAATCATATCTTCTTTCTCTCTAATATCGTTAGAGCTAACACATGCTCAATCCAAAGACCGTTAATTCTAACAGTTTAACAGCTAGTTTCTTTAAATATGAAAATTTTGTCTTAATAAAATAATAAAAACAATAAACTACATTGACCAATCGAGACATTATAAGCAATCCTCTTAACAATAAATCATTTCTATACGTAGTATTTATATTACCAATCCTATTTATTTCAAATTATTTTGATTTTAACGTTTAAATAATTCAGTATGTAAGATTCCTTTGTATGTTAAACCCTATACTGTCGACTCATTGATCTTATATGAAAAAAGGACATAAAATATGTTTATTTTCTAAAACCGCCATAAGAGTTTGTTAAAAAGCTTTTTACTTTTTTTTTCTCGAACTTATATAATAATAAAATAAGTTGGATATGGTAAGTGCCAAGATTCTAAATACCCAACTTGTGTATAATAATATGTTAAGTGTTAACTAGTTGATGATTATAATTATTTATATAATCTTTTAAGCATCATTTTTGTTAAACAATTGATATATTTTAGGTGGGTATTGCAAAAAGCTTATTTAAGTTGCCATTTTTATAAGATTGCGGTATGCTACAGTTCCCGATTGATACTATTTTTGTATAGTTTTATATTTTAAAAGCTCAGAAATGATATATAAAGTTGAGTGAAGTTGTAAAAACCATTAACCTTGAATCATTTTGATTTGAATTAACTGTTTTAAAAAATATTATGTAACGAAATACATGTAATTAAAACTTGTATTCATTAGCTAATATAAAATAACCCATTTGATAGGATGAGCATATTAACTGAAAAACCGAACCATAATCAAATTAACCCATATGATCGAACCATTTTAAACGAATCATTACTAAAAGATATGGTGCGGTTTTTAATTTTGATTAACCGAATACATATGATTTGGTTATGGTTTTTATCCAAAATCAAACCACTATTAATTAATATTAATAAATATTTTTAATATAATATAATATTAAATACTCCCTCATCTTATATTTATTATCCACTTTTGACTTTAAATGTATTTATTCTTCAACTTTGATTTTAAATATTTTTATTTTTGATATATAATAGTTGAGGTAAAATATATGAAATGGATTGTATTTTAAATGTCTTTTCATTGTTATAAGTTTCATCAAGTAATTTATAACACAAATAAAAATATTTACAATCAAAGTTAAATAATAAATACTTCAAAAGTCAAAAGTGGACAATAAATATAGGACGGATGGAGTAAAATATATGTAATATATTGAGAATTTTTTTCCTTAATAGTTTTTTTATATAAAGAAGAAAGTTTTACATAGACGTAACGGGTAAATAAGCAACAAGTTGTATCGCAACCTATTTTTGGATGACAAAACTAAAGGGAAAATATTTGAAATTACATATGATAAGTAATCTTCTATCAATATAGTTATATATACACAATCATTCATTTTATGTTTTTCAAATTTTATAGAAAAATAATTTTATTTTTTATGTCATTTTGAACCATTATGGTTAACCGATATTAACCGTTATCTAAAACTAATATTAACCGTTACCCAATTGTTATTGAAATACATTAACCAATTGTAATGATTATGATTCAGTTTTGACCAATAACTTAATCAAACCGGTTCATACACACCTCTACCATTTGATAGAGGTTTTGCTTCCAAATCTTACTCCTCACCATTTCTTTGTAATCTCCTCTTCTAGAGATTTGTTAGTTATATAGTAAAACTAGGTTACGCACATTCGCAGTTATAAGTAAAATAAAATATTGATAAATATATGTTATTAAAATAAAAATATATTTGTTAGAAAGTTTAAATTAATAATTCTTAAACTAATTTATTATAAAATATTCTAAGTATTTTAAATAAATGATAAGCATTATAAAAAATGAGTGTACGAAATTACTTTCGTAATGGATTTATGAGTATCAAATAACAGATCTCATATTATTCTATTTTAAATCGTATCATTTCAATAGCCGCTACCCGTGTGAAACATCCCAAGTTTAAATCATTTGAAGTCCCTGGGGATGAAAGGGTAAAGTCATGAAGAACCTAAGCGCTAAATTGTAATTTTGGGACCAAGAAGAGTATGTTGCGCGTACTAGGGCGCACCCCAGTATGCTGGGCGTACACTTGTGTACGCTGGGGGTATTTATAAAGGATGAAAACTCTAATATCTTAGGTTGAGGGCTATATAAATATCCTTATGGCTCATTTTCTCTCCTCCTTCTCAGCCTCCATCTTCCAGAAACGTTTCCAAACCCTAGTTCTTGTGTGTGAGAGTGAGTTGGTGGGTATTTTGAGCTCTTTAAGGTGAAGCTACTGCAACAAATAGTTAAAGAAGGAGATTGGCTTGTAGATCTGAGGTTGTGTTGTGGCCTAGAAGCTCCAGGAGGTAAGAAGCTTCAAACTTTATGCTTGTAGGACATAGATCTAGCCTTTCTAGCATTATGGAACCATTTCTTGTCCTAAAAACCCCAATATGGTGCATGATGTATTTTGGACGATATAAGTTGTCCTTTCTGGACCTTGAAGAGGTCTCAAGTGATAAAAATGAGGTCTCAATGGCTTAACATGTCCCATGCATGATGTAGAAGGGTCTTAATGGATTAAGACCTTGGATTAAGAGCTTTCAGGACGTCCAAAGTGATAAAGTTCGAGACTTTATGAGTCATAGGCACATTTGGTCACTAGATCTGGAGTTTAGGCTTAAGTGCTTAAGCCATTAAGCACTTATTAAGGTTTTGGTGAAACCCTGCGTACGCCCAGCGTAAGGTTCTATACGCCTAGCGTACTAAGTCAATGGCCCATTTTCCAGTCAATGCGAGATTCATGTACGCCCCCCGTAGCCTTGGGGGGGTACGCCCAGCGTACAACTTCTCTGGACTTTTGGTGATTTGGGATTTGGGTTTGGGCTACTTTTTGGGCTAGTAAGGTTTGCGCCTTGCTGGACTTTCTGAGTAGATTGTTTTGGGGCAGTTTTAGTGATAGTGGATCATGAGGTTAAGCCCAATAAGGAAGTTGGACCTAATTTTGTAAATTGGGCCAATAATAGGCCTTGCATAAAGTCTATCAAGGTTATGGACTTGGAACTGGGTCGTGGCCCAATAAAAGGGAATGGACATGATGGATTAAGTGGACACTTTTGCCAAGTTTGTTATGTCGTGTAATGACTTGGTATTTATTGTGTGATAGTTCGGGATTTCCAGTGAGATAGAGGTTTGGGAGTTCGTTTCTTCAGATCAGATCAACGTTGCGAGGTGAGTTATCCTCACTATGTCAACATGGTCTAAGGCACCAAGGTTGGCCCTTTCTCGGATTGTATATTGGTTTTGTTTGATATGTTTATTGATCTGTTAGATCTGCATCCTGGTAGTTAGGATGGTATGTTGTTTAGTGACTGGGTTAGGTCGATATCCTGGTATATAGAATGATGCTATGTTAGTGACCGGTTAGTTCGGTATCCTGGTTAGGATGTTGTTATGCTATATGACTTGTTAGATCGGTTTGTTTGTCTATGGACAGTTATATGTGCACATGGTTATTTGTTTGGGGTCGGGTTGAGGCATGTCCTACTTTGTGTTGTAGGCCAAGATACCCAGGGCGGATCGGATAGACTGCAGACCCGGGAGAGCACATAATCAAGCTGAAGGCCCAGCGAGCAATTCGGATAGGCTGAAGGCCTAAGAGGACGGTCCAAACGTGTCGAGGCTCAGAGAGTGGACCACGCAGACTTAAGGCCCAGTGCGGGCAGTCCAGTCATACTGTAGACTCAGGGAGTGGACCAGGTTGACTGAAGGCCTGGTACGGGCGGACCAGTCACACTACAGACTCAAGATGCATGGTTGTTTTGTATTTGTTGATATGATATGGTTATGGTATTGTTGAGGTTGGTATTTTGGGGGTAACTCACTAAGCTTTCGGGCTTACAGCTTCAGTTTATTGTTTTAGGTTCAGCGGATGACCGTGGGAAGGCAAAGACGTGACCGTACACTTCCTCGATTGATGATTATGATTTCTGAGAACTCTGATGTCTAAACTATTTTGAAAACAAATTGTAATAACTGAATGGTTTTGTATGAATTAAAAACTTTTAAATTAGCTCGAATTTTATGGATGTTACACCGTGAAAATAAAAATAAACTCAATTTAGATAGATATATTTTATTTTTAATAGATTATAAAACTATCTTTTCATATTTTATTTAAACTTTTAATATTTTTAATTTATTTTAGACTATCTATTTTATAGGAAATATTATTATTATAAAAAGGTAATTTTTAACTAATTTTTCTTTTTGTTAATTTTATATTTTGATTTAGATCATCCATTTAAACTTTTTAACTATTAAAAAAAAGGTTTTAAATATATTATAAAAATTATGTTTTGAATTTAACATTATATTTAGATTGACAAACTAAATATATTATATTGAGAATAAAGAATTTTTTTTAAAATGTTTTTTTTATAATTATATATAAATAGATATATATTTACATGTTAAAAAAAAAAATTTTAAAAAAAAAAAGAAAAAAGACTATTAGCGTATGTTTTATCTAGGGATGAGCGTTGGAACCGGACCGGTTCGGAACCGGAACCGGTATTACGATAGTATAAGAACCGGTAACCGGACTGTCGGTTCCAATACCGGTTCCGGTCCCGGTTTTCCGGTTATTTTTCCAAACAAGAACCGGTTAAAATTTAGGTGAAATTAATGACTTTTTCGGTTAAAAAATAGGTACAACTAGTTTAGATGCAATTCATAATACTTACATGTTGTTAAGTTGGCTTCTAAAAGAACATAATATTCAATAATCAAGTTTCAAAAAAACATAACATTCAAAAATCAAGTTTCAAAAAAACATAGTGGTGTTCAAAAAACAAACTCGTCCCCACATATCAATTTTAATACAATTCAACTAATTAAGTTTAAACTAAAATAATTCTCTCTAACTATCATCTACGTCTCCATTGGTCTTTTTCCCATTGCTTTGTCATTGTGTAAAGCTTCCTCAATCTCTATATAAAACACAAAACAAAAATGTTGTTAGCATTTACTAAAATGTAAAGGTCGTATAAAAATATAACAAGGATTGAAAGTACAAAATACCCATAGCTACTTCATCATCATTTAAAATGTCGTCGACGTTGTCTATTATAGGTTTTCTACTCTTTCTAACCCAATCTTGGGTACACAACAAAGCTTCAACTATCATGTTAGACAAGTTAGCACGATAGTCGGTTAAAACTCTACGACTTGTGCTAAAGGCAGACTCCGATGCTACAGTTGAGATTTGTATCCCCAAAATATCTATTAAGAAATAAATTATTGTTAAATGTAACATCATTCATTATTAAAAGAAATGTGACATATTTAAAAAAAAAAAAGTCAATACCTTTTGCCATTCGAGCAACTATCGGGAATCTTAACCCGTTAAGTTTCCACCAACTTAAGATATCAAAACTTTTGTTGTATGTAACCCGGGGCTCTTTCAAATATATAATTAATTCATTTTCCAGCACATCCGAGTTGTCACCTCCACTATTAAGGAAGTTGCCAAAAAAATCGTTATCATCATCACAATCAACGACTTGTTGAGAACTTTGTTGTTGAGAAGACCCGCCCATGTCGTATTTTTCCACGTAGGTCTTAAAAAATTTCTCAATCTTCCTCTCGACCTCATAAAGCATTTCATATGCTTTCAATTCTATCTCCGACTTTGATAACTTTTCATTCTTGGAACCAATCATTTCTTTAAAAGTATAGAACAATAATTGAGACTTCATTGTAGGATCTAGCAAAATCGCAAAGTAAACATAATCGCTCATCTTTGCATAGTCACCCCAATATTTGTCATATTTGTCCTTCATGTCGGGTATCAAATGAACAAAGTTGACTTTGGTTGACCATTTTTTAAGATGTAGATTCACATCTAAGATTTCCCGGATTAATCGATGGACTAAAGGTTTTGTTGAAGCCGAAACGTTCTCCGTTTTCATCTTAAACTTTTCAAGGAAATCCACCATCTCTTTTATCGCCTCGAAATCCAAACGATCCGGTACTCTTTGTAGATCCTTCTTATACGATTTTTCTATCAAAATCCAAAAATAAAAACCAATTAAATTATCATATATAAATAAATGAAAAAAATGTTGCATTGATATGTTGTCTTTCCAGGCTTGTATCTAATTCAATATTTAACCAAAATATGATTTGTAAAAGTCTAAACTGAAGTATAAAGACTAAGCTACATGTTGAAAAAAAAATCAAGTGATTCCGACTTCATATGAGTGAGTTATGCAATTTTAAAAACCGGAACACAATAATAAAATGTGCTGAAACAGAAAAAATGCTGCATTGATATGTTGTCTTTGCAGGCTTGTATCTAATTCAATATTTAACCAAAATATGATTTGTAAAATTCTAAACTGAAGTATAAAGACTAAGCTACATGTTGGAAAAAAATCAAGTGATTCCGATTTCATATGAGTAAGTTATGCAATTTTAAAAACCGGGACACAATAATAAAATGTGCTGAAACAAAATAAGAAAAGTAATACCTTTGATGCCAAATTCCACAAAAGCTTCCCATAACTCGTAGGCGGTTTTCAACAACTCGAATGTCGAGTTCCATCGGGTTGGAGAGTCGCCACACAAAAATTTCTTTGTTTCCAACCCCACGTCTTTGATGGCTTTTTTAAACTTCTTAATCCTTTGTGTTGAACCTCTAATATACTTCACCGCCTTTTGTACACATTCCACATGATAGTTATGGTATTTTACCCCAACCTTCACAATAAGGTTTAGGATGTGAGCCATACACCGTATGTGGAAATGTTTTCCACCGTCGTAAATCGTGGGAAACATTTTAACCAAAAATTCGATTGCTGTGTCGTTACTCGTGGCATTATCGACGGTCATTGACATAACATTTTTCATACCCCACCCATGTATGCATGCTAGTAACTCTCGTCCAATTTCTTCACCTTTATGTATATCTATCTCCCTAAAATTGATGACTCTCTTATGCATGACCCACTCATCATCAATAAAATGGGCCGTGACAACCATGTAATTGACCTTTTTACAAGAGGATGTCCAAGTGTCGGTTGTCAAGTGTACAGCGGTGTTTGCATTACTGAAATACTTGAGCAATTTATTCCTCTCATCTAAGTAAAACTTGCCTACGTCTCGGGAAATTTTATGTCTAGAAGGCAAGATCACCCTACCATTAAGCGCGTTAGTATATTCAATAAATGCTTCATTTTCAACATACTTGAATGATAGTTCACCAACGGTAAAAAGGCCTAGTAATGCTCGTTTGATCCTAGTGTCATCATGTTTCCATGTTTGTACACTAGTCTCGCCATTTGGTTCCTTCTTAAAATTCAATTTGGCTTGCTTTTTATCATTTTTTTTCTTTGTTTTCCGGGTTTAACTTGCAATTCCTCCAATGTTTGTTCATATTAGAAGTCCCGTTTCGGTCCGTATCGGCTTTAAGTATTGTATGACAATGAATACATTCCACACTTTTCCTTTCAACACCATCATCCTCTACAATCCACACCGGCTCGAACGCTACCCAACAAGGAGCCGTTCCTTTACCATTATTCCTTGCTCTATCTCGTTTGCTAGTAATTGGTTTTGGCACGCCTCCATTCCTTTTTCGTTTCTTAGGACTTGGCTTTGGCATGTCTTCTTTTCCGGATTCGTCACTAATATTATTAATTACCGGTGGTGTCTCACCAATAAAATCATCTTCATAATCCTACATTGGAAAATGAGTTCAAAAAATATTATATATCATCAAGCAAAATGAGTTCAAAAGATGTTTAATTCAATTTGGATAAGTGACATTATTTTACACCATACTAAGTTCTAAGATTTTATTTGTATATTATTTGTATATTCACTTGTTACACTTTCCACAGGCTCAAACACACGAGTTGCATCAAAAACATAATCATCATCAGGATCAATCCCTTTTCTACCCTCAATCACCACACCTGCATATTCACATATAAACCCCCCCTGAACCCATCTGTGAAATCCGATTCCTACAGGTATTAGGGCATCTACAAGAATTCCCACATTCATGAATCACTGTGTTGTGAGTCAGAAGAACACCAAGAGGTGTATACGGCATATACCCTCCATTTTTTGGAGACAAGGGCAGTTACTGCCAGGCTGGCATCCATCTGTGCAAGTGCAAGTTGAGGAAGATTTAGTCAAAGGAAATGGATTTTTATTTTTGAGAGTTCGTGTATATGTAAAAGAAGCGGGCCCCTTTTCGTCATCAACATCGTTTACAAGAGACACGGGTAATGTTTCAGCATGTGAAGAAAGGTCAGGGAGAATCACATTAACACCAATTCTTGTAATAGGACCACGACTCTTTTTCCATTGTTGAATTAATTTCCATAATGTAAATGCTTCTGGTTGTCCTGGAACTCTAAACAATTTGTACTTAAAAACATCACAATCAGATTTACCTTTTTCAATCCAAGATTCGTGTATTGTGTATAACCCATCATAGAGATATACTTTCCCACTTGTATATTGACAATCTTTAATACCACGAATGACACGTACCTTATCACCCCTGTGTAAGCTTTTTTCAAGAGCAAGGTTACCTCTTGTTAGTTTGAAAATTGAAAATTGAAATACATCATTCCCCTAAACTGGAATGGAACCAAAGGAATCCTCTCTACCAAACATCCTAACTCCTAACCTATATGTGCCATGTTGGTATACTAACATAAATGTAGACTAACATAATCAGGAAAGAAACTGGAAAGAAACCTAAAGAATAAGTCTCAACTCTCAAATGGGTTGAAGGGTAATTAAGTAATTTAGTAATGGAGTTGTTTTTAGTAATTTATTAATGCAGCAAGCCAGCAACAATCGACAACTGCAATCAGCAAAAAACAGCAACAATGACTTGTTGATTAGTAATTTAGTAATGCAGCAACAATCAATTGGAGATTGCACTTGTTGATTAAAAGATCTTAGCAAAAAACAGTTGGTAATTATGTACTTTTGTTGCATCAAAAAAGCAAGAATTAAACAGTATACAATAAGAAACAATAGCAACAATGACTTACTTGAGTTTCATCTTCTGTATTAATCCAATTACTTGAGTTTGGCTTCTCCATTGTTACACAAAATCGATTTTTATTTGTCAGGATCGGTTTTTTTTCACAATGTCGACTATTGATCGTGATTTCCTAAGCCCCAAGCAAAACTGATCGTCCCTATTTTCCTCTGTGTGGTGATCGACTTTTTTTTTTTTTTTAACTCTTGACTTGCCGTTTTGTGTTTAGGTTAATTAAGGAATAGATTAGGAATTTAGGATATATGACCTACCGATATTGCATCAATTAGATAACATTTTGAAAATAGATTTGCATGGATTCCGACTCTTACACTTCCAAGCTGGTTCCGGTTTTTTAACCGGTTTTTGTTAGAACCGAACCGGTGGTAGAACCGGAACCGGTTTTGCCATAAGTTAAGAACCGATAACCGAACCGCTCTACTAATTTGTGTCCGGTTCCGTTCCGGTTCCGGTTCCGGCGGTTCAAAAGCTCATCCCTAGTTTTATCCCCTCCCCCTTTTTTATTCGTCTTTGTAAGCTTGTGTTTCATATAATAATGGTCATTTATTAAAGCAATGTATCTTATATTGTTAGATTTATTTGTATGAAAGATATGAGTATTTACATCTTACTTCTCTTCTTTAACGCATTCATTGAATCATATTACACTTGATACACACAAATAAATAAATAAATAAATAAATAAATAAAAATAACAAAGACATCAATTATTACCGGTTCTGATTAATTTATTTTTTGATAATATAACATCAAATTGTATCATATAAATGTCCCAATTGATGTTATACACGTTTTAGGATTAATTATTGTATATACCACTTTTATTGTGATCCGAATTTATTTACAAGGTTTTGACTCCATTTTAGAATTTATATAATATCGAATAAGATTAATCTTTTTTAAAAGTTAAGATTACACATGTTAAAAATAACATGAATCTCCTTCCTCTCCCTCGATCTTCTAGTAAAAATAATAAAAATCCAATTTGATTGGTGGCAACGAAGACACCACCCACCGTAATATTGGAAGGTACACCCGTGACAACACCAATTGCGAATTGCTTTGCTTTGCTACTTATTTTTTCCAACAAAACCCACGGATTCTCTACTAGACCTACCAATTTGCCCCCACTTCTAGGATTCCCTTTCAAGTTAAACTACCTAAACATACGATTAATTATTTATTTAATATCAAATTTATAATAAAGAATTTATAGCTTTCTAGGTATATTATTCATTATATATTCTTAGAGTTAGATAAAAATAAAAACTGACGTGAGCAGTTAACACGATATAAACCCGATATAAAATAAATATGTTTGGTTATGAGATTTCAACCCGTTTAAATAAACATGTTAACAAGATACTCTCACAAAAATTAAAAGAGTAAGGTTAGGATCAAGTACTTTGAACCCGACCCTACACCATGTTTCCAATGTCTAAACCGTAAACCTAATAAACAGGTTTGGGTAATAGGTTTCAACATATTTAAGGAACGGCTTGACATAAGACTACAAGAAAATTAAACGGGTAAATTTATAGTCAAAACTCTTTCAACCTGACAGACATGACATGTTAACCAAGTATACATATTTCAGTTATTCTATGAGTTTAATAAGCTATAATTGTTATAATCTTCTTTCAAATAGCTTTAATTTATTTTATTGCTTTCTAAACCAAAGCAATCCCTACAAATGAACTTTATTTTGTTAATAAGAAGCATCATTATTTCATTAAAAAAAATATATGTTTATTTTTCTTTTGTCATGTGTCACTATATTATGGTTCCTAATTAATATAATTTCACTTGTCAATCTATTGATTCTTCATTGTAAATTTCAAATTTAAATTTTCTACTCTAATTACATTAATTTAATAACATTATAATAAAAATTAAAATAAAATTAGAGTAAATTACACGAATCATCCATCGTGCAGGTGACAAAATGCATATTCAGTTCCTATTTTCAAAAATTAACTCGGGTTGTCTTTCGTTTGATTAAAAGTTGTGTGTTTCATCCCTTGTTAGTTTAAATTTGCACATTTTGTCCCTTTCGAGACATGGCTATAATGCCCTTTTAAATTTATTTTTCATTTTTTTATATTTCTAATTATTTTTAATTATTATTTTATTTTAATTAAAGTTAATATATATTTCTCTTTTGCTTTGCTAGAGAAAACTTAAACACCACCACCGGAAAAAATAGAGCACCATTAGAAACCCTCTTGACTACTGCCACTGACCACTACCATATTTCATTTCATTTGCTCATGTCCGACGAGTACCACCTCTGTCGGAGATGTGGAACATCCTCAGAAAAACGTCACTACTGTCGGTTTCATTCCCTCTTACCTGATTTTCTCTTGAAACCCTTGAGCATTCTTTATTATCTATTTCCTCAATTTTCTTCCCAAACAGAGCAAAGAAACACAAAACACACACCTTGTATGTTTCTGCTGATACGATACACACACACACACACACACAGAGAGAGATAGAGAGAGATAGATAGATAGATAGATAGATAGATAGATAGATAGATAGATAGATAGAAAGAGATAGAGAGCAAACGCGTGGTCATCATCACCACCTGTGCGTTAGGGTTTTGAGAAAGATGGGAGATGTAATTAAGAAAATAGATTAGCAGCAGATGTGTGGTTTTAGATTTAGCATTTTGGTGGTTGCATGATGGATTTCACTTTGAGACTTTCAGATCGAGCATCACTACCACCAGGAATTGAAGGTGGTGAGACGAGTTTGGAATCTGCAAATTTGATAATAGTGATGCATCAGAACCTACGTTGAGCGGCGATGATGCATTGGAGCAAAGTCACATCCTCTCGATCTTCTTTTGTAATGGGAGAATCCATCACCAGAAAGATATGGAAAACACATCTCATATTTTTCATTCTTCTCTCGAATCCTTCAAGAACTTGTTAAGATTTGCAAATCTGAAAATGTTTTTGAAGTTCATGAAGTTTAAGTTGAAAACTTTCTTGAAGTTAAAAGTTGAAATCATTGCACTTTTTAAGACCTGTGATAGTGGTGATAGGATCGTCGGAGAAGCATAAGGGGGTCACCGATTTTGGTCTGGGTGGAGTTCGAAGAAATGGTGGGAGAGAGACGAAGTGCTTAGGGAGTTAGGGTTTACAACATATTTCTTTTATTAAAGATAAAAACTAATTACTTTTTATGATATACAAATCAATAGATAATAAATAAATAACAAATAAATAGAAAATAAATAAGAACAAAATTGTTTTTTTATTTCCAGGGGATGAAATGTGCAACTTTTAACCAAACAATGGATGATGCAGGTTAAGTTTTGAAAATAGGGACTGAACGTGTATTTTTGCACCTACACGAGGGATGATTCGTGTAATTTACTCATAATATTAATTAAGTTTATAAGGTGATATAATTTCATATATTTTTTTAAATCAAAGATTATAATTTTATAAAACTAAAAAAATATCTCTTAATTAATAATTTATTTAAAATAATTGATTAATAATTTTAAGTTTTTACTATGTAACTTTGGTTTCCACAAGTGATAAAAGTAGTATGTAATATGAAAAATATGCTTAGTTACAACATACATAAAAAAAAATTAGGAAATAGTTTCACATATTATTAAAGGAAGATAGTTGTTTTACATAATAAAAAAAAAAAAAAAAAAAAAAAAAAAAAAGAAACACCACCCTCTTCCTTAAAGATATGGATTTATTAAACAAACTATTTAACTATTGGACCATCAAATTCAAGAAATTGTCCCTTTAAGTTGAATTGTTTGAAAACATTCGTTTATATAGTAACTAAGCAAACTTCCAAAAGTTCCCAACTTAAAAGTATTTTATTCTTTGTTTGACCATACTTTACAATGTTCTTGGAGGGTTTAATTAGCTGTGGAGCTACTGTCACAAAAAATAATAGTTGCTTCTTCTTGTTCTAATCGAACTTTCCCAACACCTTTCCTTAACCATATTACTTGCATTAACATACATAATGCCATGCCACAAGCTCCCGTAATGAAAGCCTACCAATTAGCAGTTGAGGCACTAAATTTCTATCGAAGGTTTAGGGGACAAAACCCAACATGGCTCCATTATTTACCTTCCACATTAAGACCTCTGAGGTGAGTTTAGCGTAGAACGTAAACCCTGTTCATCCGTGACCCACCAATAATAAATTCACCTTGAATACTATTTAGACTAATAGAGGTGGACAATATGAATGTTTATATGATTTGGATCCGGATTCAACCCAATACTGATAAAAAATGGGCCAAATAAGGGTCTTAAAATGGTCCTAAAAGGTCCAAGTTATATCGGTTAAGGGTCTGGTTAATAATTGGTGGACTCGTGAACAATTTTATCTTTTTATTTATTGTATTTAATTATTTACCGATTAAAAATGCATTTTCTTGGGACCAATTACTCTAGACATGGATTATATGTGTTTATTACCATTTTTGAGAAAAACTTGATGGGGCGGGTGTTGTGGAATCAAGTGTTTTCCAACCTTAATTCTAGATTAAATCAAATTGTATGATTCTAAACCTGGTTTTTCTATGATATTGTTGAAAATTTTGGAAGAGAATGGTGATTGAAGGGTGTGAATCAGTAAGAAAACAAATATGAATGTTTATAGGTTGTTTTGTAAGAAATTTTGCAAGAGTAAGCCTGTTGTGGATTTAATCATTTATCTGTTTTTTGTGAATTTAATGTATAGGTGCTCTTTGCTAAGACTATGTTTGGTATGGATAAGTTAACTTATTTCTTAAGTTTATTGCAATTTAGTGTTTGATGATGCTACAAAAATAACTTATAGTAGCTTACAAGTTATTTTTTTTCGTAAACTACTTAAGATAAGTTATTAATAAGGTAATTTATAATCTAAATGCTAGTTTAAGCCTTTTGTACTTAGTGATTAGTTGTGGTGTATACTTTCATGTAGTGGCAGAGTTTGACTTTACTTTATTGCTTTTGGACGAGACAATATGCATGTATAGTTAGGGCAAATTTACATGGACATAAGGTGTCCATGGCATCTTTTATTTTCAAGAAAAAAAAAAAAAAACTTTTCAGAAGCTCCAACCGGTTGAAAGTTGTACTCAATATGCTCTATATCACTTTCTATTTATGATCAAACAAATAATTCAATTTTTAGAGGAAAAAGGGCAAATAAAAAAATAAAACTACTTACAAGTTATTTTATTTAACTCACATATTAACTACTTGAATCACTACAAAATTGATGTATTTGATCCGAACATGGGTATGTAGCTTCAAAAGTTCATCAATCTGCTTTAAAAAACTTGTTTCTCATTGTTTCGATGACTTCTTTGTACCAAAATAAGTATTTTCAAACATTTAAAGTGGATAAAGTATCCAAAATAACCAAATTTTATCAGGGTGCACAGACTAGTCTCAATTTTATTTTATTTTTTGGGTTGGAGGAACCAGGGTGCACAGAGGCTTCTACTCCTGCTATCCTCATAATGAGTCCCATAAATATAACTTTAGAACACTTGGAGCAAATATTCAAAATAATATTGTTACTGTAATACATTGACATGGTTTAATACCTTAAATAGAATTAAAAACAAACAGAAATAATATATCCACTAAGGTTTCTATCAAAATTTGTAATGATTTTGTTCATTTCAACAATGAAGTTGAAAAGAAAGACCCATTTACACAAGACAAAACTGTACAAATGGTCCCTGTGGTTTGTCAAAAATTGTCACTTTGGTTCAAAAATGTTTGAACTAGCAGTAGAGATCCAACTTTTCATTTTTTTTATGAGTTTGGTCCAATTTACTATTAACTTTTTCATAATGACGATTTTGCTCTTACTTTTTTCTTTTTTATTTTTATTTATTTAAAGATTTTTTAAGATTAAAAGAAAAAAGAAAAAACAAAATTTTCCTTTTCTATTTAATTTATATAATTTTTATAACAGAAAAAATAAAAAAGAAAATCTCTCTCTCTCTCTCTCTCTCTCCTCTCTGTGGACATGTGAGATGAAAATCACCCCCAAACACCCCCATTCTCTTCTTCCTTGTCTCTTTTCATTTCATCTGCAACTTAAACAATACACATAATCCACCCAATACATACTTCAATTAGAAAAGCATAGAGTAATCTAGATCAAGACCTAGAAAGATCCCCAAATTAGCAATGATGTTTCTGTAAAAACCAGAAGAAGAAAACGAGAGGTAGAAGGAGAGGAAGAGAGATTAAAAAGCTTAAATCAGCTTCAATTAGAAAATCACCCCCTAACGACACACAAACTTTGATACGCCAATATCAAAACTGTCCTCGATGACTGTTTCTGTAAAAACCAGAAGAAGAAGAAGAAGAAAACAACACAAAAACTCAAATGGTTGTATTCGAAGAACCCCTAAATCAACAAATTGTAGCATAAACATACTGATCTTACCCTAAATCGGAGTTAATGGCGGCGATAAGGCAATGGGTGTTTGATAATTATAGCGGTGGCTTTAGCTGCCCCGTTTCTCTTCTTCCAATAGCGAACAAAAGGGAGAGGAAAGAGGAGTAAGGGGTTGTTAGTGATTGGAAACAACAAGGTAGTAGTGGTGGCCATTGGAACTTCCCCAACAATAGTGGGAGGCAGCGATGGCAGCCGATGGTGATTGAACTCACGACAATAACATCGATCAGTTACAGCTTTGCCTCTTTCTTCCTCTTCTTCGATTGTGAACAAGTGGAGATAGTGAGAGGTAACATCAATGATGGAGGGGTTATGGTATTTGAAGGAGGATGTTGGTTAAGATGGTGGTGGCAGGCAGCGTTCCCAACTACCTGTCGTATGTCGTTCTAATGCTCGTAGACGAAAAGGAGGTGAACAGAGATGGGAACAGCAGAGGGATGAAGTAGCAGCTTTGATCGATGGTGGGGTGTTTGGATTGTTGAGAGAGAGAGAGAGAGATTCTTTTTTATTTTTCTTTTACTCAAAAAAAACATTTAAATAAGTAAAAACCAATAAAAAAAAAAGAAAGTATCAAGGGTAAAATAGTTACTATAAAAAAGTTTATAGAAAACTAAACCAAACTCACAACAAAATGAAAAATTTGGACTTAATCCAAACATTTTTGGACAAAATGACAATTTTCAGCTAACAGACCATTTGTCGAGTTGTCTTTAACAATAAGATTGATGATTATTTAGTGTCATACGTATTAAACACTATCAACACCGATACAATTATAAACTTTTTTAAAAATATGAAAACTCAAGGTAAAAGAAGACATTAGACATAAACTTGTATATTCTTCACATTATATTTCATCTTAGGTAAAACTTTACTTCCGATAGATTGTTGGCATTATTTCACTTGTTCAATCACAGCATTCTAATAAAAACCCATAATAGCATATTAAATACTTAGTAATTCACACAAACAACAAACAAACCCCAAATTGCTAAAAACAAAATTGCCAAATAAATTTGCAGACAACCTGCAACAATATATCATAACAGATATAGCTTCAAGTTCAACAGCCTTCACAAAAACTATGAGTTTCTTCATGTCGAAAGTATATGAAACAGGCCCAAAAGAATCATATCAAAACTTTTTCTGTTTTTTTTTTTTGCCATCAACACAACACGCGAAATAAAATAAAAAAACAGCAATAAATTTGTTATTCACTCCATCTCTCTGTGTTCTTATTTTTGTTTTGGTATTTGAAGAGATGAGTTGGATCAAACCAAAATATTCTTTTGATTATAAAATGATTTCATTATGAAAATCAAGGGAGTGTAGCTCTTAACTCTTTCCTGTCTGCTCCAAAAGACTGCAACACATAATCAAAAACTTTAATTTTAAAAAAAAAAAAAAAAAAACAAATTAATCAACAAAAATCTCCATTTTTTTAAATAAATAAATAAAATACCTCAACCCCATATCCTTTACGATAAACATTGGTGAAAAGTTCAGGCTCATCTGGCATTGGGCTTTCCTGTAATTTAAAAAGATAAATGTAAAATAAGTAAAGTTATTTATATACTTCAAGAAATGTTTATTATTTTTTTTATTTTTAATAGCCAAAATGAAAAAGATTTGATACCTTTGCCTTGGCAATGGCTTCATCAACTTCTTTTCTAGCTAGCTTCTCTATATCCTGGAAAAAAAAATATAGAAAAGAAAAAAAAATTGAAATGGGGCCCACAAATAAATATAAAGATTTGATTTATGAATCCAAGTATATAAATAAACTATATCACCTTGAGTTCTTTTTCATTAGCTATATCATGAGCCAGGATCAACTTCCTTATTCTTTCAATAGGATCACGTTCCTAAAATTGTAACCAATTATAAAATCAGTAACAAATTTTTTTTTTAAAGAAATTAAATAATAAAAAATAAATTAACAAACCTGTCTGACACCACTAATTTCATCACGGGTTCTATAGGTGCTACCAGGGTCAGACATAGAGTGACCATGGTACCTGTAAGTGTCCATTTCAAGAATCTGAAACAAAAAAAAAAATCAAGATTATAATTTATAAAAGTTTTTAGTTCTTGATAACATTAATAATACAATCTGAAATGAAAATTAAAAATTTAATTTTGACTACTCACAATGGGTCCATTCTTTAATGCGTGTTCTTTTGCAAATTTGCAAGCTTGTTTCACTGCAAAGGCATCCATTCCATCTACCTGCATAAAGAAAGATATAGAAGATTGTGGGTTTCATTGTAAAGAACTAAAGATGATGATGCAAGTATAAGTTATTGTAATGTTTGTAGGTTGTAACAACAAAAAGACTAAACTGACCTTCAATCCAGGAACATAATCCCCACGTTTGTAATAAGCAGGACTCTTTGCAGCTCTCCATTCAGCTGTACCCATACCATCTGCACACCAATCCATGAAATCTCAATTGCATACAATGTAGAACTTTGTAATCTGTATAATGTTGGTTTACTACAGCTATATATAGTGGTATTACCAAGATTTATGAGTATAGAAATGAAAAAATCTGCCACACAAACACAAATCCAGTTTACTAGAACTCTCAAATGGCAATTAGTGCTCAATGACCAATAATTGAACACTTGTCCAGGCCAACAAACTCATTCAATTTATAGATCTTACAGTAAGTACACATTTACATGTATGAATTCCTCAACTATACATAACTAGTCACACAATAAGGATCAGTTCTTATGTATCTAGATGATGTTTATGAGTGGATTGAATAAGAGAAATAAAGTCACCAAGTCTATTGAAAGTTCCCAATAAAGAAGCAGAAACAGAATCAATCATGAATTTTAAGGAGAAAAGAAAGTACTTACAGTGATTATTCTCGCACACCAAAATGGCAGGTAGGTCCCAAAGAGCAGCCATGTTAAGAGCTTCAAAAAGCTGTCCTTGGTTAGCAGCACCATCACCATACATGGTAAAAGTGACATGATCTTCCTTCCTGTACTTCTGAGCAAACGCCAATCCACATCCTAACGGAACTTGAGCTCCAACAATCCCATGTCCTCCGAAGAAACAAGCATCCTTCTTATAAAAATGCATCGAACCTCCTTTCCCCCTAGAACAACCCGCTTGACGACCCATAAGCTCAGCAAAACTCTCGAGTAGCGTCCCACCACGCCCTAGGAAGATACAATGGTCACGATAAGCGGTGATTATACAATCCTTCTTCGTAATCGCAGCCTCCATCCCTATACTCACAGCTTCTTGTCCATCGTACAGATGGCAAAACCCTCGGATCAACTTGGATTTGTAGAGAGAGTCGGCGGCGATCTCCATACGGCGCATAAGTGCCATATCGGTGAAGAAAGTCATGAGTTCCTTAGGAGTAGTATCGATGGATCTGGACGGAGGTTCGCAGTTGTGGCCGGTGAAGGGGACACTGGTTTCGATGGTGATGGTGGTGGAGTCATCGGTGGAGAAAGAGCGGCGGTGGAGGAAAGAGGATGAGGAGGCGGTGGAGAGAGGCTTGAGGAGATTGGAACTCCGGCGAGCCAAAGCCATGGGTGGTTTTTGGCCGATGGAGAGATCGAAACGTTAGGTTTGGTGAAAGGGTGGAGAAGAACCAAAAGAGAAGAATGAGAGAGTAAAGGGTATATTGGAAATGAATTTTATAAAGTCGGCGATTTGTAAAAAATAAATAAATAAAAAGAATAATTAGCCCTGGGTCAATTGCGGGCTGCTGATGGTCCGAATCTTTGTTGGCTTTCTATGTCAAAATGGGATGCTAATTGCTCTCAATTTTTTATTAAGGTATTGAATATTGAAATTATTAAGAAAATATTTTTTTAAGATTGTGATAAATAGGAGTGAAAAAGAGAAAGTTGGTGATCGAATTATTTGGATGGGTGTAACATTCTGTAATTATAAAACTATTTGCTTTTTGTGTTGGAGAATATGTAAATAATGGACTCTATAAAATTATTTTGCATTTTAATCATACACGCTTCAAAGGAACAAGAATGTAAGCAAATGTTATGTTTGTAAAGTAAGCAAATGCTAAGTTTGATCTTTGAATTATTCGAAATATTTGGAATGTGAAAATGTGGAGTATAATGTGTATTTAGGGTGTTTGGATTGTTTTTTGAATTCTAAAAGTGTTTTTGGACAACAGAAATTATTTGATTTATTGTAGTAAACAAAAAAGGTAAAGATACACTAAAACGAAAAAGATCTAATGCATCAAACAATCTAAAAAATCTAAATCACATGAACAATATTAGTTCAAGCGGAATAGAAATAATATATCCTACAACAATCAACAGCATGCAATGAAAAATGCTAAGCAAAGAGTAAATCAGATAAACACAGTATTTACGTGGAAATCCAAATCGAGGAAAAAAAACCATGTATGAAAGAAGCCAAAAACCAATCCACTAAAATATTACAGTGTTTACAGAGCCAAAGATATTAATGAAGGGTTGAAACCCCAGAAATATCAATCCAGAGAAAGGGAAAAAGAAAGAAGTCTTAATTAATTATCTAAAAACTCTCTCATATAAAAAAATCACTGTCTTCAATTCAAGATAAAAAGGTAAAGGTTTTGCCAATTTGGCAAATTTGTCCCTTCAACAATCAAGTAATTGTATTTCAGGAACAAGTTTTTTTTTTCGACTTGATACACTATTTTAGACATAGTTCCCTTTTTAGACCACAAACGCCCATTTAAAACTTGGATTTATGGAAATACAATATAGCCCTTGAACTAAACAAAACTTGTCCATTTTGGAAGGCATATTTTCACACTTAGTGGTGGCAATAAGTTTTCAAAAAAGTGTCTGTATTATGGTGGCAAAAGTTAAGAAGTCAATAAGTTAAAAAGTATTTGGTAAATGGGCTTATTATGTAACATCCTGTTTCGAGAAGTTTCTTATTTTGGGGTTATGGACAAGAAATAGATCGGGTAAAGGTCTTGGGCTTCAAGGGAATAGGGTTTAGATCTTATTGAATGTTGATAATATTGGTTATGTAATCTAAGCCCTTGTTTGTGCTTTGGAGCCAAATGGTAAAATGAGAAGAGTCATATGTTAGGCTTCTTGCATGGATTATGGTTTTAGTTCGACATATGTTAAGCAAAAATTATATAGATAGAATGGTGGGGCTCGTCAATACCTTTTCGTGGATATAAAGATCGCCGAAAACGGAGTTGAAACAAAAAAGTTATGGTTGTTTGAATTTGAGATGGATTTGGGTGAAAACCATTGCCACGACATGATGAGAATTTGCCACGGCACGGTGAAGTGTGCCATGACACGACGACCATTGATGCCCAAGCCCATGATTTTTAGGGTTTTCAACGTATTTAAGCATAAGGTTCCGACTTTTTGGCCATTTATCAACCTCTATTTCCTTTAGAAGCCCTTTGTAGAAACCCTAGTCTACACCTTCAAGAATTGAGCTTCTTATCTCTCATATGTCCTCTTTTGGATGTTTTTTTATGTTATTTAATGAAGTTTAAAGATCAAGAAGGTTCATTTGGTTGCAAGAATTGATGCTTCAAGTTTGGATCCATCAAAGACACTACATTTCTAGGCTATTGTAAGTATAAAGTTCCAATCTTGCTATCTAGTTCTTTAAATCTTGTCATTTGGGGGGTTTTGGCACTTTTGGTCCATTTTATAGGTGATATTGGAGTTGAGTGGACTCTAACATCTTTTGACCAGTTTAGAATGCTTCATGGACCTCATGAACTAAAAAAGTTGTGATTTTTTGCCTTCTCTTATAACCATATAGGTTATCTTGATCCTTTATGTCATTTTGGTGTATTAAAGTTTAGATCTTGAAATCTTGAAACATTATTATGGATAAAGTTGGAAACTTTATCCATATAAACATCATGTTGATCCATATATGAAGGTTAGAGACCTGGACTTAATGGATTAAGTTAAGAAAGATGCATTTTTGGTCCCTTTGAGACGTAAAGTCTACATCTTGGTGATTTGGACCTCCCTAATGGATAAAGTTAGAAACTTTATCCATTAAGACCTTGGAAATGATCAGATATGCACTTTGGGGCTCTTAAAAATAGAAGAAAATGGATTAAGCTCATTTAAGTTGTTCAGACCAGTCCCTACGGCGTGACGATTGGGGAATCATCGATTGTTTTGGCATTTTGTGCCCACGATGTGGCTAAGGAAGACCAGAACATGGAGGGATGTTGTTGGCAATTTTGACCTTAACTTTGATCATTGACTTTTTGACTGGTTTGACTTTTAGGCAAACTTAGGTAGATTTCAGTATTTGACTAAGGGTTGATTTCGGTTTGGCTTTAGGAAGCTTGGATTGGCTATTCCATTGTTGAGGTAGCTGTTAAACTTCTTTCAAGTGGTCCATGTGAGTTTTCCTCACTATACTCATGGGTCAAAGGCACCAATGTCACCCCACTAGGTTGTGTTATGTATCATGGTATATAGGATGATGTTATGTTATAGTGATATGTTAGATTGGTAGATCTATATGATTACCTATATTTGTTGGTTATATGTTATATGTTGCATACGTCGACATAGTATGGTTGGATTGAGGCTTTACTGCTATTTGTTGTAAGCCAACAAACTCAACGCAATCAAATCCAATGATTGTGGGTTGGGGCAATCCAATCTGATGATTGTGGGTGGGGGGTAATCCAGCCCGATAATTGTGGACAGGAGGGTAATGCAGTCTGATGATTGTGGACCCAGTGTAAAGGATAATCTAGTCCGATGATTGTGTGTTAGGGGTAATCCAGCCTGATGATTGTGAACCTAACATGCATGTTTGTATATGTTTTGTTATGAGGGATATTTTGGGGGAACTTACTAAGCTTTGGCTTACAGTTTGGTTTCATGGTTTCAGGTACATTAGATGATTGGGGCAAGACGAAACTGTGATCGTATACATCATCCTTTGGATTTATGTTTAGTGATGTTTTTGGATACTCTGGTTTTATGACTATGTTTTGAAAATAATGTTTTGTATGACTTACGATTATTAAAATGGTTTTCAAAAAAAAAAATTATCATAATTTTGGGGACGTTTCATTTTAGCTTATTAGCGATTCCACACCGCTATAAGCTAAACAAGTGTTTAGATAAAAACAACTTATAGTTGTGGGAAACCGCTAATAAACCATAAGCTAATAAGCAATAAGTTTTTTTTATAAGCATGGTCTAAAAATCTTATTTATGAAACTACTATAGTTAAAATGTCAAAAACATTTTAAAAAGTGAGGGTGTGCAAAATAACCAAAACCAAGAAAAAAAACTAATTGTTTCTTTTTTGCTATTTATAAAAACAGATTTTTTTTTCTTCGGGTTGGTTTTTTTAATATAAAAATTGAACCGAACCAAACTACCATATATATATATATATATATATATATATATATATGTGTGTGTGTTTTAGTTTACTCAGACAATGGATTTGATTGTGATGTTTTTCATTAAAACGTTACCATGATATTCTTCAAAATAATTACGACGATCATTTTTTTATCAAACATTCCTTTGACTTCATGCATTAAAGTATTTATGATATTTTTATCTTATACTTGAATAAAATGTTCATAAACAAATTGCATGTATATAAATTGAACGTATATTGTGTAATACTTGTATAAAACTATCTTTATATATATATATATATATATATATATATATATATATATATATATATATATATATATATATATATATATATATATATATATATATGTTTTAGTTTACTCCGACAATGGATTTGATGGATTTGATTGTGATGTTTTTCATTAAAACGTTACCACGATGTTCTTCAAAAAAATTACGACAATCATTTTTTTATCAAACATTCCTTCGACTTCATGCATTAAAGTATTTATGATATCCAAAATTATTTTTATCTTATACTTGAATAAAATATTCATAAACAAATTGCATGTATATAAATTGAACGTATATTGTGTAATACTTGTATAAAACTATCTTATTATTGTTGAGGTTATAAACGTAAAAAAAAAAAAAAAAAGTATAAGAACGGTACACAACTTGCTTGGTTGTCTAGTTACACATTAGTGAGTCATTCTAACATATTAAAAACTAGCCGAATATCTGCGCGTTGTACTGAATATATTATAATATAATTAATATATGTTATTAAAAATAGTTATATCGATATCATTGACTTTGAAATAATATTTGTTTACATAGGAATTACTTTAAATATAAGATAAGATATATATATATATATATATATATATATATATATATATATATATATATATAAATATAAAGTAGCTCATCTCAATAATTTGTATTCTTGGATAGTATATAATTTCATTAACTTTTGATTTATTGTATTATTTACTATTGCGTGATCCCTTTTTAGCAAAATCGTCCAAGATATGGAAATCAACTTCGATATGACTGTCAGACAGAAAGCAGTCTTTGAGTGTCTGCGGGCGCCTCATGCTCAGGATTTTCTGCTAACTATCCCTATTGATGGTCTTGGCCAACATATGTCTCATGTGGAGTACCGAACTATCCTTCGTTACCGCCTCATGATTCCCATATTCCCAATTGACGAGATATGCTCAGTTTGTCGCAAGGCATGTTTGGATACCTTTGGGGAACACGCGGTTCATTGTAGAGAGCTCCCTGGTTTCAAGTATAGACATGATGTGGTTCATGATGTTCTCTTTGATGCTTGTCGGCGTGCTGGTATATCTGTGAAGAAAGAAGCGCCAGTGAACTTTTTGACGGACCCGCAGGATGACAGGTCCACACTTAGACCGACTCACATTTTGGTCTTTGGATGGATGGGAGGGAAGCATGCGTGCGTGGATCTTACTGGTGTCTCTCCTCTCGTTGGTTTGGGGAGCGGAGGTTTCGCAGCTGGGCACGCCGCTCTGAAAGCCGTTGTGTGCAAAGTGGTAAAGCACGTTAATGCATGTAGAGAAAATCAACATGTGTTTGTTTCTTTTGCATTCGATACATTTGGTTTTCACGCAGCAGAGGCAATGGAGCTCCTTAATAGAGTCCAACGGGTCATACATTCTAATGTCATATCTCCTAGATCCACAAATGTTGTTTTCAAAAGAATTGGTTTTGCCATCCAGAAAGGGCTATCGGCGCAACTTGTTGCCTGTTTGCCTTCAATAGATATGTATTGAATTGACCTATTATTATTATTATTATTATTATTATTATTATTATTATTATTATATAGTTAATCAATTTATATAACTATCTTTTAGGATTGTATTATCTTAATGATATATATCCAAACGTATTTTTGTTCTCTAACAATAATAGTTTCATCTATCATTATTTTCCTCATAAAATAACATCAATAAATATTTTCTTTCGTTCACCTTCATAAATAAAAATTTACAATCTTTATATAAAATATTTTTAAAAAGTATTTAATTACACTTTTACATAGAGACAAATGTAATTAATGTAGTCATTTTACCTAGAGGATATTTCACCACTAATATACTATCCAAAAATAAAATTATTGAGATGAGTTACTTTATATATATATATATATATATATATATATATATATATATATATATATATATATATATATATATGTTCAGGTTCATTTGAGACCATTCTAATTTTGTAAGACCGTGAGACCAAATCTAAAAATAATTTTAAAATGCAAAATAAATGGAAAAATCCAAAAATTCTTTTTTTAAATATTATTTTCGGAACTTGAATTAACTAAAAAAATATAAAAAAAATTTCGTTTTTTTTTTTTGAAAAATACGTGAAATATTCTAAATAGAATATTACACTGACATATTCTAAAAAATAATTTTAAAATGCAAAATAAATGGAAAAATCTAAAAATTCTTTTTTTAAATATTATTTTCGGAACTTGAATTAACTAAAAAAAATAAAAATAAAATAAAATAAATCTATTTTTTTTTAAAATACGTGAAATATTCTAAATAGAATATTACACTGTACATATTATAAAAATAATTTTAAAATGCAAAATAAATGGAAAAATCAAAAAATTCTTTTTTTAAATATTATTTTCGGAACATGAATTAACTAAAAAAAATAAAAAAAAATGCGTCTCACGGTCTCACAAAATATAGGTGGTCTCAAATGAACCTAACCCTATATATATATATATACTAGCAGTGTACCCGCGCAAAACGGCGGGGCGTGTAAATTCTTTCGGTGATATGTTTCCTCTACAAAAATGTTATTTTACAAAAGAAAGTACATGTCGAAGACAAAATAATCAAACTATGGTGTTATTTGGGAGATGAAGTCATTTTTTGTTCCTGGACGGTGGGCTTTATAGCAGAGGAGGGAACAAAGAGGTATATGCGATTGGAGGAATATTTGAATCAACATGCTAAATTTAAGGATATCTAAAAGGGTTCAAAATTTGAATGAATCCGGGATTTGAGGGAACCATATCAAATTGTTGAGAAATATAAGGACATTTGATGATAAATATTTGAATTCAAAATATGGTTAAAATTTAATATTATTTTATTAATGGTTACTTGTACTATCAGCTTCATCATTTGGACGTCTTAAAAAAATATTATTATTATAATCAATCTATTTTTAGAAATAGTTAGATTTCTTTTATAAGATAGTAAAGATATATATATATATATATATATATATATATATATATATATATATATATATATATATATATATATATATATATATATATATATATATATATATATATAAAGTAAAATAGCATACTAAAATTGTTAGGCATGCAAGTAGTCAAATTGTTAGGCTTGTATAAGTCTTGCAACTTAAAGTTAAACCACTCAAAAATATTTGTTTGTTATCATTGAATAGCTATTTTTTATTACTATTAGGAAGAATGTTTAGTACATTTTCTTTGGCTATTAGATCACTGATTTTCTTTGTTTTTAAGAGTCGTTTCAATTATTTTCTTTGGTTATTCGGAAGAATGCGTAGTACTTTTTTTCTTCAAATATTTATTTATTTCTTATTAATAAGTTATATCTCAAGTTAAGTATATAATGGTTTCATACTAGATAGAGGTGACTGGTGAGTAATATTTTATGTTATTTAAAATACATATATTAATATCAATAGCGAATTTAAAAACCATTTTCATGAAGAACATTGTGAATTGTCGAAATAATGTAGGCATGAAACGTATAAATTGATCGGTATAAAAACTACACTATAAACCATATTTGAATGATATCACCTGCTCAAATGACTGCAAATTTACTTATGTTCAAAATGAACATGAAACACATGCAAAACACTAAAAGTTAGCTTAAGAAAGAAACACAAGTAAAATGTTTCTTCTACTTCTATGTAGCTTACAAAGATACATCGACAATCACAGAAAAATCCAAAAATATAAATACAAATACAAAGATCATAAATGTAAAAGACAAAGTATAGGTAGTCTCATGTGAATTAAATTGAAACTTTGTTTTTTATATAGCTCAATAACTTGCATGATTAATGTCACTAGGGTATGAAGTATGGACCTCATCAATTATTTCTACATGTAATTAAAGTGAGAATTTAGTGTTGTATGTACTATTGTTACAAATGGAATTACATTTAAAAAGGTCTATGTAGTTATTACAAGTTACTTTAGTGAAGGTTGTTGCCTAATAAATGTATGAATAATAGGATTGTCATGCTTTGAATATATTTTAGTTTTAACAACCAAAAACTAACACGAGAATTCTGTTTTAAATCATGCAATTGTGTAATAAGTATACATTTTAAGTCACATATTTGATAGATGATAGATCATATTACACATGTACCAAAATGTGTATAAAATCAAATAAAACTTGTTACAAAACAACTATAAATATTTTATTCATACCATGGATCTGTCATATGTGTTTAGCTGCCTCAAATTGACGTTAGAAAAAACCATCTACAAAGTAACAATTTATCACCCATTAGAAAAAGTCTTGAAATTAGCAATTTTCAAATACTTATTTTTTATTTTAATATTACTTCATAAATATGATGTTAAGACTTAAGATCGCTCGTCCTAGGCCACGTTCCTTTATTGTCAAAAAATATATAATATTTCATTAATAAGGAACACACAAATACAATGAAATGTTACTTGGTAAGTTGCCCCAATTTGATTATCGATGTTTTGATGAAAAATTATTCGATTTGTGAACGTGGAAAGTGGATTCTAATTCTATTGCATTTGGATCCATATATTCGAGGTGTAGCCATCATTATTATTAATAATTGGTGATTTTACATAAGGTAAATTAAATCAAACGGGTCAAATAAAAAGTTAGCTAAAAAGAAACAATAATTGAGTCCAAAGTATATATATATAGCTTTTACAATTATTAATTAAAAAAAATGGATTTTGGATCTAATAATATAAAAGTGGAGCTTTTTACATACACTTTAAGGGGCAAATTTCAAGTAGTATACAATACCTGAAAAGCCATTCTGAATAAAATAAAATTTCATGTAAGTCATTATTTACATGCTAAAATTGGTTAGTAGTTTACAAATGGTTACAATTTTATATAAGATTTCATAATGCAATGGATTATGACTTATGAGCCACAATAAGTTAATAATTATCGCATATAAATATTCTAACTAAAGATTGCTGATCAATGACCTACCTTGAGAGCTGGGTTCAACTTTCTATCACTGGGTCTTCTCCCTTGTGCTGCACCAAGTATATTGTAGCATAAATAAATCAGCCACAGCAATGAAGGGCGTATAATTTTGGGAACAGAAAAGGTAAAAAAAAATATATACCAAGGATTTGTTTTTATCCAATAACCAGCCAGTGGTAAATCATAATATTCAAATGCATCACATGAACTGTAATAATTAATCTGATGACTCCTGAATTTAAAAAGATAAAAATTATACACAAGAATTACAAAAAAGATAAAAATCCAAGGGCGTTTTGGTCTTAAAACCAAAATAAAATTATGGAGTTGAAAAATAAATGTACCTATCCAGCAAGTTCACTTATTGGTGGTCGATCCATGACACTGGATGCAGCTGTCGCATTTCTTTGTAGTTGAGGGTCGATATCAGGCAATTTAGGAATCTGAATCCATTACAAAAATGTTAATGTTATTTACACTAAAAGAGGTTGTTGAGACAGGAGTAATGTTGATGTGACAAAACTCCATCTCTGATAAAAAGACAAAAATACCCTCCTGATGTACCTGAGCTAAAACATCCATTGTTCTGCGTAACAAACGAGCTAGATCGCCTTCATCCATAGCACAATCCATCATTATTTCCCTCCAAGTCAAACCAGAAGCCCAGGCTTCAACCATCCCAGAAAACTGGCTATCCAGACAGCATGATATCTGTATTGTTTGGTATGCCACGTCATCTCATCTTTATCTTTTTATTTAATAATAAAAACTAAAAAGTTTTTGATATTTTATAACATCTAATAAACTAAACCAACTGAACTAACCTTTACATCATGCTTTTCTTGAAGTTGTAACAGCGATCTTCTTTGCTCATCGAGGAAGTTTATCACTTCCAAAACAGTGCTTGAGGGCTCATAAATATAACTGTCCAAACAAAATTGTAAAATTAAATTACAAAAAATGGTCACTGTTGTTACTGAGGGACCAAAAATGTAAATTACTGAAATATAGAAACCTGTTGTTTTTAGAAGGTCTGACTTTGATTCCTTCAGAAACAATGCTTCCACAAACAGCTGCCAGCTGTGCAGGTTTAAGATCCAGTAATATCTTATTTCTAAGAACCATTGCAATCCAGAGTTCATTTTCTCCTCTAAGAGCAGCAGCAGTTTCACCAAGAGGAAATATCATATGTGTGTTGATATCTAAAGCTCTTATTTCATGTATCACACTGCTCACCTGGATTTTTAATTTAAAAACCCATATAAACATTGGATTTTCAAAATTATTAATATTATTATGTTACAAGATTACCTGAAGAAACTCCTTCCATCCAGATGGTTCGATCTGTTCTATACGAGTCAACAAACGAGTTGACCTTGCTTTCAGGCGTCTGATCTTTTCTTCAGTGAATTTAGCAACATCTACTATTTTTTTATATTCTCTAAACCCTTCTGTCCTTGCTATCTTTTTCTTTAAATGAGAAACTTTATTCCTTTGATTCTTGTAAGATTCTACTGCTTCATAGTATGCTTGTGAATATTGCACAACCACCTAACCAACAACATTTATCTTTGTTTTTCAATTCCATAATCCATAGAAATTAGTTTTGATACTAGAATTTATAGTTACCTCATTGTCCTCTGAAAGACTACTTAAAACTGGAACATTTAAACTCCATGACCATGTCTCAAGTGATCCATCCATGCACCAAATACCTCCAAGTTCAGATTGACTCAGCTTCTGCCATTGCATCTCACCATTTTCAAGAAAAGCACTCATAATTTCTCGAGGTAAAGCATCGCCATTTTTCAAGGGTAAATTGGGAAACCCTGTTCTATATACTGTTTTGATACACCTCTCAGTGAAAAGATACCACGTGTTATCTGAACCAAGTGCCACATAGTAAGATGGTTTTGGATTGGTTTCCACATCGCCTTCTGTTGTTACTTTTAAAGCAAAGGAATTATTCTCAACAACCTGTAAGTAGCAAAGTGAAGTGGGAATAAAAAATGTGATCTTTGATTCTTGAACAAGTAGAGTAGAAGGAAATCTCATGAACACATACATAGTTACATACCATGTTCTTGAGTTTTGAACCTTTCATGGAGTCAACATCACCCAAATAAACAGCAGGGACTAAATGTTTGACTCCAGCATTATCATGATACTGTAAACATAAAAAGGGGAGATGTCCATCTTCCAACTTTTGCAGAAATGGTCTCAAGGAAGACATTCTTTCCATTTCCATTTTTCTACGTAGCTCTGTTCTAACACGCTTTTCTGACTGAAAAAAAAAAAAAAGAAAAAAGAAACTGTTACTGATGAGGACTAAAAGTGAAAAGGATTTCAATTCTGGACTCCTTAATGAACACACTAAAAAAAAGAAAAGGATAAGAAGACATAATTACTCTGAGTTCTTCCTGCAAATCTGCCATTTCTTTGTAAGCTGATTTTGATAAAATATTCTTGCTTTTCCTGTCAATAGCTTCATCACTGATTTCAGAAGTCAAAAGCTGAATCTCTTTTTGTATTTGATCAAGCTCCTGTTGTGCAGCAACCATAACATTACTCCCTACATAATTTCCAAAACTTTGTTCCACCAATTTTCTTGCTTCTTCTAGTGTACGTCCAGCTCGATGAACTTCCATTCCATCTGTTTCACTTACTCTTTGAGTAACTTTTGCACCCTACCTACCACAACTCTTCATCAGTCACCTCAACAACAACAACAAAGGAAGATATCAAGATAACAAGAGATAATTTGGCATACATACAGCAAGAAGGTTGAGAACCATTCCATATGAAGCAGTAAACTGTGATACAAGTGGTTGTAATCCAGCAAAGAGAAGTTTGCAGCATTCTTCAGCACCTTCATATGGAGTTTGAACAACAACAGCATGTCCCCTTTTATCTATGCCTCTTCTTCCAGCACGTCCAGCCATTTGAAGAATCTCATTGGTGGTTAAATTAATGCGTCCAGTTTCGCCCCTCTTGCTGAGTGATGAAATCACAGCTGTTCTTGCAGGCATGTTGATTCCAGCTGCAAGTGTTTCAGTGGCGAAAACGACTTTTACAAGTCCTTTTTGGAATAACTCTTCTATGAAAGATTTCCAAAGAGGTAAACAACCAGCATGATGAGCAGCAACCCCACGAAGTATCCCTTTTACAGATGATTCCCTGACTGCATCAGGGTATTTGATTCTGAATCTTTTTAAAGCTAAGTCAACTTCTGCCATCTCACATTCGTCTAATAGCTTGCAGTCTTCAAGATACTGAACTGCTACATCACAGCCTTTTCTGCTAAAGATAAACCAAACTGCAGGCAGCATGTCCCTTGTTTTAAGGTGCCATACTGTATCTATAACTTGGGGAACCTGAAATTTGTTTAAAAAATTATTCAAGATTGTGTTGATCGATCTTCAGGGTCATCCAGATACTTAAAGAAGTGAATTTGTACTTGTGAACGACGAAGGTTGCTTCTGTCATTCTTTGAAGAAGGTGATACATCAGACTCAAGCTTTCTTGAGTTCCTTCTTCTTGGTCTTTCGTCTTCATATGACTTGGCTCCCATGGAATTTAGTTGCAGGTAGTTGGCTGATAGCTTCCTATTCAAGATTTTCATAAAGTTGTCACATGTTGAAAACAATCATTAAAAAGAAAGAAAAAAAAAAGATTGCAGAGTTCAGTTAACCTATTCATGCTGGTTCCTGTCTCATTAAGAAGAGGAAGCAAAGCTGTTCTGGTAGAGAAATGCCATGTTAAAGGAACTGGACGTTTTGTTGAAGTTACAAGCTCTGTTTTTCCATGAATCTATAACCCACAAATTCAAGATTCAATAGACTAGTTTTGTTGTAATGGAGCAAGAGAAGTTGATATACCTGATTGATCCAACCACATAATTCATCTGGATTTGCTACTGTTGCTGATAAGCATATAAGTTGAACTTCTTTTGGGCAATAGATGATCTATAAACATGTGCAGAAAAAACATGATCAAAATACACCCAATGGTTAGTTGGTGTTACATATTAGGGACAGGGAAAAGGAAACAACGCACTATCTCTTCCCAGACTGTACCCCGAGATATGTCACTTAGATAGTGTACTTCATCCAAAACAATCACATCAACATGAAAAAGTCCACTTTCTGATGACATAATTCCAACACTGCATTCCAAAGGAAGGATATAAATAGATAATATACACCAAATATTAGTAGTAAATGAAATGTATGAAGAACTTACCTCTGATATAACATGTTTCGGAGGATCTCAGTGGTCATAATTAGAACCTGAGCATCCCTGTTGATGGCAGAATCTCCGGTCAGAAGACCAACATTGTCTTCACCAAATGCATCACTGTAGAAGCAGATGAATTATGAAGCAACTAACAAAAAAGAATTAGCTTTTATTAATTTTCTTAGACGTAGCAATGCGTGATACCAAAACTCTCGGAATTTCTGATTAGATAGTGCCTTGAGAGGAGTAGTATAGAATAATCTTCTTCCTCTAGCTACTGTAGCAACAGCTGCAGCTTCAGCAATCAATGTTTTGCCTGCACTTGTGGGCGCAGAAACGACAACTGAAGAACCTCTCAGAAAAGCTTGAATTGCTAACCGCTGCACAATATTGGCACAAACAACGGTATTTCCGTCATCATAAAACTTCATTCTCATGTAATTATCATACACTAATGTTAAATTTCGTAGTGTATAACAGTATAAACGTACAAGTCACCTGAAATTTGTCAATTCGGAAGTTGTAAACGGAAGCAAGTTCATCAACATCAATGATTCCATCACCATACTCCCTCACGTCATTACGAATCCTCTCAATTCTTTGCCACTTGAATTCCTCAAACTGAGACTTGTTAACATCAACTTCCAAAACATTACTCTCGTCACTATCGACCTCATCTTCATCGTCACTTTCAATTTCCTCACCAAATTCGGCAACCACATCGTATTCCTCCGCTGCTTCCTCATCATCCTCGTCATCCTCATCGGTATCCTCCGACGCCTGAGGCTCTCCTACTGAAAAATCTGACTTCGGGAGCTTGTAATTACTTCGAAATTGATAAGTTTTTTGCTTGCGATTTTGAAATGAACTGTGTAAACAGGTGTTTTGGGAGTGAATCGTGAATCTGAAGTAACGATGAAAAGCGCAGCGAGATATTTCTAGTGTGGGGTTTAGAAGGGAAAATGGGGAGAGAATAAAGGATGAAGAAGAGAGTGTGTTCATGGCGGGATGGAGATTAGGTTGTCATGTACGGTTGTGTATGAACATAACAGTCCTGTTCCGGGATGGTATTGTTGCGTCATACGGCAACGTTTCAAATTTTGAGTCTACACGGAACTTAAATATTGAGGCCCAAATTTTTTTGAACATTTAAAAAAAAAAAAAAAAATGAATCTAACAATTTAGATGTACGGATTATATTAGACCAAAAAACAGCCCGAGGGTTTGATTTCCATCTGACTCTTAAACCTTTTATCTGACTCTTCGATCCCCCAACATAATTATGCTGACTCTGTTCTTTCTTTCACTTTCGTATATATGTCATTTGTGTCCTAATCTTCCCTTTCATGTTGCCTTAACCACCACAATTCAACTCTGCATTTTGCCTCCTCCACCTCTGAACAGGTACGAAATTTCTTCTTGATTTTTCTCGGTTCTGCTGTTATTTTTCCTAGTCTAGAAACTAGAATATGCATTTAGTTACAAAAATTTTGTTTGTACAAATCTAGAATTTGTATTCAATTTGTATTTGTTTGATTTTTGGCCCAGAAACTAGATATGGAGAAGTTGGAAAAATTGGATTGGGGAGAATTTAATCCAAGATACGATACAGTTCTTTTGCTATTCAGTGAAAGTGCTTATATTATTGAAGTCTGGCTAAGTCGTGGGTGAGAAATATGGAATGGAAGTTCAGATTATTTGAATGACTTTTGGATTTATTTATTATTATTTATTTTTTTGCATGACTGGTAGTTGACTTTTCAAGTTACTTTTTGATTTTTTTTGGTTGAATTTTGTATGAATTTCATTGGGGATGGCCCCAAACTTTTTAATAAAAATTACGTATAGTGGGTATTTTTGGAAGACAATTGACTTTTGCAAAGTCAAAACATAAAATCCATTATACACATTACACAATGAATGATTATATATTTGTACCAAAGAGCCTTCAACCAACAATGACAATATCAGATGTATTAGAAAGATATTCTTCAGTCAAATGGTTGAGTTTTAAGTCTCATGGTGGGAGAAATAGACAGATTTATGAACAGGTGTAAAGGACGTAGGTGTTAGCCATTCTAATTATTTTTTAACGATATATGATCAAAATGTGTGGTAACTCTCTTTTAACCCCTCCTGTCCCATTTTGGTTCCTTGTATAGATAAGTAACCCTTTATTAATTTACATTACAAATTTACAATTGCACAAATATGGCGTGCTTGATACAAATGTGAAAATTTGAATGTGTAATTAACCATATTTTTAAATATTAGAGGCTCATCAAACCCGATTCCATTTCACTCACATCTCCTATTATTGTTGTGTATTAACAAATTTAATGAAATTTCAATTACTATATATAACTTGCATAACAAAAGACATGTGAATAATCTTCTTTAAGACATTTTGAGTGAGACCCAAGCAATAATATGTGGTTTGAATAATTCTCAAATGCAAGCTATAATAAGATTTGTTTGAATTATATAATTGTAGTCTAATTAACCTACATGATGATTGTACAGCTTACAAATTCAATGTCTTTTTACTTGTTATGCAGTATCATTACAATTACAAATTTTTATTATTAATTTTATTTATTTCTCATCCTATTACAATTACAAAACACTAGAATTCTTTAATCTTGTCATGTTCCCATGGATTGAATCCTTGAGAACAAAAACTTAAGGAACTTCAATGCTTTAAGTGAATGAGCATTTGAAATTGAAAGATTACCATTACCAACTTCACAAGACACCATACGATTATTACTGTTCACCCTTTTTCTTCCCTTTCGCACCAAAGAATCCGATGTACCCATAACATAGTACACCTGTCCCACACGCACACACACACACACACCATGCCCAAATGTCAAAAATACCCTTGTATGTGATGTACCATGAAAGTTGAGACATTTCACATGGTAAATACATGTTTGGATATTAGTATCAATCCGTTTATAATGATGGTAAAAAGGGTAAATATGTAAATTTTTTTAACCTTATATGTAAAGGCAGCTATCTTGAACTCAAGCCCATTGACTATATGAAAACCTTCCATGGCCTTTGCCATTGCTGAGTCATCATCTCCACACCCATTTTTTCTCTTGTTCCTGTAGATGCCTCATGCAAAAACTTACAACATGTGCTTCAAGATAACTTTATTGTGCTAAATACAAGAAACAGTCATATTCTTTCCTTTTTTTATTATTTGTGAATAATAACGGATTTTAATTAATAGCATGTGTTGTGTTAGGATCATATTACATAAACAACCACATACCTTTTCAAGAAGATCCTGTGCCTCTTTCTCCTATGATCAACTGAAAGGAGTTGAGTGTTTAAATATGCTGCAAAATTCGGGTCCATCAAAGAAGCTGGAGGTTCAGATTTTTCATATGCAAAGTTTATTATTTGTATAGTTAATCGGGTATGTCTATATGTTTCAGGGATAGATGACTGCAAAAAAAAAAAAAAAAAAAAAAAATTGTTAATCATACGTACCAAAGTAAGTTGCTATATTAGAAAACAAATGAACAACTACATCATACTCACACACTCAAACCGGAAGATCTTTGAATCATTAACAATCACACTTGCATTTGCATTATAAAGTTCATCCACAAATCTCTCCCCTTTTCTCATATTTTCATAAGCATATAGATCAAGAAGCTTGTTATTAACCTCATCCGTTGCAATCGCTAGCAGCTGTTAAAGGCGTTGTCGATTTATAGCTCCAAGGGTAGATTTGGAAATACAAATTTATTTTGTAAAAAAAATATATATATGTTACCAATTTTGTAAGCTTGTCGATCAGTTTGTCTAATGTGAAGACAGGAAAAGACCACGTGCCAAGAACAGCCCGACATTCATCTTCATATTTTGCACTGTCGATAGCACCATCAAGAAAACTATACAGTAGATCCAAGAATCTGTAAATTAAAAAAAAAAATTAAAAATTAAAAAAACTGACCAATGAGAAAATTGGGAAAAGAGAAAATAGATAATAAAAGTATAAAACACCTAGCGTATGAATCATTAGGTGTTGCATCATTTGAACCCCTCCATTTTTCAACTAGAGACTTTTCCTTTGCCTCCTCTAGCCTTGAGTACAATATCTGTTGATTAAGAAAAGCAGATGAATAAACAAAAATGAAAATATGAAAAATAAAAATAAATAAATACAAGTAAGAAAAGCTTTACTTGATGAAGTCTGAAGAAAACATAAAAGTCATCATTTCCGTAAAACACCCTCGACTTTTTTTCTTTACTTTGCAAAGTTTCGGGGACATGAAGCATAAGCGGTTTCACTCTTTTCAAAATATGTTCTGAAAAAGGACAGGTGTCATCGCCCAATGCATCCACCACACCATCACTCCCACCGTTGTTACCATGGTCTACATACGGGGAGTGATCCTCCGCATCAGCGGATTCACTTCCTGAATCAAAAGCATTCTCACTATTATCATCCAATGACCTTCGGCTATTACCCCTTTTAAACTCTCCATTTGGTGAAAATTCACCATTCTCTTTAACACCATTGTTGTTATTGTTAATGTTATCATTGGATCTCATGGAAGAACCACGATTGGTTGTTTTTGCTTGGTCAACTGTGGATGTTGACCGAGGAGGAACACCAAGCATAGGCTCAACAAAAGTAGTCCAGATCTTCACGGATTTATCCGTTTGTTCAGAGGAAGCACTTTGTGTGACAGAATATTTCATGAGTTGATATAAATCTTCATGGATGATTAAATCAGAGTACTTAAATTCTTGATGTGGAATATTGTTTTGTTTTTTTCCAGGAGCAATAGACTGAAGGATATGATCATCTATAGACTTTTCTTCACTTGTTTCCTTAATTTCAGCTAATAAAGCTGCAATATCCAATATCAAAAAAACAAACATCAATCAATCAATCATGGTTTTATTTAGGATCATTGTTTTTACCTTTAGCACTCAAGCTCTTTGAATCTTGTTGTTTGAAATAAAAGCTACGATGATCGAGTGATTTATGATAATTTTTAGCATAAATTTCAGCCCAAACTTTTTTAGTATCAGATCGACACCTCAGCCATTCTTCTTGCTTCTGTTTCAAACGATGTAATATAACTGGTAAAGCAAGAGATGCATTCTTTCTTAATACATCCATCACATCAAGCCCATGATCACCATATAAACGCCCAATGCATCTAAGATTTATAGCTGTAAAGTCTTCTATATGAACCACATTCTCTGTCTTCTTAATCGAATTATCATTAATCCTGTCTAATAGTTCTTCCACACGTTTTGCTGTTACATTCACTGATTCTAATAACATGTCCAGTTCAAATCTGATGAAGAAGGAAATCATTATTATTATTATATACACATATAGAATCATTCAAGACCAAAAGGGTAAAAGGGTAAAGATGATATGCCAATGCCACCTGTCATCTTCACATCGAAATAAGCTTTCTTCATATTGGTTTTTGCGCATGTGTTTGAAAGAATAATCTTCGCTTCCGGAAGTAACAGACACCCAATGATCATTCAACACCTCATAACCAATCTTTGTTCTTTGGCTTGCTGAAGGAATTGGGTACTGTATCAAGCAACACACACACTGTTAAATTTAATAAAAAATGCAAAAATGAAAAGACAAAAAGTGTTTTGATCTATAAATATTAAATCATACGTTTTTTGGTAAAAGGCGATAACTTGGAGTGCAGCATTCACAGTCAGAAAGGTCAAGTTCTTGAATTGATTTTGTTAGATACTTCTCCTTGATGGCTGAACTATTCTTGTCCATTTCATCTCCATCAGAATTTCCATCTTTACCCCCATCATTACCCTTTATTACTCCAGGTAAATGTCCATCACTCCATAAAGATCCTGTCAAAGTCATGCTAGAGAGTCACGAAAAAAAATAAAAAAAAAAATTTACCATCCTACATTACTGAGGAAATAACATAGAGGGGCATTTAGGTAAAATCATCATTGGGATTAGGATATATGTAATTATATGTAAACTTACTCATGGGGAACAGCTATCTGCATATATATACATTAATAGATGAAGATTTTATTAACTCACAAAACAGATTCTTATTAGGCATGTAAATAAGAGCTTATGTGTACAATTACTTGTCTTTTCACTGCGATCTATAAACTCATTGACTTCTTCCACAAGATCCGGATATGCTCCAAGCAAACTATTTACCTAACAAAAATAAAAAACTTCTTTAATTTATCAAATTAAATCTAAGGATGTCACACAAAAAGTCATCTAGAAGTTTTATGGATACACAAACAATGAAAGCAGATAACTAGCAATAAAGCAGGAAGCAAATACTAGAAACAAAAAAGTATAAATCTTTAAAAATAATGTGTATTGTGTATATAAGTTTACCCTTGATTGCAGTTGTGGCCGAGTAATACTCTCTGTGCAATACTCTGCAATGCACTTCAAGAACGACTGGTAATCATCTGAGTTGCTCAATCTTTCCTTCACCTTCTCACGAAGACAAAGCATTTGTCCATGTACATCTTCCAACATACAAAGATTCAATAAAAATGAAAATACAATACATTTATAACAGAATTCAGATTCTATCTAATGTCATCATCAAATCAAATATTTGAATAAAGGGACTAGTAGATACCTTGATGAAAGAGTTCAGCTACAGAGTCTTCAAGAGTACGTGGGGGTTTATTTTGAGTAAAATGATGTGTCGCATCACAATCTTTATCATCTTGATCGTGTTCTCTTTGTTCTGTGTCTTCTGATGTGTCTTTTTGTTTCTCACCATGTGATCTATTCTCTTTATCAGGTATAGTACATGTTTTTTCATGATCTAGATCAGGCTGGTCAACGTTGACTTTGCATTCAGTATGAGAAGAATCAGGTAAGAAATTGGTGAACTCCTTTAGCAGGTCTTGTTGATCATTAAGAAGAGCAGCAACCTGAAAGATGATAACAATGGAACGTACAAATCAAGAACTACAGAAGTATGTTAAGATTTAAGAACCAAATATTGTAAGAGTCTTAATGAGAAACCTCTTGGTGAACTTCCTTGATGGATTTGTTTTCTTTTTTATACTTATTCAAAGTATCAAGAAAATATTTGTACACATGGTCTTGACCTTGAAATCTCATCTGCATGAGAAAATCTTGTTAGAATATAAGTGTCAGATGGAAACATTAATTGAAACTGTGTTGTCACTACCTTAATTTTGTTTACAAATAGAATGGCTTCTTCAATCTCCAAAGGCTTCTTAACATGGTGTTGTTCATCATCTAGTGGCAGGGTGATCTGAAATCCCTTTGGAAGAAAGGGATTGAAACCCAAAAGTAGGTCTTGGTGCCCTTTGAACAATTCCTTCACCCGTGCTATGACACCTGTGGTGTCAATTCTAAGGGAAATATAGTGATTATAATCAAGGACATGCTTTTACATAAACATGGCATGAAAATTGAAAGAAGCAACACCTTAGCCAAACCTTTGGGTCTTGAAATCTTTCATGACTTTAAGAAACTCTTCATATTTTTCCTTTTCATTTTGGAATATATCTTTAACTTTCTCTAGATATGTTAGGGCATCATTAGTCGTCAATTTATGAGTGCTGCCTTTGTGCTTGGATCTTCAACAATAAAAGCCAACAAATCAACCTCATAATCACACAATTCTTCCCAACAATATAAGTATGTTCTAAAGGCTTACTGTTCAGAAATCAATGGCCGCTTGAACTGAGGGCTGCTGTAAGCATCATCGTCATCTCTAGACCGCTTCATCCCTTCAAAACCCAAACAATTTAAACTTTCCAATACTTTAAACCCCCGATGAACAACCAAAACGAAAATTCAAAATTGAACAAGAGCTACTTCACACAATTCATACCTGTAAACAGATCACCGTCAACCATTCCTGGTTTCTGAGTAACAAAATTTAGCAATTGAGTATAAATGTGAACAGAAGTACCTAACAATGCGACAACACAAATTCAAATTGGAGAAATTTACTCTTGGAAAGCCGTAAGATCTTCTCGTTCTTCAAGTTTACTTCAAATTCACAAAATTCGCCATCGAAGTTTCCAAAAAATAAATATGCATATAGCACTATCTATATGCGTTTGCATCAAACCATATAATCCGTTTCCAAATAACAAAGTGTATCTATGAATTCAGAAATACAATTTAGAGTCGAGATATAGATACAGTTTTGTGTATGTATAGGCTATTTATAAATATTTTATGTGTGTATATGTTACACACACTGTGTCTGTGAGATGCAGAAAAAGGAGAGAAGAGACCAAAGGGTAGCGGTGGTCATTTTGACGTCTTTATTTTCAATGATCCGGATGACGGGTAACCGGTGTAGCCGGTAACTTTGTTTTATATGTAAAGAGCTGCTAGGGCAAAAGAGGGAAGCGAGGGTAAAATTGTCCAGGAAAAAGCAAACGGAGATAACGCCGTTTAGCATATGAGTTCAGGGTTGATTGATTTTCCAAGTTAGGTACGGTATAAGTCGATATTTTAAACATTTAAGGAACGTTTGGTTCGTTGGAAAACAACGTTTGTAGTATTTGATCGTATTCCTATCATGTTTTCTTTTTACAGAAATGAATTTTATCGAATGTATGGATTATATTATGATGGAATTTAAGATGGTAATTTATCCATATAATTTGCTTATAAAGATGGAATTGTCAGAAAGATGGGAATAGAATTTAAGAGAATGATTTATCCGTGTAATTTGCTTATAAAATGGAATAATAAAAAAGATAGTAATTATTATTGTTTTTGTCAACAATCGATCAAAAAGATATCAACCAAATTGTATGAAAGATTGTGGTGTTATTACGAATTTGTATATGAGATTGAAATCAAAATGACACAACTGATTTACAAAGAAAGCCCTAGACCCTTGTTAGGATTTCCGACATAAAACATTGAGAAGTGATAATGACCATCTACTTTGTTTGATTTTATTAATTGAAAAGAAAGCTATAATGTTATATAAGTTTGAAAATACAAGTATAGATGATTCAGTAAGTCTAAGTTGCCTAAGTTGTATCGTGCGATTTTTACGTGTGTGTGTGTATAGTCTAGGTCAAGTAACTAAAAGTCTGATATTTCCGGTATCTTGTTAAACTAGTATTTACACGTTGTATTGACTTGGTGTTTCCGGGTCTTAAGTCTAATTGAAAAGATTCTTTAGAGTTGATAAGTCTTTTGTTTACTAATTTTGCACACGTGAAGAATAAAAAAAAAAATATTCGTTAATTTCGTTAGGAAAGACGAATATTGATGATGATATGGATCCTGATGTAGGTTTCAGGATTCTGATATTCCTTTAGGATACAAAATCCTAGATATGTATGAGGATCTTGACCCCTAACAATTATAATGATCGAATATATATATATATATATATATATATATTGTAACATCCCGAAATTCAGGTATAATCATTTAACCCTTATTCCTTTTTAAGTTGTCAAGATTAATCCCTAAAGTAAATTATAGCCGTTGAGTACGCTGGGTGTACTGAAGAGTATGTTGCGCGTACTCATGCGCTTAGTTTGGACGCGGACTCGCCTAGGTACGTTGGGCGTAGTGGGCCCAGATGCAAACCCTAATTGTGACTTGAGCCCTATATAAAGAAAGCTAAGGCCTTATCCTCAGCCGCCATTTGAGAGAGTGAAACCCTAAGAGAGAGCCAACCTTCGTCCTAAGCCTGTGTATGTGTGTGTGTTTGAGCTTTAAGTTCCTTTTTGTGTTGTGAAGAAGAAGAGAGGACCTTTGTGGAAGCTAATCTTGGTGTGCAAGCTTTGGATCTGGGCTTTTCATAAGGGAGGACATCACTTAGAGGTAAAAAGCTCAGAACTTTCCTCTTCATTTTTTATTTGTGTTTTATGGGCCATTTTTAGGTTTTAAGTCCTAAAGGTGAAGATTTTATGATCAAAGGGACTCTATGGACCTAGATCTGTCCCCTTTCATTGTTATATGTGTTCTAGATCCATAAAAATCTAATCTTAGACGTGAATATTAAGCCATGCATGAGATCTAGGCTTTATGAGGAAAGAGAAAAGGTCTTAGAGTGATTAGTGACCTTTACAACCATGTAAAGGCTTAAAGGTTTCGACTTTATGGATTAAATGGTCTTAGGGAAGTCAGATCTAAAGTATTAGTATATGTCTTAACCGTTTAAGACCCAAAATCAAAGGAGTATGAATCTGGGATTTACGTGGGGCATAATCCGGTACATGCAGCGTAAGGGGTCGCGTTCCCCGTTTCTATGACGTCGCCGGGTACACTCAACATACAGATTTGGTACGCGCAGCGTAACCCGGAGGGTTGACTTTTGTTGAACTTTAAGGTTTAGTCAATGATTGGATCTTTGAGCCATAAGAGGGGTAAAATGGTCCTTTACCCTTCTGAGAGAACTTAGAGAGGGATTAGTCTAGCCTTTGAGAGTGGTATTGATTAGAGTAATTATTCCATGTGACTAGGCGGATGCTAGACCAGTATTACCGAGTTCAAGATTTACCGAGTTACCCGAGGTAAGTCTTCTCACTATACTTTACCTATAGTGTTAATTAGAGTTATGTGACAGGGTATCTTGTATGCTTTTGTATGATGTGATTTCTATGTGATTTGTGTTATGTATGATTCAGAGTTCACAGAGTTAGGACCAAAAGGTCCACAAAGTTAGGACCAAAGGGTCCATAGAGTTATGGGACTGGAGGCTCCCACTGAGACACATTGACCAGAGGGTCATACAGAGTTACAGCCTCGAGTGGCTAATATGTGTTGTATGTGGTATTTTGGGGAGCTCACTAAGCATTTATGCTTACCGTGTTATGTGTTTTGTGTTTCAGGTACCAGTGAGGATCGCGGGAAGGCGCTGGCATGATCCGTACACACTCATGGAGTTTATGTTTTGAGATTCCGGGATATGTTTTGTTATGATAACATTGGATATATTATGTTTTGATATTATCTTATGAATGAATGTATGTTTTAAAAATGGAAAAATTGTTTTGAAAATTCACGTCGTTATAAGTTGGTATCAGAGCTTTGGTTTGAGGGATTCGGATGCACCTTCAGGCGTATCTGAACTCGGACTGAGGATTTGAGAAATTTTTCATAAATCAAACAATTTTTCTATAAGATTAAAAGGTTTTGAAACGAGAAGAGCAGAGCAGTGTGTACGATCAGACAACGCATAAACGGTGATTTCCTAAAATACTATTACATTATGTGTTATGAGATATGATATGATGTGTTATGCATGATAGAGTAAGCTAGGTATTCATATTAGGACTAGAGTGGCCTGATTTGTGATGCTTTAGCCGAGGAGATTACTGCTGCTATGAGATGCTTGATAGTGAGTAGGTAGCAGCGAGGAGCTTATGAGAGGTCTGCTGGAGAGTAGCTTATGCATAGCAAGATTAGAGTACTTGTGATCTGGGATCCTAAGAGGAGGACTTGGGGTGAATATTGATGCGGTGTGGACGGTAGTATAGGGCCCGTACTACTAAAGACACTGGATCAGTGCGCATTCCAAGTAAGAATCCTTAAGGTATCGGGGAGCAAGTAGGGTTGAGTTATCGAGTGCGAGTACACTCAAGTGAGTATCTGATATATTTTATGTTGTATTTCAGAGACATCATGGTGAGTACGCGCCATACTCCAGAGAGCAGTGGTGTAAGCGATGAGGAAATTCGGTGGATGATTCAAGAGGAGGTGGTTGCGGCCATACGAGCTGAGATACCAGAGATGTTTGGGTCTATCAAGACCACGTTGATCGATACTTTTGATGAGTGGTACGCTGCTCTTATTGATGTTGTTGTTGTTGTTGTTGTTGCGGGAACCGCAGCCGTCGTTGCTGCCAGGCCACAGGGAGGTGACTCGTTGCTATACCTAGAGTTCAGCAACACGAAGCCACCAGAGTTTGATGGGACACAGGATCCGATAGCCGCGATGAAGTGGATTTTTGACATTGAGGGGTGCTTCTACACGTGTTCATGTCCGGAGCATCTGAGAGTACGGTTCACGCTGAACCAGCTTCGCTTGGGAGCAAAGGACCGGTGGAAGTTCGTGACAGCGCACTTCTCTACTACAGAGCTTACCGCGGTGACCTGGGAGAGGTTCACCGCCATGTTTCGAGATGATTATGCCCCCCTGTAGAGAGGGAATGTCTAGCCCATGAGTTCTTGTCCCTCAAGCAGGGAACTGAGTCTGTGGCTGTGATCACCAGGATGTTTCACGAGAGGGCGATGTTTTGCCCTCAGCATGTGTCTACTGAGCAGGCACGCATGAGTCGATACTTGAGTATTCTAAGGAGAGACATTCACGAGTTCGTGGAGAACTCGACATATCAGACATTTGTCGAGCTTCAGGAAACTGATCGAAAGAGGGAGATTGAGCTCGAGATGCAGGCCAGGGAGGAGGCGGAGTCTCAGGGGAGGAATCAGCAACTGGCACAGTCCAAGCGGGCAAAGCCCGCTGATTCGAAATTAGGGAACCAGAAGGGCTTGTGGCAAGTGCGGCAAGAACCATGAGGGGATTTTTTGAGCAGTTTCTTGCTACAAGTGTGGCAAGGAGGGGCATATGGCTAAGGATTACCCCAAGGGATTTACAATGTGCTTCCGCTGCAACCAGACCGGCCATCGGAAGGCCGATTGTCCACAGCTGCTGGAGTCAGCACAGGAAGCACCACATGGATCTGCCCCTGCTGCCTTACGAGCTACCGAGATTCAGCCAGTGAAGGCCAAGACACCGAAGGCTCGCAGGAGAGCCTTCTAGTTGACAACAGAGGAGGTCCGCGCAGCGCCCGACGTCGTGGTTGGTATGTATTCTTTCATCTATTTATTTTGAGTTTGAGATATTGTGCTTATATTATAGTATGCGTAGGTACTTTTATTGTGAGTTCTATACCTGCCTTGGTGTTATTTGACTCGGGTGCGAGTCGATCATTTGTTTTATTAGCATTTAGTCAGCACATCAGTATCTGTCGAGAGGCGTTGAGTCGACCACTTCGGTTTCCATAGCTGACGTGCGAACGGTTTATGCTAATAAGGTGAATCTGGGATGTGTACTCGAGATCTTCGACGTTGAATTCCCGATTGATCTGGTCCCGATTGCGATGGTGGATGTCTGTGTCATCGTGGGCATGGACTGGTTGAGCAGATTTAGAGCGGTTATCGATTGCGAGCGACAGCTGGTGACTATATGAGACCCTAGTGAGGGAGATAGGGTACGTGATAACATATGCATCGAGGCAACTGAAGCCTCATGAGACGAGGTATCCCACCCACGATCTAGAGTTGGGGGCAGTGGTGTTCGCCCTCAAGATCTGGCATCACTATTTGTATGGGGTTCGGTGTATTATATACACAGACCACAAGAGTTTGAAGTATTTGATGGATCAGCCCAACCTGAACATGCGCCAGAGGAGATGGTTGGATGTGGTAAATGATTACGATTGTGAGATCCTGTATCTCTCCGGCAAAGCTAATGGTGTAGCTGATGCTCCGAGCCATAGGGCAGAGAGTACCCTGATTCGAGACATTTGTCTGCGGTTGACGGTCATGACGCCGGTGTTGGACACCATCCGGGAGACCCAGGCAGAGGCCGTGTTACCGGAGAGCCGCAAGAGAGAGCGGGTGATCGAGCAGATACCTGAGTTCGTTACCGATTTCCGAGGACTTTTGACCTTTTAGGGTCGGATTTGGGTGTCGTTTGGAGGTGGGGCACGTACCATTTTGATGGAGGGGGCGCATAAATCGAGTTTCTCGATCCATCCCGAGAACACTATGTTGGGTCAAAATATGGTTTATATTTTACTTTTCTGGGCAATTGTATTTTTCTGTAATATTTATGAATTTATGGTCTAGTTTACGGCTGAGTTTACGGCCGTAAACACCTTACGACCGTAAACTCATTTACGGCCCATGTGTTATCCGGCTCATGTTCCCGTAGTATAAATATAGGTATTAGGGTGTGAGGAATAGATTGATGAACCCTAGAGAGTTTACGGCCAGAGAGAAACAGGAGCTTTTATGTGTGTGTGAATCTTTTGTATCCGGATCTTCATTCATATCAATACATACAAAGATTCATATTATTCTTCTTATCCTTCTCTTCTATTTGATCTGACATCATCCGTTTGATCGGGATTCCGCACCATCAAACGAATCTGATTGATACACGGGCAGATTTTGGACTTACAATTGGTATCAGAGCTTGGTTGTATCAGTCAATTTTGTCAGATTTGGGGCATTATTTGATCTTATTTTCGAAACATTTTTGCGTTTTTGGATAGATCTCGCAAAAATAAGGGGGTTTGTTCTTCGTGTTTTTCATAAAAAAAAAAGATTTTTTATCGAGTTTTGGAGCTTCGAAGTTGAAAAATCGGTGTTTTTGATCGGAGTTTGCGGCCGGCGGCTAGGGTTTCCAAGTTCACGGCCGGAAACTGTTCACAACCGCCGGAGATTTGCGGCCCGGTTGGGAGTACTCGGCTCGGATTACGGCTTGGCGGCTCAGCTCAGCAGCTAGCTGCAAGCGCTTCAATTTTCAATAAAAAAGAGGGGGAGTGCGGGTTTCGAACACATGATCTCCTGATCAGCAACACAAGCGCCTAACCATCTCAACTAGCCAACCCTTGTCCATTCACTTCGAAATTTTAAACTTAACCATTCCCAGTCGCACCAATCTTTCGCATCTTTATCATTTTCAGCCCAAATTTGATTTTCCTTTAATTTTAAATTCCTTTTTCATCCAAAATTAATACTAATACTAATAAATTAAATTAAAATTAATAAATAAAATTATATTTTAATTTTTGACTTTTATTTTTTTAACGTTTGACCTTTGACTTTAAACTTTGACTTTTTCGTTTAATTTTTAAAATTTCAAATTTAACTTTTCGGTTTGACTTTCAAGCTTGATTATTTCATGTTTGACTTTTGATTTTTTTTTAAATTTATTTTAGCTTCTAGTTTTGCTTTTTAATTGATTTTAAGGTCTACGAGGGACTTGAAAACATGAAAGAGAGTCCTCAGGATACGTTAAGAGAAAAATTCAACATTTTCGATTATATCCCTGGAGAAACCCTCGAAGCTCAGTTGCAGCGATTCACTACACTCACTACAGAGACGAATATAGTCGGGATCTTCTTGACTAAGTCCGAGATAAACAAAAAGCTGCTAAATTCACTTCTGAAATAGTGGGATATGAACGTGGCCATCATCAAGAAGACAAAAGATTTCAATCATCTTAGTCTTGCTGAATTAATTGAAGAACTTGATGCTTTAAAATGTAGAGAAACAATGATATCTGAAAATATTCCGATCACTGAAGTTAAATGTACTCCAGCTTGTGAAGCTACGATTAAATTTCTTCGGGAACAAATTGATTTATTTAAAAGAGAAGTTGAGGACCTTAGATATGCAGGATATCAACTCAGGAAAGGACAGAAACCCCTGAAGGCTGAATTGGAAGCAAAAATCAAGGACTTTAGGAAACTTCAGGAAGAGTACAACAACAAATGTGAAAATTATGATTATGTTAAGAGACAACTTGCTGCTGTAACTGAAGAACTTGACGCTTTAAAAATTAAGTGTGGAAAAACTTATGTCAATTTCAAAAATTATACTGCGTCAAGTCAGACGGTCAAGTCCTTATATGAAACCCAATTAAAATTCAAAGAAAATCAAAACAAGGGTCTAGGGTATGATAGTGTACCTCCTCCTTATAATCATAACTAGACATCCATCCCTATGACACAGGACGAAACTGACAGGGAGCCACATCTTCAATATGGAAAACGAGCTGGATTTGTGTCAGGAGGAGTTATTAATATTAAGATACTAATGTTGCTACTTCATGTGCAGGTAAAGTAGCAGAAGATGAGAACAAGGAGAGTTCTTTTGAACAAACAAACGACCCCTTGAACTCTAAATCTGTTGCTTCTAATCAACCTACCGTTGGTAAATACAGACCACCATTTCAAGCTAAACAGAGTGCATGTTGCAAATGTGCGTGTGGGAAAAGCAAGAGACAAGGCAAGGATACGCCACGAGGGACAGGAAGAGATAACTGCACAATGAAGAAAAAGACATGTTTTCAATCTGGAACACCTGGACACATTGCCAGAAATTGTCCTAATCGCGCATATGTTCCTTACTATGCTCAAGGCTGGCAGAACACGCCAAGTGGGAGATACTTCAAAAGAAATCCTTCCGGTTCACGTTCAAACAATGTTGACTGGAACGCGTAGAAGGCAAAGAATCAAACCCACAAGGCCAAGAATTCGAATGTCAAGGGCAAGAAGGGAGTGTCGGCCAAGAAGCCCAATCCAAGAGATGCTCTAGTGAAACAAAGACCGACTAAGTCAAAGTCATCTCGAAGATCGGCTTCAAGTTCCAAAGCAAGTGCCGAGTCACCCATCGGATCGAACAAGAAATGGATTAAACCCGAATATAGATGGGTACCAAAGGTGAAAACTCCCAAATCTCCTAATGCTTATAACGTTTCTACATCTTCTGTTTGTGATAAGCAGGATATGTCATGGGAGAGAGTATTGTGCGTTGATGACAAAGGTCGACCCAGTTTCAAAATGGACTGGGTTCCAAAGACCAACTGATCCCGCTCTGTGTCGGAGCAGCTATGGAGGCATATCATCAGACTTCGGTTTGTTGGTAGTGGCTGCTCCTGGCATATGATTGGGGACATCTCTCAACTGTACAACACTCAGAACATTATTTGAGAGTATGTGTCCTTCGCGGGAAGGGAAGAAAGGAAGGGATCACTCATGGGGTTAGTGCTTAATAATATGAAGAATTTTCGGATCTGTTCTGAGATTACACGTGCTATTCTCAGACCTTCTGAATGCAGATTCAATTGGTGAATTACGGTTTGCATTTTCTTCTCTATACTCCTGATTTTATCTTATTCTGATTCGCTTCAAAGACAAATTTTTGTTTTAGGATAGTTTAAATTTGCGCATTTACTTTCGTTTCTCTCCTATGCACAAACTTAGGGGGATAAATAAAAACAAAACAAAAAAATTTAAATTTTAAAAAATCCAAAAACATTAGAAAATAAAAAAAAATTAAAAAAAAACAAAAACGTTGGTTATGAAATGTTCTTGAGGGAGATGTTCTGGGAAGTGATATTATCAAGTGATAATAAACAACCTGAGTCTGCGTAATGTACCCAAAGTTGAAGGGTCTATGCTCTGACTTGATGCATCGGTATGCACGAAAGATTCTAAATGGACTTGACTAGGCAGAGTTGAACTTAGGAAATTTATAGACTTGACAAATCTTGACCTAGTTAGATCCGTTTAACCTGATTTCACGACGCTCGGATAGGTTGAGCAGGGAGATATACATGGGAATCTATCGGTCACATTAAATAACTCGTATCTAGAACTGTGGATTCACTTTTCCTCGATGTGCGGATTCTGTCCTTAATTTCGGTTGGATGGGGCGACTAGTAAATTCTGATAAATTAGGTCTGTAGAATATCATTTTCTTTCTTTCCGTCTATTATCCATATGTTGTCTCCTTTGTGTGACTTCCAATCCGACCTGGTACACAACATATGCAACTCTATTTCTCTGTAGGTTATATCTATGAAATTCCTCTCATCTGTTAGCCATATGTTGTCTCCTTTGCGTGACTTCTAATCTAACCTGGTACACAGCATATGCAACATTCTTCTTCTCAACCCCTCTAAAGTAGTAAGTAATAGAATTCTGAATCTCTTCTCTCTCTGAATGGTTGTCTGCTCACCCGGTGTAAGGAGTACTCTGGAAGTTCTTGATGGCTGGGGCATATCAGAAAGCGGGAAACACGTTCCAGTACACTCAAAATTGAACACATACAGATTGTCTATAGATCTCGTTGCTCAATTTAGGTGGACAACAATATCATTGGTCGTCGTCAGATGAATGGTCCTTAAGATATAGTATTTAAGGAATTAGGCTCATATGTAAATTTTAGGATTTTAAGTTCACCTTGTCTTGTAACAAACAGTATGTCCTAAATTTGTCACAATTTTTTCGTGTTTAAGTGGACAACAATACCGACGATCGACCAGACAAAGACGTGAAGATAGAAGGTACCGACAAGTGGATAAAGGCTGTCTAAAAATTTTGATCCCAAATCACTATTAAAGTTAGATATCATTTTTAATTTTGTTAAATTTGTCATAGTTTCTTCTAATTTAAATATTAGGGGAGAAGATTATGTGAAGCAGAAATTGAAGATTATGTGATAGATTGCATTGAAGCCTTCTCAATCAGTTTGCTGCTATTGTTGTACCTGCTGAAGTGATCCAGAAGATTTGTTCTCTCTGATGTTCTCTCTGAAGATTCTCAAGTTGAAAGCGCTATCTTTCAAGAATCAGTACGTCGAGCCTCCTCACCCAATGTACGTTCAATGCCAAATTCTGAAGAAACCCTCAAGTGCTCAATATGAAGTCATTCATTGAAGATTCATATGTTCATCCTGATGTTGTGAGGAAATTGAAGGTTAAAGCTGAAACCGAGCTTCCATTGAAGATTGACAAAAAGAGCCAGCTACTTTTTAGGGGGAGCTTGTTGGGTCATTAAGAAACGAAAGCTATAAACCAAAGGGGGGAGATTGTTGGGTCAAAATATGGTTTATACTTTACTTTTCTGGGCAATTGTATTTTTCTGTAATATTTATGAATTTATGGTCTAGTTTACGGCCGTAAACACCTTACGACCGTAAACTCATTTACGGCCCATGTGTTATCCGACCCATGTTCCCCTAGTATAAATATAGGTATTAGGGTGTGAGGAATAGATTGATGAACCCTAGAGAGTTTACGGCCAGAGAGAAACATGAGCTTTTATGTGTGTGTGAATCTTTTGTATCCGGATCTTCATTCATATCAATACATACAAAGATTCATATTATTCTTCTTCTCCTTCTCTTCTATTTGACCTGACATCATCCATTCGATCGGGATTCCGCACCATCAAACGGATCTGATTGATACACTGGCAGATTTTGGACTTACACACTAAAATGTATCTGGACCTGAAGAGAGAGTACTGGTGGCCCTGCATGAAGAGGGATGTAGCGTGGTTTGTTGAGAGGTTCTTGACCTGTCGCAGGGTTAAGGCTGAGCACCAGTGTCTGCATGGCAAGTTGCAACCACATGAGGTTCCCCAATGGAAGTCGGAACAAATTTCTATGGATTTTATCACCAAATTGCCAAGGACCGCAAGGGGTGTCGATGTAATTTGGGTGATCGTCGACCGACAGACAAAGAGTGCTCACTTTCTTACTATCAGTGAGAGCTCTTCCGCTGAGAAGCTGGCAGAGTTGTATGTGAGAGAGGTGGTATCGCGACATGGAGTGCTAATCTCGATTGTGCCATATCGAGATGTACATTTCACTTCCAGGTTCTGAAAGAGGTTCAATGAGGAGTTGGGCACGAGGCTACATTTCAGTACCGCTTATCACCCACAGACGAACGAACAGAGTGAGCGGACGATTCAGACGCTCGAGAATATGCTCCGAGCATGTGTGTTGGACTTCGGAGGAAGTTGGGACATGTACTTGTCGTTGATTGAGTTATCCATTAACAACAACAACCATTCGAGCATTGGTATGCCTCCCTTCGATTTGTTGTATGGGAGGAGGTGTTGGACTCCCATCTGCTGGGGAGAGGTAGGGTATCGAGTGATGGGCAGCACTGAGATAGTGCTTCAGATGACAGAGCAGATACAGTAGGTCAGACAGAGGTTGTTGGCAGCTTAAAGTCGCCAGAAGAGTTATGCGGATAGGCGACGATCCGAGCTTGAGTTTCAGGTGGGAGACTTCATACTCCTGAAGGTATCTCCATGGAAAGGAGTGATTTGATTCCGGAAGAGGGGCAAGTTGGGGATGTAACGCCCGTAGATCCGGGCTAGTCAATTTAGAGGCAATAAGTGTTGAAAATGACTTTTCGGAAAAATATTATTTAGAATAAATAATCTTAACCAAGTTGTAGTATATGTTACAAGGTTTTTGTACATATAAAGACCGCCAAAATCCGAGTTATAACGAAGAAGTTATGACCCGTCGAAGTTTTGCGACGGAACCGGCACGATACCGGGAAACGTAAATAGTTAATTTAGGTTAGAGCAAGATTTAGCCTTAGAGATTTAAACTAAAGTTGTAGAGTACGTCTCCACCTACGCGTGGATATAAAGAACGTGAAAAACGGAGTTCGTATGAACGAGTTACAAATTATAATAGCATATTTACGTATTAAAATAAAGTATAAATCATATATGCGTACACACACAAATATATATATATATATATATATATATATATATATATATACACGCACACATGTATATATCATTAGAAAGGTATCGACGATGCGGTTATTATAATACTAGTGTTGAGTACTTTCGACATTTGTTTAGTACAAATATCGTTAAATCTATTTAAAATAGTATTATGAAGGGGTGTTTAGTCGTTTGTATACCTATAAGGTCATTAAGTAATTATGGAGGGTAGTTTTTGTAAATTCAATTACTATAAATAAGAGGCTTGGGCTCTCATATTTCTTTCACCATTCTCTTGATTCAAGAGTCTTTCTCTCCTTATCTCCCGAGCATTTCGGTCCCTCGTGATTCAACTTCTCTTTCTGTAGTTTTAATATAGTAAGTTGAGCGATGAAGCGTTGCACGAATCTTTCTTAGAAAGATTCAGCGACGAAGTTCTGCCCCTGCAGAGCCCGAATCCTAGCTAAAATCCCCTTGTAAGTAAGTTATGTTTACCCTATTTTAAATATAGTTTATATTTAAAATTAGTATTATTATTATTATAAATTTATAATAAATCTTTGAGCTATTATTATGACTTATATAAGTGTCGTTATAATATCTTTTTAACTACTCGTGGGACGGAGAATCTGGTTTAAAGGACCGCATAGGGTTGTTGGATTTCAGAAGTGCTATACGCCAAAATGATCCTGCCCTCCGGTGTTTTATGTCTGGCCCCTGTCTGTACATAGTGGTTGGAAAGTATTGTTTAAACGCTTATATAATAATAATAATAATAATAATAATAATAATAATAATAAGACTAATAATTAGTCACGGTAAATATTAGACTAAAATCTAGTGGTAATAATACTAGGTTTCGTCGAAGAAAATTATTTTAAAGTAAACGAAGCGTTGTCCGAGTACCGAGTCACCACCTTCTTAGGTGAGTGCATAGTTACTTCTATCTTACACATAGATATGAATTATTTTATATAAACTACGTGCTATGTGTGCATATTATCTGAATACTTGCTGTCTATGCTGGATGAACGTTTTTTTATACATTTTAAAATGATTTGAACTGTATACGTATTTTAAATATACAAGTATGTTGGGTATGAGATGGGTAGATGAATGATGAGAGATAAAATATGATGTGAGTAAACATTGGCAGCTATAGACTTAGTGCCTAAAAAATAACATCGATAATTATGGACTTAGTGCCTATTAGACAAACACTGGTAGCTATGGACTTAGTACCTGTTAGGAATTGGTATCTATGGACTTAGTACATACTAGATAAACACTGGTAGCTATGGATTTAGTACCCCATCAACTATGGAATTAGTGCTTTACAAACGAGCATTGGCAGCTATGGATTTAGTGCCAGCCCTATAACTCTGGAAGCAAACGACTTTAGAATGAACGAATGCGAGACAAATAACTCTTAGGATAGATCCTTAAGAGTAAAGAAGATAATGGGGATGGGTAATTGGGTCGATTGTTTGATTGTTTTAACATAATAATTATATTATTGTGGGTTGAAAACCCTATGTACTCACCAGGTTTCCCAACCTGACCCACTAAGTTTATTTATATTACAGATGTTGAGATGAAGTCACATTACACTGAGAGATTAAAGAGATGTAGATCACTAGTGTAAATAAATGTAAGTTCTGTTTATGCTTATGTTTCTGTATTGATGATGACATCCCAAATGTTTTAAAATGAATTAAAAATACTTTTCTTCGGAAATGCTTTTATAACGTATTTATCATGTTTTACTGGGAACAAATTCCGCAATATTTTTATTAAAAGAAGTACTCTGATTTTTATAAAGCATAAAGAAAATCGGTCTTTTCTAGTCGTGCAAATGGGGATGTCACAGGAGACCCGGTACATTGGACCATTCAGGGTGACCGCGAGGGTGGGCTGGGTAGCATATCGATTAGAGCTACCTGCGTAGTTGAGCCAGATATATGATACCATCCACGTGTGTTAGTTAAGGAAGTGTATCACCGATGAGACGGTAGTGGTGCCACTAGAGGACATTCAGGTGGATGCGAGCCTGAATTATACTGAGAGGCCAATCGCGATTGTGGATCGAAAGATCAAGGTTCTGAGGAACAAGGAGGTACCCCTGGTTCAGGTCCAGTGGCAACATCGGA